>NC_058375.1:12490000-12826250 GCF_018350175.1 Felis catus | reverse complement strand
TCCAGGTAGGTGGCAAAATCCCTCTGCTCTCCAGGGATGAAAATCAGAAGCAGCTCAGGAACCAGGTCCAAGTGCAAGCGGGTGTACGTGCACACGTACCTGGGGTGCCTCTGGGTGTGAACGTACCTGTGCATCTGTGTAGACAAGAGCGGACTGTGCATGCCCGGCCTGCGGCCCTCTGTGGGTGCCCGGAGATGGGGTGTGTTTTCTTTTGTTGTCATAGTTTTCAAGGACTTCACATTTGGAAACCTCCTTTATCCCTTAGCCCCAAACTGGGATTCAGGGTTCTAAGCCCAGCACCATGAAAGCCTTGCTGTGTGATCCCGGGCAACCCCCTTCCCCTCTCTGAGTCTCTGTACACTGGTGGGGTTGAGTGAAATTATCTGTAAAAACCCGTCCAGCTCAGAGCAGTGGAGAGACTCAGGGGGTTGGGACCGGGTGCCTTACCTCATCCCCTCCCCGCAGAAAAGGCCGGACCCTTGGAAGAGGGGGGAGAGAAGGGGGCAGGAGCCTGTGTTATTTTTAGTTCCTGATTAGGATCCTCTCGCCAGTCTCCAGGCCCTCTGACCCCAGGCTCGCTCATCTGAAGGGTGTGCCAACCGCTTAATCAGACTGCTCTCAGCTCAGCTGATTAATAGAGGTTCCTGCTTTTAAAGAAAGAAAGAAAGAAAGAAAATGCGTCTGTAAATCAGCTGTTTATTTAACTTTCCCTGGCATTTAATGATTGCAAGGCTTGGGAGAGGGGGAGAGATGGAAAATTAATTTGAGTCGTGCCAGAAAAGCCGGTCAGGGAAATAATGAACCTCCTGGTCTTACAGAGAGCAGAGATGGGGGAGATGCCGGGAGTGGGGGAGGAGGGGGGAGCGGGAGCCAGGGTTCCCCCCCCCCACCCCGCGTCACACTCCAGCCTCCACATCCTGGGCTCTGGCTGGGCTGTGCCGAGTGACAGAGCGCCTGCCCTCTGGGGCCGTGACAGCCCGGCTGGGTTTCAGCTCCTTTCAAGATGCAAAGTCTCATCAAAACATTTTGCCCCCAATCTCGTTACCGGATGGAAGCATGGGTACAACAAGGGAAAAGAGACTGCAGGTAATAATTGATGGCCCTTAGAATCCCCACCCCCACCCCCGCGCAATATGGCGGCATCGAGGACGGAAAGCAGGTGGCATGAGTGATGTATGATGTCAGAATGGAAGAGCTGGTAGGGCTTCGAAGTTCATCTAGTTTGACTTCCTTATTCTCCACGCAGGGAAACTGAGACCCAGAGGGGGGCAGTAGTGTGTCCAAGACTGTGCAGCGAGTGTGGGACGGTCTGGAGCTCCAACCCACATCGCTCCGTTCCTGGTCTCCTATCTCCCCTTGGAGGATGTGCATGAAACAACTTGACTATGGACTGAACGGTTGTGTCTCCCCCAGTCCGGATGTGGCAGCCCTAATCCCTCGTGGGACGGTAGTTGGAGCTGGGGCCTTCGGAGGTAGTTGGGTTTGGCCGAAGTCATGGAGGCGAAGCCCCCACGATGGGATTCGTGCCATTCTAAGGGGGTGAGGGGACCGGAGCTTTCACTGCAATCGGCCATGTGAGGACGCACAGGGAGCCAGCCAGCCATGCGCAAGCCAGGAAGAGCATCTCTCCAGGAGGCCATCATGCCGGTACCCCAATCTAGGACTTCCAGCCTCCAGAACTGGGTGAAATAAATGCCTGTGGTGTGAACTGCCCCGTCTGCGGTCATCTGGAAGAGCAGCCGTAGCTAAGACAGACCCCCTGGCCTGTCGGTAACAGGAGCTGTGGCGGTGATTCCGCCCGAGTCCCGTGGCTGATTCTTATTGGGCCACCTTGGATCACATGTCATTCTGGAGCCAATCATGTGGCCAGGAGAAGGGCCTATACTGATTGGCCAGAGACAGGTCAGGTGACCCCGCCTTTCCCGACACCCACATGTGCCTCAGCCAGGCTGTGCCCAACCCCTTGTGTCTGCGCCTGGCACTCTCCCACCTCTGGGTCTTTGTCCACACTGCCCTCTCCTCTGGAGCATCTGACATTCTGCAGGGCCCAGGGCAGATACCACCTCCTACAGGAAGCCTCCTGTGCTCCTCCTGGTCCCAGGTGTCATCTCTTCCCTCTGACTCCTGGTGCCCCGGTCCGCCAGCAGCCTCAGTGTGTTACGGTCAGCTGGGCTCATGCCTTGTCTCGCTCCTAGACTCCTTGAGACAAAGGACTTTGTCGTATTTGTCTCCATTTTTTTTCAGGTCTCAGCCCTGGCGTGTAGTAAGGCAAGTAAGGTTGAAAGAATGAGCAAATGAATGAGAATTCATGCAGATGATTCAAAAAATCAGAAACAACCACCTCCATGCAGGTACCCACACTCCTCTTTGAGAATACAAGTCTCTGTTTGGCATCTGGCCGTGTCAGGATGTCCTTCTTGGTGTCTGACTTAAATCCTTCCTGCTTTTTGGGGGGGGTGGGGGACGAGGGGCTCTGTAGAGACAGTCGCCATCCTTCCCATGAAGATCTTCCTTTTGTGCTTTGCTCTGCCCGCTTCCCTCCCCAAGCGGACCCCTGGCTTCCGGATTCGGCACATAGAGGCTGTGGAACGTGGGAGGTGGGAGCCGGCCCCGCAGCAGCGGCCCTGGGTTGGTCGGTTCCCAGGAGAGGCCCGGAGGCTGGTGCCCGAGAAATGCTGCCACCCCCCTCCCGTGGATCCTCCTGGCAAGCCCAGCTCTACACCTCCCTTCCCTTTCAGCAGCCTGTCAGCTGCTGATGGACAGGAAACTGTCATCCGCTTCCCCCACCCAACACTGCCACCCCCACCCTGCCCCCTCCTGGCTCCGGGAAGCTGGGAAGCTATTCCTAACGAGTTGGCACTCAGCCTGGCTCTCTCCGCTGGAGGGAAAGCGGCTCCATCATGCTGTGCCAGGATGCTGGCGAAGGAATAGAGCCTTCTCCCCACATAGGGGGCAACAGGGAGAGCCTGACTCTCAAGCCTGGGACTCAGTTTACCCTCATCAGGACAGCAGTGGCGAGCTGCCCTGCAGGGTCCCAGCCTTCCCCGAGATCAGGAGCACCCAGCCCCTGTGTCCCCACGTTCTTCCCAGTAAGCCACGGAACGTGGCAGCTGGAGAGGGTCTTCAGGATCGTGTTGTAGACAGAAAACCAAGGCAGGGGTGTAGCAGGGTGAGGGGGAAAATCCCTCTCAGTGCAGGGCAGAGATTTGCTCTCAGTGCAGAGAGCTGAGTCCAAAGCTGACTCAGAGGCCCTGTACAGGCACCCAGGACCCTACTCTGTGAACTCCAAAATGGCCCAAGCCATGTGTCAGTCTCAGCACCATAATCTTAACGCCTGGCATTGTGCCCCACGTACAGCAGGTGCTCAGTTAATGTTTGCTGAATGACTTATTACAGAATGAGCTTCATTTATTAAGGGATAGCTGAGGTGGTTTTAATCCCAGGTGAACACTCGATCTCTTTTACTCTTTGCGGACAGTTGAGAATAACCCTCGAGCCCCTGCACAGTTTGGCTCCTTTGAGATCGGGAGCACTTGTGTTAGGAAACAACGAATCTGAGCAAAATTATCTCACCCAACATGTACTCATTCATCGATCCATTCATGCATCCATCATATGTTTACTGAGCACCTACTGTGCGCCAGGTGCTGTTCTAAGTGCTGGGGCTCAGCAGCAAGCAAGACTGTTGTGAATATAGCCACCCCTGCGACTTGACTTTCACACTGGGCAGATAAAGAAACACACAAGGTGATGTATGGGGCGGCGGCGGGGGTGGGGGGAGGTTGTTGATTTCCCTAGGGTCGCCAGGGAAGGCTTCCTGCTGAAGTGACACATAAAAAGACTAGAGGGGTGGGGGAAAGGGAATGAGCCATGTAGGTATCTGGGAAGACCTTCCAGAAAGAGGAGTCACAAGGCGGGAAGCCCAGTACGTTCTGGGGAGAGCAGGAAGGCCCGTGGAGCCAAAGTGGGCGAGCCGGAGGGAAAGTAGGAAAAGACAAGGACAGAGAGCCAGGCAGGGGCCAGCCAGATGCCCCAGAGGCCAGGGGCCTTAAGGACAGAAATGGTGGGGGTGTCACCAACACGCAGCGGGCACCCATCCCATGCCAGCACATCATCCCACCTGTGCAGCAGAGCCACGTGCGAGGCAGGGGTTATTGCCACCCTTGGTTTACAGATGGTCCAGGCACCTCCTCATCAGGAAAGGCTTCCCAGCTTCCTGGAGCCGGGAGGGGGCAGGGTGGGGGACGAGGATGACAGCAGCTGACAGGCTGCGGAAAGGGAAGGGAGGGGTGAAGAGCTGGGCTTGCCAGGAGGCTCCAGGGGAGAGGGGTGGCACTTCCCAGGCACCAGCCTCCGGGCCTCTCCTGGGAACATGCTCACTTGGCAGGGCTGGTGCTGGGCTGGATCCCACCTCCTCCAGAAGAAGGCATTCTGTCTAACAGCCGAGTGGCGGAGAAGGGAGGCATTTGGCCTGGGGAAGGAGGAAGGCAGAACATATCCCAAAGGTCACCCATTGCCGGGATTCAAACCCAGCTGCATCTGGAGCCAAGGCCAAGGATGCTTCCTAACACAGCCAGCAGGATCCCGCTGCCCCGCCCAGCTCCGTCCCCGCTGGTGAACTGCTCTCCCAGTCGGTGTTGGGCAGCCTTCTCTCACCCACCGGAGAATTATTTGGGATTCAGGAAGTGCAAACCGGGTCCAGTGTTCATCAAAAAAAAAGCACCCAGAAGGAAAGGATGGCACCTGCCCCCCGCCCCCCACCACCACCACGTGGCCAAGGTCCTGGCATTCCGAGCTAGAGACAGGACTCTAGACAGAACGTTAGGACTCCAGGCACTTTGGCAACAGGATGAACGACTGAGATATTCCGGGCAGGGGCCCCTCCCGGCAGCCATCATTCACACCCTGCCGGCTGCCGCCTCCCCTCCTCCATTTGTACATACGGCTGAGGCTTGTGCGTATGCGGGTTCTTGCAGGCAGTTTTTTAAAAAGCATTAATCCCAGGGCAAGTCAGGCTATTTGTGGACTCCTAACGCTGGAGGATCCTTCGAGAGCGTGCCGATCCAATGCTTCCATTCTCAAATGGGGAAACTGAGGTCCGGGGAGGGGAAGCGCCTCGTCTGAGGCCACACGCCCGCAGTTCCCGGGGCAGAGCAGCGCCGATCGGCTGACTCCTGCCTGACGCTCCTTCCCACGGCATCACGTGGTCCCTGTCACTCGCTTCTGAAGTCAGGCAGCCACTGTGAGCCTCGGTCTTGCCACTTCTTCGCTGAGTGACCTTCAATAAATGCTTTAACCTCTCTGACCACTGACTTCCTCGTGACAGTAGTACCCACATCACGGGCTGTAGGGTAGCTGTGTGCTTGGCACAGAGTTAAGTGCTCGATAATTGTGAAGTCATCCCCCCCCCCCCCGTCTCAGGGCCGCTTTCCACGTCTTCATCTCCTGTGACTCCTCCAGCTCCCAACACACACCAGCCCCTCCAGAAGAGAACTGGGGCTGCAAGACAGAACCCCAGGCTGTGGGACCGCCTTGCCTTCTACTCCGCTGCCTTGCCTCCCCACGCTGTTCTACTGTGCACGGCCAGCTCAGAGCGCCCCGCACCCGCAGCGGGAGACTGCAGGGGTGGGGAAGGAGAGGAGGGGAGCGGGCAGACTGCTCCCCTGCCATGCAGACCTGGGGATGAGGAGGCTGTCTGTGCAGTGCTATGAAATCGGGCAGTAAGAGAGGGTCAGACAAAAAAGCAGGACAAACCTCCATGTCAAAGGCCTAGGAACAGCCCCAGCTGCCATGATGGGACCCAGAGGGGTGGCCAAGAAGGGATGGTGGGGAGACCAGAGATGCTCAGGGTTCAAGGACCCCACTCACTGCAGCGGCCTTAGAGAGCCTCAGGGGTGTCCTTGAGGGGGTGACAGTTGGGGAAACTTGCCCCAACACGGGATAGTGGGTGCCATCCACTGGCCCCTGGCCCCAGAGGCCCACCAAGGCCCAAAGCTCACCAGAGCCTGGCAAGTAACCCCTTGCCTTACGGATAAGAAAGGGGTTTCCCAGAGCAGGGAGGACCACCCCACTCTGACTGTCCCCAGCCCCGCGTACATGTGGCTGGCAAAGGCAGACTGAGGGTGCAGATTTCCCTCTTACGGCTCCGTCAGCCTTTTTTCTCTGCTTATCTCCTGCGGGGATCAAGACAGATGCCCCAGGGGCGCCTGGGTGGTTCAGTCGGTTGAGCAGCTGACTTCAGCTCAGGTCATGATCTCGCGGTCTGTGAGTTCGATCCCCACGTCGGGCTCTGGGAGGACAGCTCGGAGCCTGGAGCCTGTTTCGGATTCTGTGTCTCCCTCTCTCTGTGCTCCTTCCCTTCTCGTGCTCTGTCTCTCAAAAATGAATAAACGTTAAAAAAAATTTTTTTAATTAAAAAAAATAGATACCCCAGAATTCCTGGACTATGCATTTAGGGCCTTTAGCTTTTCAGGAGGCCTGGGAGACAACAGTGGACAGAGTTCATACAATTTGTTTTCTTTTAGAGAAAACATACATGTGACAGGGAGGTGGGACTGTCCCCGGGGCTGGGTCCTCTTCTTCAATGCCCTGTCCACTGGTGACTGTCTGGGATTGATCAGCTCAGTGGGACATCCATGGCAGTCCTTTAATGCCAGGCCAACTTGTGCCCCTGGACCTCGTCTGGGTCAACCCCATCAAGTGAGGGTGATGCGGGGTAACAAACGCGTCTTAACAAAGCCATCTACCAAACATCACCGTCAAGGCAAACATTTATGGAGCAGTTACTGTGTGCCAGCCGTCGTCCTAAGGGCTTGACATGTAATGATTCATTTAACGTTTTTTTTTTTTTTTAAGTGTATTTATCTTTGATAGAGAGACACAGAGCACAAGTTGGGGAGGGGCAGAGAGTGAGAAGGAGACACAGAATCCGAAGCAGGCTCCAGGCTCCGACCTGTCAGCACAGAGCCCGATGCGGGGCTCGAACCCGCCAAGATCAGGGCCCAAGCCGAAGTCGGCCGCTCAGCTGACGGAGCCACCCAGGCGCCCCAAACATGTAACGATTCATTTCGTGCCAACAGCAGCTTTACAAGACAGGCACCATTATTAAACCCACCTTGTCACAGATTAGGAAACTGAGGCACAGCAAGGTGTTGTCCTTTTCCCAAGGTCATGCAGCCGGTAAGTGGTGGAGCAGAGATGCACACTCAGGCGGGCTGAATCCAGAGTGCACACACCTCATCCCGCCACCCTCTCCCCCTCCCCTTGTAATCACATAACGCAAGCGAAGGACAAATGTAAATGATTTTTGCATTATCTGCTGCTTTGCATGATTGGTGACCTGGCTCCCTTCCATGAGTGCAAACTCCAGGAGCTGACTGATGAAGGGGCTTATGTCCTTCCGCTGGAGAAGGGGTCACAGGGTGAAGACCAGAGACAAGGGCAGAAAACGCCCTTGGACTCAGAAGCCACGTCCAATTGCCAGGTCAGGTCTGAACGCGAGCAATCAGGGCCTTGGGGACAAAAGACGCAGCATGTGGGGCCAGGAAGACTGGAGTCAGAAGCAGAACTGGGTCCCACGATGGCGAGGTCAGGACTAGACTAGGCGAGACATTCTAGGAACTTCGGTAGTCAACTGTAATGTGCCTCCTGGATGGTCCTCAGGAAGGAATGAGGGCTCAACGTCCCAGCTGCTGGGAAGGCTACCTGCTGACAGACCTGGACCGTCAGCCCCCTTCAAGGACGGCCTCTGCTGAGGAGTCGCCCCTCCCAAGTCTTAGCCCCCTTTAGCAGCAGCCCGCACCCACCGACTGGCTAGCGCATGGGTATAAAGACCTAGCATGTCCCCAACTTGGGCAGACCCTGAAGAACCATCCCAGCTCTGGCTGGAGGACTGCGTCCCTGCTCAGAGTCTCGCTCCAGCCAGTCCTGCTTCCTCCCTGTCCTTCCCGCGGAAGAGCACCTCCTCGTGTCCCTCCCGCACACCATCCCGGAGTTGGCTTCCCATAGAACCCAACCAGCGACAGCTTCAACGCTCACCTCACTTAGCGGAGATGCCCAGCCAACCATCTCCCGAACTTTAGATGCCGTTCCCTCGGATTTTTCACGTAGGAAAAAGAGCACAGAGAAGATTTGCAGCATCACCGCCAGGGCAGAAATCTCCCCTCTTGGACCCACACCGTCCGTGTGGACCACGGCTGCAGGGCGAGGAGATCAGTGAGTGGACAAGAAGCGGAAGGTAGTACCAGCCTGGCAGGCTGATCGGAAGAAGCCTCCCCATCTTCATGAAGGTGCCCATGGAAGTGACACAAAGGGATGAAGCATGTGGCGTATGTGACAAAACTATAATTAAAGTTAGTCATTATACAATCCATACAGCTGCGGTTGGCAGTGGAAATGCACCCCTGCCTCCCCCTCCCTGTGCCGTGGCGAATCCATGTTCCCATTACACCTGTTCTGCATATAACGATACGGACATCCAGTCACCCAGCTGGCCGGAGGGCAAGGGGGACACTGGGTTTCAGATCACATGACGTGGGTGGCGAGTGGAGAGGCCAAGACTGAGACAGGGAAAGACAACAGAGAGAAAAGCGAGGAGGAGAGCCAAGAAAGCCGTGTGGACGGCGGAGGGGAGGGCGGCCAACACCAGCTTCGGGAGCTGCTCCATCATTGGAGAGGAAGGACGCCCGGGCAGCTTCATTTCCCAAAGCCCAAGCTCGATGAGGAATTTCGAAGTTCTCTCCGCTGCCCTGGTCTGGACTCCCTGCTGACAAATGGAGAATAAATGGGAGCGTTTAGCCAGTAATTAAGCAATAATGGCCTGCTCGGAGGTGTCCACCAGGCAGGAAGCAGCCAAAGAAAGGACCTGGAGATTCGGTGGAGGAACGGGGTAGGGAGGTTCCATTTGTCAGAGTATCACAGGGAAAGAGAGGCTCATTAACCCCACACCAGCCTCTGGGCTCTCCTTTCCCGGCGTGGACAGAGGGAGGCCTCGACCACTCTGTGCTCTCCTACAGAGAGAGCCCAGCCTCCCAACTTGGCCTCCTTCTTGGATCTGACTCCAGGGCTGAGACCACCCACCCTGTCCGCTATTCGCGGGCCAGAGAGCGTTCCCCCAGCCCCCAGCCCATAACGGGGGTGGGGGAAGGGGCGGCGGGGCGTTGAGGTGAGGTCACACTCCAAAGGGCCCTGTATGTCCCGCCACAGACTGCAACTCAACTCAACAAATAGATAACGACATTTTTAAACAACTTTTTTAATGTTCATTTATTTTGGAGACAATGCAAGAGACAGAGTGCAAGCGGGGGAGGGGCAGACAGAGCGAGACACAGAATCTGAGGCAGGTTCCAGGCTCCGAGCTGTCAGCCCAGAGCCCGACGCAGGGTTCGAACCCACGAACCGTGAGATCATGACCTGAGCCGAAGTCAGACGCTTAACCAACGGTGCCACCCAGGGACCCGATATTGACATTCGTAACAGCGTCATCATAATGGTAACGGTAACAGACCCGATATTGACATTCGTAACAGCGGTCATCATAATGATGACGGTAACGGTAGCGACTGCCATTCGTTCACGGTTCACTATGTGCCACGCGATCCACCGCGCTGTTGGGCGAAAATGCTGCACACGGGCTCTATTATTACCCTGTGTTGCAGATGAGGACAGTTACACGTGGGGCTCAGACACATCGAGTAGCTGTGTCCAAGGTCACCCAGCTCGTACGAGGCAGTACGGGGACACAAACTTCCAGAGTCTGTCCCGGGCTCCATGCCACCCAATGCCCACTGCGGAGTCACTCTCAAAAATCCTTGATATGAAGACTCCTGGGAGGGAAAGACTGTTTCCAGTTGAAGGAATCGAGGAAAACTGCCCGGAAGGGGTGGGATTCCAATGGGGCCTGGAAGGATGAGTCGAATTCATAGGCGGAGGTGGGGCGATCTGAACAGGTTTGATCGGTCTGCTGCTGGGCTGCTCCACAGCTGGGCTTGGCCTAGCACCTCTTTGTGGTGTTACCTAGAGTCACAAAGGGAACAAAAGCAGAACACTATTGTCAGACGCATCCGGGAAATGTTAGCTCATCCTGGGATTTCTCAAGGACTTGTGGATGTTGGGGTTTCGGAGGCTTTGGGCCAAGGAACGTTCTTCTGGGGGCCAGCTGACAGAGCTTGGGTTACTGGAACTGGAACACACACCCTCCCCATTTCTCTGTGTTCAGGGGATCCCTGGCTGAGAGCCACGCAGACCCAGGCGGGTGTTGGCTGAAGTGTGCATTTGCAGGGTGACAATGGTGTGTCTGGAGAAGGGGCAGTGGGAGTGAGTCACAGGACACTGTGACTGCATCCTGGAAGGAGTGACCTCAAGAGCCGAGAGGAAAGGCCAGGGACCAAGGTCAGGGGGAGTCAGGGCATAAGCCTGCAGAAGGTCAGATCAGAGGCCTGTTTGGATACTCTTCAGCTTGAGAGAGGGCACATCCGGAGAGCCCGGAGGACAGCCTTCGCCCCTCCCGCAGGGGTGCAGCGTGACAGGAGTGGACAGCCTTCCCGGGAGCGAGGCAGGACGAATCTGGAAGAGAAAGGGTGCAAGATGAGAAGTAGCTCCCTCACAAAAGAGAAAGTGTGGCCTGAGGATTCAGAGCCCCAGCCCTGCCCGTCAGTACTGTGTGACCCTGGGCAAATTCCTTAACTTCTCTGAGCCTCCGCTTCCCCATCTGTTCAGTAGGGGTCGTATTGGCATCTGCCTTGCAGGGTCAGCGTGACTGGATGAGGTAATCTTTGAAAACGACTCAGCCCGATTTCTGAAACGCGCTACACGTTCCATAAAAGGGAGCCAGCTCCACAGGGAACCGTCACAAGCCGTGAGGTGCCAAGCCTGACCTGGCCGCCCGTGTAGGAAACCTTCCAGCGCCTCAGATCTTCACGAGGGACGAGCCAGCCACCCGGTGTAGGGACGAGAACACGACGGGGTGTGGTGCTTGATTTGCGCTCAGTGGGGCAGGAAGGGGTGGGCCAGACACAGCGGGTGATGCGGGATCTGTGACGAGCGTGGACCGGAGGCAGGGACCGTCACTGATGGCTCCCTGAACACCACAGCCCTGCACACACCAGTCCCCGGAGCTTGCACTCATTGAGGGACGCTTACTTACTATGCGTCCTTATAATCCATTCATTCACTCCTCGTGGCAGCCTTCTGGCTTTGCCTTCTGATGCGGAACAGAGTGGAACGTGGGGTGAGCTCTATGCCAAGGTCATAGGCCATGAACGAGCCATGTACCTGAGAGAAGGAAAAACCAGTAAAAGGGTCAAAGCAGAGAACCCCTCTCAAGGACCGTTTCCCGGGGACTTTGTCAAACCTCACAGCGGGAACCTCAGAGGGTCCAGCTAAACCTTTGATTTAGAGCCAGAGCAACGGTCACGACCGAGGGAGGAAGCACAATCCACCAGAACTGTCGACGGGAGGCTGGAATGTTCTCCTCCTATGGGACTCTGATGCCTCCTGGCTGAAGGCTACAGATTCCCTGTTGCTGCCTGATCACTGGTCCGCCCTCCCTCCTTTGTCTCCTATCCACGATGGCAGGTCTTTCAAAGGACGCGATCATCACGTGAATTGCCAGTATCGGTACAAATCCTCATGGTATCTCTCCCACTGGGGTGGAAAGAGGAATGTCTAAAGGTGCTGGAATTCTGAGTGCCAGTTCCCAGCTGCTGCCTTCCAGCTGTGCGACCCGGAAGAAGTGGACTCACCCCTCTGGTTCCTCCGCATGTCCAACTCGAAAACACAATGTTGGCATGATTACAAAGGACGCTCCCAACTCCGGCACCTTCAACTGTAGTAAACTGTTAGCTCCTTCATGAAAAGGAATCTTGATTTATCTTTGTGTGAATGCCTTAGCGGGGTGCCCGGAACATAAGAGGGTCCCAAGTCTGTTGGAGTAAGAGGGGCAGGCGATGGGGGGAGGGAAGGAAGACAGACAAGGGGAAGGAGGAAAGAGGGAAGGAGGAGGGGAGGGAGGGGGAGGCAAGGAAGGAAGGCAGGAAGTTTTATTTCTTTTGGTGCCTGCCACCCACCGAGGCCTGCCGTTGGGCGTGGCACCTAGTAGGCCAGATGCTAACTGCTGGGTGGCCCCGATGGAAGGGATAATCAACCTAAAACGTCGGCAGCAATCGTCAGCAGCAGATCTCCTGATAATGCTACTCTGGTCTTCTCAGGCTCTGAGTAATGGAGTTGTTGTTTTAAATACAGCCCATCCTGGCACTCCCCATAATTCAAAGTCATGTACATTTGTATGTTTGTCTGCTATACAAATAATCACATTAGGACCTGCAGGGGGAAAAAAAAAACACAACGTTTTTTCCACGTTGTCTTCAGAAGGAAAGGCAGGAGAAGTGGAAGAAACATTGGCAGTATTTTCGGTGGGTCCACGGCCGTCCTGACAGTGTGGCTGACCGGGGAGGCGGCTTGGGCACAGCCCGGTGTCGGGATCCGCGGGAGTCAGGAGTGCCCGGGAAAGGGCAGCAGGAGGTGAGGGCCGGCTTCTCTCCAGACTCAGGCGGTGGCAGGGAGACCACAGCAGGGCTGGTGTCTCCTCTGGCCTCACTTTCTCCATGGGAGGGGTTGGAAACAGATAAGAAAAGCAAGGAGTGCTGGGGTTTTGACGGCTGGTGCTGGGTCAGACGTGCTTCAATCCGGCTTCGAGGCTTAAGAGCCTGTGACCTCGGGCCAGGAACTTGATCTCTCCGATCCTCAGTTTCTTTTGGAGAAAATAAGAAGCCATGCTCTCTCATGGGGCTGTTGTGAGGATGAAGGTCGTGTCGAGCACTTTACTAAGAGTCTGACATGTAGGAAATACTTGGGAAATACTATATGTACGTGTAATATGCCGTGTGTCACATGCAATATATAGCATTGTATTAGAGTAGATAGTATAGTATATATATTATGCACCCACCTATAATGTAGGTATACTTCCCTAAAATTCAGCTGAACGTGTTACCAGGAACACAAACATCAACAAACACCAGTAACAGCATAAAGACCATGTCATTAATTCATAAATGTTGATACAAATGACAGGTAAGTTGTAACTATTTATGTAAGTGACTGCTGCGAACTTAATCATTCAAGGGTTGTTTTTAAAAAACAAACTTGGAATTTTCATAAGGTGGCAGGGTAAACACGGACTGTCTCTGCCCTCGTTCAGTGAATAAAGTATTTACAGGAATGTCCCCCGTTTCTCGGTATTGGTTTAATTAATCAAAGGATGTGGAGCGTCTTTGGACGTTCCTTTACTTCGACAGAGATTTCAAAGCTTCAAGAAGTGTAAAAATGGCTGAATTGTACGTAAGGACTCAGGTAAACGTGGGAGGATGGCTAATAAGATTTCCGAGGGGAGCTTAACGGAGCGTCTGGGTACCAGGAAGCCCTTATGCCCGGTTCCCCAAAGTACGATACGTGGTCCTCTGGTGTGACAGATTTCGTGTGATTTCAGCATGATTTCAGGTGGAAAGAGAGAAGTCACGTCAGTGGCAGGGGTAGCACAAAATCACAGGGGGAGAGAGCGAACCCCTTCCCGGCTCTGTTTCGGTCCCTCTGATTACATCAAGGGAAAAAAGTCTCCCCTTCGTGCCACTCTCCAATACCTCTCCGTTTTATTTTTAACAAATTTCCATTTTAACGAAGAGCCTCACACTCACAGCCTTTGCCAAAGCAGGAGGATCTAGCCAGAATTTAATTAACATGATTCCGCTTCATGGTATTTATTTATATTGATGGCATATGATTCCGAGTTGCTATTTACAGCAGTGGTATAAAGTTTTCTTCATCACTAGATTTATTAATGTGCTGAAAAAATGGAGTGGAACGAAGATAAACAACGGTACCAGCAGTTATGGAGGGGCGACTGGAGTCACCAGGGGAGGTGGAAGCGGGACCTGAGTATGGGCAACGTTGAGAAGGCGTTCGGGGAACATCCCCGCCGACTCCATGCCCGTTTGACTTTCTCTCACTTCCTCCCGGCGCCCAGGTTCGGTCAGAAAGCAGCTCCAGGGGCGGCAGGCTGTTTCAAGAGACTCCCGGGGGAGGTGGCTGTGGCCAGGTAGAAATAGGAGGCTGGAGGGAGGGAGAAGGCAAGGTATCCCGCCCCTCCCTTGCTGGGGCGAAATCCAGGAGGGGCTCCCTGTCCTCCAGGGCCCTGACTTCCACGGAGCAGGGCTGCTAGGTTTCCAGCTTCCGCTGGACCCTGGACCCTGGGGCCAGCATCACCCCCCTACACACACACACACACACCCTCCAGGCACCTTCCCTCCTGCGTCACTGTGGGTGCCACCTCCTTACAGTAAAGGCTCCCTCACTGCCACTCCCGCCCCATTTCTAATGCTTCCATCCGTTTCTGTTTTCCCGGTTGGGGCTGACTGACACGCCCTTCCCCTTAAAGCTTTCTTTGGTCACTTTCTGAAGGGCCGCCTGGTACACTCATTAAATGTCAGATTTGAGAAGAGCAGGGAGGAGCGGGTTCTCCGTGTTTACAACAAGACGGGTCAGGGGTCGACCCGGTCTCCCCGTAAAGAGCCAGCTAGGACTGGTTTAGACTTTGTAGGCCACAGGAGCCTGGGTAGCACAGCCTTTTTTGTATTTGTAATGAGGCCTTTTGAAACTGAAAACTATTCTTAGCCGGGGAGCAGCACAAAAATAAGCCGAGGGCCAGATCTGGCCGGGTCGGGTGGGGCGCCGAGCCCCCAAATAGCGCAGGTAGAAACACCCCCTAGGCTCCCTGGGTGGGCCCGGGGCTCCACCCCCAGGGCCTGTCACGTGGCCCAGGTCTGGCCAATCGCTGTTCTTCTTCCTGGCCCCAGCTTGCTTCTGAACGTAATATAGGTGCTCTGAGAAGGGCACCCGGTCGCTTCAAGGGAAAGAGCGTCTGAAATAAATTAACCTGCTCTGACCAGGCGCTGTCACTGTCGTGGGCGCCGTCACCTCTGCTCCTCCTTTGAATCCTCACCCTGGAGCTTAGAGGCATGAGTTCCTGAGTAAGCCCAGCCGTAAGGGGCCAGTGCCAGGTTTGGGAAGCAGGTGATCTGGGCTTGGAATCTTTGTATACACTAGGCCAGCCTAAAATAAAGCCCGGGGCTCAAGCAGGAGGGGGACAATAAGCCTTGACACATTGTCAGGAGCCCCCCCCCCCCAGGCTAAGAATAAATGCATCAAAGCTGTCCATAAGCATCACTCTATTTACAAAGCGCTGTGCTTCCCAAGGCACTTGTATGCACATCATTTCGTGCCACCCTTACAACCATCTGGTGAGGCAGGCAGCGCAGGAATCCTATCTCCCAATCTAGGGATGAAAACCCTGAGGTTCAGAGAGGTGAAGCCCCTGCCCCAAGGTCACCCAGCTGGGATTTGAACAAGACCACGGGGGAAGGCGAGAGAACATGTGAGGTGTAGACACAGCCTGGGGCATCTTGTCGAAGCCACAGGGTTGCAGGGCCAGGAGCACCAGGGTCTCAAGCGCTTTGACCCACGTGGGCGCCTCCCCTCTCCCCCCCAAAATGCCCACCCACCTGCCAAATCCCCCTGTCCTTCAAGCTCAGGTTCAGGGGCTCACGCTCTCTCAGAAACACTTCCCTGACTGCAGCTCACAGTCCCCGCTCTCTCCTCTGAACTCCTCCAGCAATTACTGTCTGCACCACTCATTTAGCAATTAATCACCTCCAGCCTCCTGACAGCCGTTCTGCGGCGGCCCCCACCTATTGTTCAAATTCACTGTTGGTCTTTAACTCCGGTTTCCCCAGGTAGATTGCACTCGCGCCGCGGTGGTAGGGGCTGGGTCTCCTGCCTCTCTTCGCAGCCCTGCACACAGGAGGCGCTCAATTAATGCCTTATCCATTCAGTTTAACGGAGTCCCCATCTCTCCATCCTCCTTCGAGTGAGTCACTTGCCCGCCGCGTGACCTGGACGGTTTACTCAGCCTTCTGGACCCTTTATGTCCTCATCTAAAAATGCAGCCTCACTGTACCTTTCTCCTGGGGTTATGTGAGGGCTGATGAGACTCAGCTGGGAACACGGAGTCTTTTCTGTGCACAGCATTAATGATTCCAGGGGGGTTGCCAATTGCAGAACCCCACCTCCACCCACCACACCCTCAGAAGGGGACATGTGACACGCACTTGGCCAGGCACATGGCCCTTTGCCCCTGCCCGGCAAATACTGGTCAGTCCTGGAAATACCGATCGGCTCTGAAGATAACTGATTGGCCCTGGAAATACGCATGAGCCCAAGGGTGGGCTTCTGCTCCAGAGAATAGCCAATCAGCGACCTTCCCTGGAATGGCTATACACACATGGGCGAATGACAGTCTCTGTTCCTCTGCAGTGGTTAAGCCACAGGAGTGGAAATCCGGGGGCGGCCACATGGAAAAATCCCTGTTCCAGCACAGGAATGGAATTGAGTAGAATGGATGGAGATGACAGAAGATAGGATTTAGCCCCTAGATCTGCCCGTGCAGGGATCCTAACCAGGATTTATCAGTTGCGTGAACCAAAAAATAATATTTTGCCCGAGCCAGTTTGCATTGCATTTCTTCACGTGCCAATGAAAAGGTTTCCGCTTTCCAGAGACTCGCATTGCACATAGAATCACCTGGAATGATTCCTAATTGTAGAAATGGTCGTTGTTGGTGTTCATCACCATTAGCAGCAGCAGCAGCAGCAAGAAAAGCAAATGCCTTTCCTTAGGACACCGTGTGGCTTAATGGCTTGAAGAGGGACCTGCGTTCGATTCTCGCTACTATGCTTTGCAGCTCTGTGTCTCTGGGCAAGTCAGCTAACCTCTCTGACCCTCTGCTTCTTCTTCCATACAGCAGGCTTAGTCATGTCGGCCCCACCGAGTCGTGGGGGCAAGCAAGCATGTGTGCTGTTTGTCTTACCTGGTGCCAGGCACATAGTAGGTGCTTAATAAATGCGAGGTGGCACCCCACTGAGGTTCCTGGCCAGGGTTCCTGGCAGAGGACAGCAGTGCACCTGCCGTCCAGACCCTTCCTTCCCCGGGGAAAGCTGAGGCTCAGAGTGCAGGAGTTTCTTGCCCAGGATCCCAAGCAAGATCCAGGGCTGATGTGATCCAGGGCTCTGGCTACCCCTTTTCAAAATCATCTGCAGCCCCTCTTCCTCACAGAATCAATGGATTTAGCGACTCTTTCTCTGGGCATGAATGGGAAAGACCCCCCCCCCCAATGGGTTCTTGTCCCAGCACTCCATGGTCGTGCCAGCACTCCATGACCAGCCACTACCTCTCTGGGCCTCGCTTCCTCCATCTGAAAAACGGGGACAATCAGGATGTTCCTGACACAGGACTATCTAAGGGCTGAGAGCTGTTGTCCGTGACCTGTTGTCTTCTGCGAGGAAAGAGAGGAGGAGGTGTTGAGCCACGTGGCCGCAGAGGAGAGACGCTTCCCAGAAACCCAGCCAGGCGTTCCCAGCCCAGCGAAAGGTTGTTCCGGTCCAGTCTACAAGCGGCAAAACACCTTCGAGGTCTGTGCTTTCCCTATCAGACTCCAGAGGACAGGGTTGTTTCCCCAGCAAGATGCTTCCTGCAGGAAAGGGACCGTGGGCTCTTCCTCTGCCCTGAGTCTGCCTCGTGCCAGGAGGCAGGCACAGCTGACAGCTCGCTCTCACTCTCGCTCTCGGTCTCGGACTCACCTGGAGCTCTCTGGCGGCACTCAAGGCCTCCTCTCCTTCAGGGAGGACGAGGAGACCGAGCTGAGTGGCGCTGTGAGAGCATCCTGCCTGCACTTGGAAGCAAAGCCCGGGTGTATCTCCCCCCCTGACTGTGCCTGGGCTGCCGGAATCACGCCGGTGCACGGGGAGGGAATTTTTCTTGCACTGTTTGTGAGTGGGTGATCCGCCCCCATGGAAACTATTCACTCACGTACTCACTCCCTCACTCACTGACTCCATCATCACTCAGTTACTCGTATATGCACAGATGGCCTCCCTGCCTCCCTCTCCCTCGGCATACAGGACACCCCTTGGACACCCAGTTCGTTCCTCTCCGCCCCACCTCTTACTCTAGCCACTGCTGTGATGACCGGCCTGCATGGACTCCAATCTGGGGAGCCACTGGGGAAGTGCCCCACCTCTGCCATAACCTCATTTCCTGCCCCGAGGTTTCCTTACTCGGTGACACGGGATGCTGACAGGGACCTGCCTGGTGCACACGCATGTGCAACCCACAAGTTCAGAGGCATCCGTGGCCGTGAGGCAACCCTCGGACGGTGGAAGTTGGGAGTCACTGGGTAACTGCTCCCACCTCCCCCCCCGGGGAAGACGGTCTTGAGACACGTTTCGCGCACTTCTCTGAGGTCCCTTGGGATCAAGCAATCCGTCATCCAGAGCAGTGACAACTTCAACAGTACAACTTTCTGTTATCCCAAAACTTAGTGGCTTAAAACAATAAACATTTCAAATCTGTTTCTGCAGCCAGAGCTTTGGGAGTAACTCCGCCGGGTGGTTCTGGCTTGGGGTCTCTCGAGATGTCGCCTGAGGCTGTGGTCATCCGAAGGCTTGCCTGGGGCTGGAGGATCTGATTCCAAGATGGCAGACTCATTGCCTGGCAAGTTCAGGCCGGCTGTGGGCAAGAGGCCTCAGTTCCTCACCAAACGGACCTCCCCATAGGACTGTCTGAGTGTCCACATGACGTAGCTGTCTTCCCCCAGGAAGGGGACCCAATAGAGCAAGATGGAAACCTCGGTGCCTCTTATGACCCAGTCTCAGCAGTCACACGCTACCATTATCTTCTGGTTCGAGACGTCAGCCCTAGTGAACACTTACTACGTGTCAGGAACTTCCTTCACAGTGCCCGCGACAGAAAGGCGGGAGAGGATTCATGTAGGTGAAACACTTAGGATAGTATCTGGCGGGGGCGCCTGGGGGGCTCAGTCGGTTAAGCCTCCGACTTCGCCTCGGGTCATGATCTCGTGGTTCATGAGTTCGAGCCCCGCGTCGGGCTCTGTGCTGACAGCTCAGAGCCTAGAGCCTATTTCAGATTCTGTGTCTCCCTCTCTCTCTCTCTGTTCCTACCCATCTCTCTCTCTCTCTCTCTCTCAAAAATAACTAAACATAAAAAAAAATAGCATCTGGCTTAGTAAGTACTCAATAAAATGTTAGTTATTATCTTAGGTCAGGTTTTCCAGAAGCAGAGCCTGGGTTGGGATCTGCATGCAAGTGATTTTTTTAAGGGCGAGTTCTCAGGGGAAACCTGTAAGGGGGTGAGGGAGACAGGATAGGAAGGCAAGGAGCTAAGCAAATATACGTGGTTCCCATGAGGCGCTAGATCCTACGGAGAGTTCTGGAACATAAATTACATTGCAGAATTTGTCCCACATTAAGACAAGGGAGCTGGGTTTCTGTAGCCCTCACACACACGCACACACACACACACACAGCCCAGGCAGTCACTGGCCAATGGCCACCCGGGGAAAGAGACATAGCTTCCTTGGACTCTCCAAACTGGTGGCTCTGGTCACCCATGGGCTACTCCCCGGGGAAGATGCTTTCAGCCGTAACAGCCCTCAGCAACTAGGGGATGGACACACATACCCAGAAAAGAGATCCCAGGGCATCTAGGTCAACACCAACAGCATGTCTGGAAACTATTACCAAACCCCTACGGAAGGTGCTTTGATGATCCACATTGGACAGGTGCGGAAAAAGAAGCATAGACAGAGGTCCAATTGCTGCTCCAAAGTACACAGCTGGGAGGTCATGAGAATACGATTCCAAATTCCTGGCCATGGTTACCGTCTGCTAGCAGACCTCTGAGGGGACAGCCCCAAACCAGGAGTCAGGAAACTTGGGTTCTGTCCCAGCAACACTGCTGTCTACATGGTCAAGGCAAGGCCTTTGTCATCCAACTGCTACTCCCAAGGTTATTCATCTATACGATAGAGGAGAATATCCAGACAAGCAGCCACCAGGAGTCCAGAAGAGCTGGGCCCTTGGCTCAGGGAAGCAGCGGGACTAGAAAACACTGTTCCCCAGGAATCATGCCTTATCCTGTCCGAATTTCTCCCTTGCTCCCTCCCTAGGGGGTGGGAAACAGGCACCACGCTGGCTGTGAATGCAAAGATCACCTCACAGATTGGTTTCCACTCACTCCCCGGAGCTCAGGGCAATACACTTGAATTAGGGGGAGAGGGTACTGGGGGTGAGGAAGCTCCTCAAGGCTGCCAGGGGACTCTGGATCCCAGCACAGCACCCCAGTGTAGCTTGGAGGGCAGGTTCCCCCAAAACGTAGTGGGGGGACTACATTTGTTGGCTTCTACTCTGTACCAAGCTTCAGCTTGGGACTGGGAATTGGGAGCTGCAAGGGTGCATTTCTTTCTTGGGCCACATAAGGCCATTTGTTTCATTAGGTAAATTTTCCTGCATCAACTTCTGCGATGCTCTAGAAAACTGTTCTCTGAGGATTGGGAAAGAATTTGAACTCAAGGAGAGATTTCCATGATCCCCAATAGTCCAGCCCAAGCCAAAAATGCATAAAATGATATAAGGGTATAAAACAGGACCCGGGGGAGTCCCATGGAGCACAGGCCACGTGCTTTTCCCATGCTGCCCCCAGTAATTCTGATGACCCTACAGAGAGAAATAGTGTCCTCACTTTATACGAAGGGGAAGTGGGGCTCAGAGACGGCCGGCCACTTGCCCCCAGTCGCTCAGCCAGTGAATGGCAGGGCTAGAGGCTGAACCCAGAACTTTGTGTTTCCCAAGCCTGGGCTCATGACCTGGAGATTTCTCCACATGGGGAGGTGGAGTTTGGGGGCGACCTGGAGGCCAAAGTGTTAGGGAGCCTAGAGTTCACTGGAGGAGATGCTTTGTGCCCAGGGTGTGTTTGTGCCTCTGTCCTTGTGGAGAGCTGGAAGGCGACAGCCGAGAGCTTCTGGGGCTCCATCCAGAAGGGTGGTGGGGCTCTCCCCTGGTAAAGGTTGGGTACGTGGAGCCTCACGAATACAAGTGCTATTCATGGCCCCACTCCACGCTGATTTCTGTAGGTGGAGAGGCATGAGGGCCAGAGGTGGAGAGGGAGGCAGGAGAAGGGGGCCAGGCTCTGGCCACTGGCTGAAATGGGACAGGGCACCCAAGACAATGGAGAATCTGAACCGGCGTCTGGCATCTGGGGAGCATGGACACGGAGGTCAGGGCGTCTCAGGAGGTGTGAGATGAAGACGAGAAAGGTTCCAACTGGAGTCCTGACAGCAGAGTCACCTGGGACCTGGTTGGGGGCAGGGTCCCAAATATACTGAGGCTGCCTGACCAGCCCCTGTTCTCCCCCACACCTGGCTCTGCAGCCCACCTGCTGGAACCAGCCTGGAGACCCCCTCCCAGGGACGGCTGTCTGCTGGCTGGGGTCAGGGGCAGGGGTTCGTAACTCGACTTTTGCTGGGTACCCAGACTGTCCTCGGAGAAGATTGCCACTGCCATTGCCCCAGCCTGAGTCCTCCTATCCTGCCACCTACCAGCATCCAGGTCAGTCAGCACATCCTGAGTCCCTACCAGGTGCCGGGTGTTCACACACACACACACACACACACACACACACACACCTTGTGTCATCCTGTCACCCTCGCAAGGTGCTGGTCAGAGGGGACCATTGGCAGCTTCACCCACCCACCATCACTTCTGCTTTTGGAAACAGCACCGGCCTTCTCCTCCAAGTGGGTCTATGGGGGTGGGCAGGGCTAAGCCCTTCCCCGCCCCAGGGAGTGGGCATGTGACCCAGGTCTGGCCAATCGGCAATGTTGTATCCCAGCGGCCGCCGTGATTGGCCCAGGGATTGGCGAGTAAAGGCAGGTGGATGAAAGAGGTTGAGGGGCTTGTCTGAGGATGATCAATGCCAGTGCTGGGATTACAATGACATCTGCCTCAAACACCAAAGCACATTTGCTTGTCTGCCTGTGTGGGTTTTTTTTCTCCAGATAAGGGTCTTCAGAATCTGGTCAGGCTCGGACAAGTCAGGTGCCTTGTGCATTTCAGCCGGTCTACTTTGCACAAACTTGCCACCACAGTGGAGGTGTCACCTGGGTGGAGTCTCTAATAGTGACTTGTTACTGGTGGGATTTAGCCCTGAGAGAGGGGAGCTCAGTTAGCGGAGTTTGGTGGCGAGTTACAGAGAGCCGTGGCTCAGTTCTTCATCCAGGACATTTTTTTTAAGTTTATTTATTTATTGAGAGAGAGAGAGAGAGAGAGAGAGAGAGAGAGCATGCAAGCCGGGGAGGAGCAGAGAGAGAGGGAGAGAGAAAGAATCCCAAGCAGGCTCCGTGCTGTCAGCGCAGAGCCCGATGAGGGGCTCGAACTCACAAACCTTGAGACCTGAGCCGAAATCAAGAGTCAGACACTTAACCGACTTAGCCACCCAGGTGACCCGATCCAGGACTTTTGCCGCAGTGACTCCACTCCCTGTAACAGACAGAATGGTGGCCCCCCCAAAATACCGGGCCTTCATCCCTGAAAAGTATAAATTGTGACTTTATTCGGAAAAGGGTGCAGTGATACCTGTAACATTGGTGCATTATCAGTGGGGAGCCTGATGCTGGGCTTGAACTCACCAACCATGAGATCATGACCAGAGCTGAAATCAAGAGTCGGATGCCCAACTGACTAAGCCACCCAGGTGTCCCAAAGTCACATAGGGTTTTAGTCAAGACCCTCTTATCTCTCTTATGACAGAAGCTGACCCCACACCAGCCGACATGAAAACAGAAACACCTGGTTCATATATGTGAGAGGCCTGGAAACACACCTTCAGGCTCGGCTGGATCTAGGGGCTTGGGTACAGGACAGCTCTGGTCTCTCCAGCTCAGCGCTGCCCTCCTCTGCACTAAGCAGACTTTCTCCCCCTGGCAGCCTCCAGGCTCACATCCTCCAAGCTTAGCGGCCTCTTTGCTGATAACAGCCGCCAAAGTCCCCAGGTCACGTGTCCACCACAGAGCCAATCACTGTGGCCAAAGAAGATAGAGTGTCCTGGTGGTGCAGGCCTGGATCACCTGCTGGCTCCAGGGGCCAACCGGGAGGATTAGCCCCACCCACTCTGCAAGGACTGGGAGTGGGGGAGGGGGGGCACCCCAAATGGGAAACCAGGGTGCTGCCACCATAGGAAGGAAAAGTGGATGGTGAATGGGTGACGTAACCAATGTCCACTCTACCCAGGAAGTTCTGGACAGAGAAGGGCTAGAACAAGGTGTCCTGGCTCTTGAGCCCTAGACTAGGGGCTCTCGATCTTGGCTGCAGGCCGGGACCACCTAAGGTCTTTTAAAAAGTAGAAGGGGGGGCGCCTGGGTGGATCAGTCTGTTGAGTGTTCAACTTCGGCTCAGGTCATGATCCACTGGTTCGTGACTTTGAGCCTCGCTTCAGGCTCGCTGCTGTCACCACAGAGCCTGGTTCGGATCCTCGGTGCCCCCTCTCTCTGCCCCTCCCCCACTCATCCTTTCTCTCCCCAAAACAGAAAAACAGAAAACCTTTTGTAAATAAAAGTTCTGATGCCTAAGGCCTGCTACAGAGACTGATTTTATGAGTCTTGGTGCCGTTTGGGCATCAGGACTTTTAAAATTTCCCTGGTGATTCTAATACGCACCACATCTGAGACGCACAACCAGCCAGTCCTTGGAGAGGGGAAGGGAAAGGAAGAAAAGGGTCTGGGGAAGTGGGGGGAGGGTCCAGGAGCAGGGGAGCACTAGAAAACCCTATTCACCCTTGATGACTGTGCTCACTGCTCCCCCTCAAGCCCAGTCTGTGCCAGCAAAGCCCCATAGGTCCCAGCCTCACACTCAAAGAGCTCTCAAGTCCCATGGGGCGCCTGGGTGGCTCAGTCGGTTAAGCGTCTAGACTTCGGCTCAGGTCATGATCCCATGGCTCATGGGTTCGAGCTCCGTGTCAGGCTCTGTGCTGACAGCTCAGAGCCTGGCGCCCGGATCCCGCTTCGGATTCTGTGTCTCCCTCTTCGGATTCTGTGTCTCCCTCTCTCTCCGCCCCTCACCCACTGCGCGCGCTCTCTCTCTCTCTCAAAGATCAATAAATATTTTTTAAAAAAAATTTTTAAAGAGCTCTTAAGCCCCCATCGCCCTTCCCATGCAGCCACCTGTGCCTCAGTCTACCTTCCTTCTCTCTCGGGACCCTCTGGTCAAATCTTCCTCTGCCCTGCACGAACAGAGTGCGTCAGTTTCCTGCGGATGCTGTCTCCAAATACCACACACAACGTGGCTTGGAACAACAGGAACACACGTATTTTCACACAGTTCTAGAGGTTAGAAGTCTGAAATCAGTATCACCGGGCCCCACGCAAGGTGTCGGCAGGACAGACTCCCTCTGGGGGCTCTCGGGGAGCCTTCAGTCCCTGCCCCTCCCAGCTTCTGGAAGCTGCAGGCGTCCCTCGGCTTGCGCGGCAGGCCTCCAACCTCTGCCTCGGCCCCCACACCGCCTTCCCCTGTGTGTGTGTGTGTGTGTGTGTGTGTGTGTGTGAAGCCCCTCCACCACCCTCTTTCTTACAGGGACAGGTGAGGTGGCATTTAGAGCCACCCGGATCACCCAAATCATCTCCCCATCTCAAGATCTTCTGCCTTACATCTTTTTCAGATCATTTTTTATGGAGATGTAATTGACATGCAACATTGCATTGCTTTCGGGTGCACAACATAACGATTCCAGATTTGTACACATTGTGAAATAGTCACCCCGCTTAACACACATAATAAGTCACCACACTTAGTGACACGTTCCCTCCCCTCCCCCAATGAGGACTTTTGAGCTCTAACCTCTTAGCGACTTTCAAACATACAATACAGTAGTGTCGCCCATGGTCACATGACATCCCCAGGACTTATTTATTGCATAATTAGAAGCTTGTACCTTGTGACCACGTTTCTCTGTTTTGCCCCTCCCCACCCCCACCTGCTGTCAACCACCAATCTGTCCTCTGCTTCTGTGGATCTGGGGCTTTTTGAATTGTATTTTAGATTCCACATATAGGTGCGATCACACGGTATTTGTCTTTCTCTGACTTATTTCACTTAGCATAATACCCTCAAGGTCCATCCGTGTTGCTGCGAATGGCAGGGTTCCCTTCTTTCTTGTGGCCAACTCGTGTTCCAGTGCGTGTACCCCGTTTTCTTCATCCCTTCGTCCACTCAGCGGACAGGCCAGTGGCTTCCACATCT
The DNA here is from genome assembly GCF_018350175.1 of Felis catus. Taxonomy (NCBI): domain Eukaryota; kingdom Metazoa; phylum Chordata; class Mammalia; order Carnivora; family Felidae; genus Felis; species Felis catus. Next base: position 12,801,054 of record NC_058375.1, on the reverse strand, counting down.
CCGCTCTTGTAAATAATGTTGCAGTGGACACGGGGGTGCAGGCATTTTTCAGGTTAGTTGCTGTCATTCCCTTTGGGTAAATACCCAGCGGTGAAGTTGCTGGATCTCGCAGTAGTTCTATTTTTAATTCAAGATCCTGAATTTAACCACAGCTAAGAGCCTTTTTCCAATAAGGTCACATTTCCTCGGGCCAGGGTGAGGACCCGCTGTTGCCGGGGGCCACTGTTCAGCCTGTTACAGGGAGTTTAGACTTCCATTCTCTAGCTGAGCACACTGAGGTCTGGGAACCGTTGTAGACTCTGCCCTGGGTGACAGGCAGCACCATCGTCTCAGCCCAGGGAGAGGGGGACGAGGCTGTAGACGGAGAGGAAGGAAAGAGACTCCCACGAGGGGAGGGGAGGAGAGCATGTGGGATGGAGTGACCTCTGACAGATGTCCCAGACAAGCACACTTCGGTGGGGGGGGGGGGGGCTGTGCTGCCCACTGGAACCCTGGACCAGGCTGGCAAACAGCTGTGGCACCAGGACCCCGCCCTGAGGCTCGAAGGCGGCTGCTGGCACTTTGCCACAATAAGGTCTATTTATAACATGTCTCGTCCCCGGTGTGCCTACCGCTAGCCTGGATTCACTCTCCAGAGCCCGGGGAGCGGAGCAAGAAGAGGGGCCCCTCGGCCGATGGAGACACTGAGGCAAGGAAAGCCTCTGCAATGTCTTCAGTACTGAGGGATGCAGAGGGCGGGGTGACATGGGCAGGGCCTTTTCCTTGGATCCAGCCCACCTGTTCCATCAGCTAGCCGCGTGACCTTGGGCAAGTCACGGCATCCGGGACTCAGTTTCTCATCTGTAGAATGGAGCTCCTACCATCGCCCTGGGAGGGCTGGTGTGGACCCTGGAGAAGATGGCAGGTGTGCAGGCTCCTAGCTCAGGGCTGGCGCTCAGGATGTGGGTGTGGGCTCCGAGGGTGGAGGAGCTGAAGGGGGCGCTGAGGCCAGTCGGAGTGGCAGGGTGGGCTGGGACAGAGGCTCTCGGAAGGCAGGTGAGGGCATCGGGACACTTTCAAGGACAGCCACCTTGGCTTCCTGGCCCAGAGGCTCTCGGGGCACTTGAGGACACTTCCCTTTCCCTGCGCCCCCGCGGAGACCACCCAAGGGCAGAGGGGTCATGACAGGCAGCTGGGGGGACACCCCGTGGCAGAACCAGTCTGCAGGAGGGACAGAGAGCAAGAGAGGGCACCCCAAAGCTGCCTGTGCCGTGCCCCGGACAACCCCTTCTCTCAGAACTGGTCTTCTGTCCCCTCTGCCTGGGCACTGACGTGGGCCCCTCTATTTAGCCTCACCTGGTGGGCTGTGGGCACCAGAACACACTACACGGTGGCCCTTTGGGAATGAACACTTCGGTGTTTACATGTGAGTGTGGCCTGTGTCCCTCATCTGACTGGCTGGGTCATGTTCTCTCCATCAGACTGGTGGGTCCCAGAGAGTGGACCCTTCCCCACTCCCTGATGTGTTCAACCGGCCCTTACTGACAATCTGCCGTATGCCCCGCACCGAGCCCAGTGTTGGGCACAAGCCAAGATGGACGTGAAGTGCATGTCTGCCTTCCAGGCCCCAGGTCAGCCGTCCCCCAAGTACATCATCAGCATCGTAATAATCCCTTTGTAGCACCTGCTTTATGGTAGGCCCTACGTAAGCTCTTTAGATACGAGGGGTGTGCTATTTACTTCTAAATTTATACATCAGGACACAAAGTCTTGAAGGGCTGGGTGATTTGCCCATCGCACCACTGGTAAGCGGGGGACCTGAGACAGCCTAGCAGGTGGCCTGGCCCCAGGTGCTTGAGGAACTGAGCGCATGGCCTGGCCCAGAACTGCCAGGGTCAAGTGCGAGTCTGAGGGCAGGGGTGAGAGGTGAGGCCCGAGGGGGGCGCGGAGTCCACATCCCAGAGGAAGACCGTGTTCCTGCCATACAGGCCCTGGGGGTGAAGGATGGGCAGTGTAGGGAAGTGGATGCGGGGAGAGGAGAGAGGAGTGTAGGGGGGAGGCGTGGAGGGGAGGAAGAAGGGAAGCAGGGAGAGGAGACCAGCTGGGTCTGTAGGGATTCCTGGTGCCGGGGGACTGACCCGGCTCGGGCGCCTCGGTGCAGCCCTCTTCGGTGACCTTGAACAACCCTGAAGAAGGTGGAGCCTCAGTTTCCTCATCCGGAAAGTGGCCACAAGGCCGGAACCAGTCTGATTCCAAGGCCACGACCCTCCCCGACACCAGGTCCCCTCACCTTCCCGCAAGACCTGGCTCTCAGGAAACTCGCCCCAGGCCCACCAGGTGTGGCCAGCAGGACAAAATCCTGCCTCTCCCAGCGTCCGGCAGCCGAGATGAACGACCAAGAGAAGGCGTTAGTTAGAGCAGCTCCAGGAGCCCCTCCTCTTCCAGGTGAAGGAGCCCCCCCTTCCCTATCTGCCAGGAGCAGAGCCCCTCTGCCACCTGCTGTTCCAGAAGAGCTCTAGGTACCTTTTGTATCCTTCCCCGGTGCTCTCTGATCGCTCCACGGTCCTAGGAGCCGAGAGACAAAAAGCTCCACCTCTAAGCACTGCCTCCGCATGAGTCTTTTCATAAATCCCCCCCCCCCCAGGGCTGGTGTGCAACAGACCAAACAGTGTGCCTTCCCAACCCATTTGTTGAAACCCTAACCCCCCAGGTGGTATTTGGAGAGGCAGCCAGGGTTGGATGGGTCCCAAGGGTGGGTCCCCACGGATGTGATTAGCGCCCTTATGAAAAGTGACACCACAAGGGTGCCTGGGTGGCTCGGTCTGTTAAACAACTGGCTTTGGCTCAGGTCACGATCTCACGGTTGGTGAGTTCGGGCCCCACATGAGGCTCTATGCTGACAGTTCAGAGCCTGGAGCCTGCTTCAGGTTCCCCACCCTCCTCTCTCTCTGACCCTCCCCCACTCATGCTCTGTCTCTCTGTCTCTGTCTCAAAAAAAAAAAAAATAAACATTAAAAAAAAAGAGACCAGAGAGCTGGCTCTCACTTTGCTCTCTAGGCCACCCCGGGACACAGAGAGAAGGTGGCCGTCTGCAAGCCACAGGGGTCCCTCACCAGGGACACCATCAGCGGCACCCCACTCAGATATCCCCTCTCTAGAACTGAGAGAGACAAACGTCTATGGACCAAGCCCTCAGTTGTAGTATTTTGTGACCAACCTGAAAGTGCCCACAAATAGGCCCTGGTCATGTCAAACCACCTGCCGCTCCTAGACATGCTGGGCCAAGGCGAGGCAGCCTCTCAGCTACCTGCACATGCTGTTCCCTCTGCCTGGAATGCCCTCTCCCTGGTCCCTGCCACCCAGAGCTGACCTCGTACCTCAAGACGACAACACAGCCACTACCTCCTCCATGAGTGTCTCCTGACCTCTCCCGACCCTGCAGCCCCGGCCGCCGTGAGCCGTCCTCCAGATGCCGACAGGGGTGAGGGCAAGATGTCACCGGTCCCCAATAGAGCCCAGTAACCTCGGTGCCTCAGGGTGCCCACCCGGGAAATGGGGCCATGGATAGCACCCATCTCGCTGGGCTCTTGTGAGGGTTAAATCACTTAATATACAAAGTGCTGGCACATACTTAGCTTTATTATTCTTACTTATTATTTACCTTTAAAGCCCCATGGTTAATGATTACGGAGGTGAATCGCTAGCCCCATGATACAGCTGAGGAAAGTGTGACTGAGCCAGGGCAGGGGAGGGGGGACCGTTGTGGTCCCTCCGCCAGCTGCCAGCCCCGGGACCCGGAGCCACCATCCAGCTGCGTCCGTAGCTCCTCGTGCCCCCAGTCACGGACGGAGACACCGAGGCCCAGCCCGGACAGAAGCAGGACCCTGCCCAGCGCGGAACTGAGATCAGAGAGCAGCCCTGGGCAGCCACGCAGGGGAGGGGTGCTTTTCTGGAGGTGACTTCATTCACCCCTCCACGCCCCTCCCCCTGGAACAGGTGACTGAGCGGGGAGGTGATCAACACATCCCCTGACTTCCCTGAACTCCCATCCAATTTGCTGTTCCGGGCTTGTGCCAAGAGTGTTTGTGTTAATAAACCAAATGGACTTCTCAGAGTCCACCCAGAGTGACGGATGGAGGAGGCAGCCAGGTGCCAGCCTGAGGGGGGAGGGAGCGTGGGGCACAGACTTCCAGTCGAAGCCTTCTGGGATTTCCCAGCCCCAGAGACCCTCGGGGGGGTCATCTCTCCCAACACCCTCCATGCACCGGGGAGGAAACGGAAGCAAGGACATTGGTGGGACTAGAATCGAGGACTCAAGTTCTGAGTTGGGTGTCTGGGTCTGATGGCGGTGGGTGGTGGTGTTTGGATGAGCCTGAGACCACTAGGCAAGGAGGCTTCCCTAGAGGAGGTCGCTGGAGGGGGCCCAGCCTAGATAATCCACGGGACCCACGTTATCTAGGGAGAGGCCGGTGGTAACACTCAAGTGTAACCCCAAGCGGGTCCTTCCCGGGAAACCCTGTGAGACCAGGGTCCCCTCCAGCCCAGGAAGATGGGTTCAAGACCTTTCAGGTCACCACGACCCCCCCCCCCCCCCCCCCAGTGAGCCCGGCTCAGTCCCCACTGAGCCCTGCTGGCTGCAGAGCCGGGGGGGGGGGGGGGGGGGAAGGGAGCCGGGAAGGGCCCACCGCCTCCTGACCACCCACCCCTCCTGCAGCTTCAGGCAGCCCCTCTCTGCTTTTATGTCTTTCCCGTGGAGAGTTTCCGTGTAAGATTGTGTTTGAACAAAGCCTCCCTCCACTGCAAACACTTTACAAACCTGTGATCCGGCCCGCCCCTCGCTTTGGCCACCAGCACAGGTCTGCAGTCAGGCTGCCTTGGGCTCCAGCCCATTTACAGCACTCCCTAGCTGGGGGAGGGGGGTCTGTTCCTCTGTCCGAGCCCCAGTTTCTCCGTCTGTAAGACGGAGAACTTTCCAGGCTTGTTCTAAGAATCTGAAACAAGGAAGCAAGGTGCCTGGTGCACAGCAGGCTCCCTGGGACAGTAGTGAAATTCTATTTAGTGACAAATGAGGAACCGAGGATGCGCTGCGGGGGTGGGGGGCGGGTATCAGACGTCTGTCTGCAAGGTGACACAAGGTCCGGGTGCCATCCCTGCCCTAGGACCCGATGCTGGCTGCCCGGCTCCCCTGCTCCCCGGCTCTCCCCCAACCGCTGCCCGCATGTCCCATGTTGGTGCTGCATCGGAGATCCTCACTGGCCCTGACAAAGTGTGAACACTAACCGGCCCCGACAGGCTTTCTAGAACGGCGTCTGTAGCGGGGAGGACAGGAGGCAGGATTTGGCCAATAAGCCTGCACATTGTTCATAGAGCCCATCTCGGCTGTTACCGACGCTATTTACCATTTAGATAACGCTCTATATTTCCGCGGGGTTTGCTGCCTCGGCCTTCAGTAACCAGCCAGGGGGGCAAGACGCTGGCTCCAAGCAAGGGGGAAAAGAAAAACCGCGTGGAAGCAGCCTGTCTCCCCTGAGCCTCACTCCATCCAGCTCATCCATTCATGCATGCATTCATTCAGCACACGGGAGCAAAGCTTCTAGCACATTCCACGGCCTGCACTGGGCACACGACACTTGGGCCCAACCCATGCCCTCCAGGAGTACAGTCTAGACAGGGGGACACCCAGCCTGGAAAACACGGCTCAGGACCCGTGGTCTCTGGGAAGGTTCCTGGCCCTTATACCATTAAGACAAACGTATGCCTCACACACACCTGCTAGCACTCTGGGGTAGTCAGGGGGCAAAGCCATCACCAAGAGGTAACTGTGTCCAACTCTTGCTCCAGGCTATTAACACAGACACGGAGGACAGCTCCTCCAGCAGTGTGAGCAGATCATGTGGAGGCAGCTGGCTGCTCTCAGCCCCCGGCAGGGCCTCTGCGTGCTCCCCTCCCCCCTGCTGATAACAGCGATGGTGTCCACGGAGTTTGTGGGAGGCAGGATCGTGAAGGACCAGCATTGCCAGACCTCTACTGAGAAGCAGGCTACAGGCCTAGTCCATGAGCAAGGTTGGGGGGTCAGTCGGTAGCCAGGGCTGGGGCCAGTTGAAGGGGGATGTCCTCTAAAATAGAAGCTCCGTGAGGACCAAGACATCATCTGTCTCGTTCTCCAGCATGATCCCTAGGGCGCAGAGCAATGCTTGGTGCTCAGTAAATAGACATTGAATGAACGAATGAATGAATGAATATTAATCAAGGTTCATTGTGTCGCTGGGGCTCTGGCTCAGGGACAGCTTGTGTCCCAGAATAAGTCAGTCTGAGAAGAGGGTCGGAGCCTTTCTGTAGCAAGCATCGAGCCAGGGATCTGAGCAGAAACCAAGGATCCCCTTGTGATTAAAGCACCACCCTGGTTTCCCAGTCCCAGCTCTCACACCAGCTCCCGATTTCACTGACGCCTCCAGCCCCTGAAGCCCCATCACAGGACAATACCCATTGTTCACAGGTCTCCAGCCCATCTAACCCTTCCCCCACCCACCATCACCTGCCCTTGGGTGTATCAGCCATACACAAGAGCTGGTACCATCAGGTGTCTCTGAACTACCCCTAGTCCCAGCTGATCCAATTGTGTTCGGTGGTCAGTACCTTCCCCCTCGTTGTAAAACCAAGGCCAGACTCCTTGGGGTGGCATTCAATGCCCTGCCTTCCTCTCTGGCCCATGCTTACCACCCCAGTCCCAGCCCAGGTTTCATGCTTCAGTGACAGTGAACACCCCGTCCTGAAGAGTTCAACCTAATGTCCCTCATAATCGCCCTTGGCACGCAATTGCCGTTCGTGTGTTTATCTATCCTGCCCTTTCCTTTAAAGTCTTCGTGTCACCAGCACCAAATCCCAGGCCTAAACTACATCGCCATCGTCACCACCACCGTCTCCACTGCCATCCCTGCCATCGCTGTTGATACAGCTAACGTTGATCAAGTGCTAACTATGCACCAGTTGGTGTGCGAAGATATTTGCATAATTTTGGCTGCTCCGTGACATCCTTGATGAAGAGGAGGGTACTCCGTCGTTATTGCCATTGTACGGATGAGGAGACTGAGGCTCAGGGAGATTCAGTAACTTGCTCAAGGATTCAAATCCAAGCGCTTTCCTTCTTATCCAGACCAGGGAGAGAGCCCGGAGCCTGGATAATCCAAACTTCCTCATAACACAACATTCACTCTCTTCGACTTGGGGATGTCTGGAGAGGTCAACCAACCACTCAGAAGGCCACTAATTTCTGTGGACTCGGGTACAGCCTGGGGCACCACCTCTCAGGTGGTGTAAACCTTTGGGACAGGGCTCTGAGTTTCCATCTGCCCCCCTCCCCTCACTCCTGGGCTCCAGCATCAGGCTGGTTGGCCCGCAGAACCATTTACGAGGGGCCCACACCCAGTTCTGCACAGCTGTACCATGAGGCACCCAGCCCTGGAAGGGGTCAATTCCAGGCCGGAGCCGGCAACTCGGGCGGCGTGATGGATGTTCCCGGGAAAAGGAAACCTCCCAGTCCGCCAGCCAGAATGTTCTCCTTCTCTCCTTCGCTCTTGGCCGGGGAGGGATGGGGAGAGTGCTTTCCAGCTGACGTCATCCTCCTGTGCAGCATCCCAACATCCTCCGGTGCCGACTCCCCTATGTCCACAAGTCTGCCGAGGCCTCCTGCCTGCCCACGACCCTACCCCCAGCCCAGCTCAAATGCCAGGAATGTTCTTCACTCCAGGAGAGTGAGACAGGAGAGGGGCCCTGCCAACAGCTCTAATGTTTCACAATAACATCAAGGCTCCCTTTCTCCCTTTCCACTGATCCTGAGCCTTGCACAGCAGGGATGAAGCAGACCTTAAAAGTAGAAGCCGATGTTAACTAAGCTCTTGCTTTGACCTAGACATTGTTCCAAGTACTTGACAGGTATTAAACCATTTCATTCACACCCAGACCTAAGAATGAAGATTTCTTGTAACCTCCATTTTACAGACGAGAAAACTGAGGCTCAGAGAGGCTAAGTTGTTTGCTCTAGCTCTCCCAGCTAGAAAGTGGCAGTGTTGGGTTACTTTTATATACCTGTTGGAGGAATGTCCTTCCCTGGTTTCCAGTCTTCTGATAATCCCGCGTCCCCTCCCCAGCCCTCTGCTGGTGAGTCTGGGAGCGGCACTGAGCATGTGCAGATACCCCCCTCCCCGCCTCCCCAATGCCTCCACCACCCGCTTGCAGGGGAAACCCTGGGTCCCCAGGAGAGGGGTAGGACCAGAGTCGCCTACTCTGCCTGGGTCTGAGCAGCTCTGTGAGTGGGAGGAGGCCGGCTGAAAGCCAAGCCACACCTTCCACATGGCTTCATCAGGATCAGGATGATGTCCGGCCTCCTTCTGTCCGACTCAGGCATCTGTTTCTCAGTTGGTTCCAAACTTGGACACAAACTGAAGTGTCTTTTGCTGCCCTCCTGTAAGCCCCAGTAATGACAAACACATAAATAAGTAAATGGATTGTGTTCGCCCCTATTGGAATGCATCGCCTTCTAAATATATCCCCTTCCAAACATGAACATTGCCATTCTACACTGAGTAGACCATACTGGCCCTGTTTTCGCTGATGAGGAATTTTGGCCCCGACAAGGTAGGCGGCCTTCCCAAGGGCACAAGGCTGGCATGTGACAGATTAGAATCTGTACAGGGCTCGCTAGTGGCTCCCCCGAAGTTTACGTCTACCTAGAACTTCAGAATGAGATCTTATTTGTTAATGGGGCCAGCACAGATGCAATTAGTTAAGATCAGATCCAGGGACTAGCTCTTCCAAGGAGACAGACTTGCAGAGACCCAGAGAGGCAGAGGGGCACCGGTGGGGGACACAGCCGTGTGATGAAGAGGCGGAGATTGGCATGATGTATCTCCCAGCCGGACGATGCCAAGGATCGCCAGCTACCTGGCGAATCTCAGACAGGGAAGGATTCTCCCCTGGAGCCTTCGGGGGGGGGGGAGCATGGCCCCACCATCCCCTTGACTTTGGACTTCTAAACTCTGGAACTGCGAGAGAGAATAAATTTCTGTTGTTTGAAGCTACCCAGTTTGCTGTCCTTTGTTACAGCAACTCCAGAAACCTAATCTGGAATCCAAAAGTGATTATTCTTTTTTCTTTCTTTCTTTCTTTCTTTCTTTCTTTCTTTCTTTCTTTCAGTAGGCTTCATGCCCAGCACAGAGCCCGACACGGGGCTTGAACTCACAACCCTGAGATCAAGACCTGAGCTGAGACCAAGGGTTGGACGCTTAATCAACTGAGCCACGCAGGCGCCCCGACTACAGTGATTATTCTGATCCCTCTCCCAAGCAAACCGCCTCCCATAGCCAGGGTCTCACCGAGAGTCAGTGGGTGTCCGGGGACTGAGGACACAGGGAAGACACAGCCCCTCACTCCAGGGGCTTACACACAGTGACAGCGCAGTTGTCTCTTGTCCTAGTTGCTTTGGCTCCTGGTGGGGGAGCAGGAGGAGGTGGGGGTTGTGTGGATAAATCTTGGTTTTGAAGGTTGGCAACATCGCTTCCCGGCTGTGTGACCAATGGTGGGTCAGAGCCCACTTCTCTGGGCCTCGGTTTTTTCATCTGTAAGATGGGGGTACTTATACTCACCTGCCTCCTTCAAAGCCGGCGAGGGATACAGAAACACTGTAGAGACCGTGTCTGGCTGCGCAAAGGGCAGTACTTTTTTTTGAGATTGAGGGAGCATACCCACGCGTCCTTACACTTTGGAGATGTGAGATAAACTCCCAGTGGTTAGTAAGCAGAACTTGGTTAATATCCTTTGCACCTGTCTGTGCATGGAAATATCTCATACAAAATTCAAAAGAGAAAAAAAAAGGGAGGGGGCATGGTGATAGAGGACACAGGGCAGTGAGGCATCGTCCTGGATCTGTGCTCTCAGGCACCGCTTCCTCCGGGAACAGAGTCATCCTCAAAGGGCATCTTGAATCGCAAACAGCCTGAGCCACAAAGGGAAGAAAAGGCCTGAGGGAAGAAGGCGTATTTGGACCAGTCCCCAAGCCCCGCCGATGCCAGCTGGCCAATTTGGGCTCCTCCTGCCTCTGTTGCCATCATCAGCCATGCCAGGGACTGTGCAGTAAGCCCGAGATTTGTCAGAGCTGGTGTGGGACTGCCGCCAGTCAGGCGGAGGGGGAAGAGACCCACGAGATCAGACAACGCTCCGTTGAAACCCTGCTCTGTGTGGGGAAAGCCTTGGGGTGGGGGGCACCCGAGTGAGAGCCTGTGGGCTGCCTTGAGATGGGAGGATGCAGAGAACGGGGTTCTGTAAGTGCTGGGGGTTCAGCCTGCAGAGACGGCTTGGCAAGCGCCTGGCACCACTGATCCAGGTCTCAGCAGGGCATCACCCTTTGGAGCCGCTGGACCACGCTGGGCAGCCCAGGCTCCGGAGCTCGGAGCGGCTGGCAGAGGCCACGCTGCTGACTCTGCTTGGAACCTTCTCAGGGGCTCCCTCGTGGGAGTGTGACTTCACTCCCGAATCACAGTCCAAGGGAAAGATGGACACGGTTGGCTCAGCCCCGCGGGGACTCACGAAAACTACCCCCAAGCAGTCCTGGCCGAAATCACTGGGGTGATTCAATCCAATTCAACCACTGTTTATTAAAGAAATGGACAGTTAAGCGTCGAGGCTAAGAGCAGGGACTCTGGAGCCAGGAAGACCGGGTTTGAATTCCAGCTCTACTGTTTGGCCAGTCACTTGGCCTCTCTGAGCCTCGGTTTTCCCATCTGCAAAATAGGGATAACAACAGCGCTTGCCTCACAGGGCTGTCTGAGCCCGAAATGCGTTAGTACTCATAAAGCACTTAGAATCATTTCAGCCATACCATAAGCGCCAAATAAGTGCTGCATTCAAGGGGCCAGTAAATGAAGCAGTGTAGGGCAGTGGGACACACAGAAGCCTTGGATCTCCTGCAGCGACCCCACACACGGACAGCTGGGGCTGGAGAGAGGAAATGCTTCCTCTGCGGGGGCACGGCTCCATTGTCAAGGCAGGATCTGAACCTACAGAGCAAGTCCAGAGACCCTGCCCCTAAACACTAAGGTACAGAGAACCCTCTTCTCCTATTGTCCCTCCCCCTCCCAACCCCCCAGGAGTCTGGCGGCAGCGGGAACCCACAGAAGACACAAGCGCTGAGTGAATCACAGTGCCCCTGCATTTGCGTAGCATCCTTTCTCTTCCTCTTGACATGACCTTGAGCGTGTGACACAGTCTGTCTTAAGTGTCAGTTTCTTTGTGCGTAAAAATGTGTGTCCAAATATTCAATTCACAGGGCTGCCGGTGAGAACCACATGAGGGCTCGATGCAAACACGCCCAGTGGGGTGTCTGACAGTTAGTCCATGTTAAATAAATGTCATCTTGATTTCGTTTCATTTCCTTGGTTCTGCGCTCAGTTCTGCCCAAGGACTCATGGGGAACACAAGAAAAGAGAAAATACCTTCTCGTCCTCAAGGACTTTACGCAAGACAGAAGAGCAGGAAACTGTTCCTTTAAAGGACAGACTACAATTAGGTGCCGAAGTAGAAATCACCTGGGAGTTCAGAGAGCTCTGCGTGGACTGGGGCAGTCTGGAGGGCCTCTGGGAGGAGGTGTTTGAAAGAGCCATCCACCTCATTATCTGCCACATGAAGGGCCTCATGGACCGCGTCCCCATTAGGCGAGGCCGGACCAGAGACGCGGGCGAGGACATGAAAACGCTGCCTCTCGCGGGGAGAGCCCGACTCTGATGAATTCCTTCCCATCAAAGGGTCCCAGATGGCAGCGGAACCAACCAGAGAGCCGGCAGCGGGCGAGCCCGAGCGAGTGATGTTCAAAACCGCAGGCGTCGGGCCCAGACATTGATGTCCTTCCAGAAAGTGCCCTGCGTGGATGTGAGGAAGAACACAAGGATGGGGGAGATAGAACACGCTCAGCTGGGAGAGCCCAAACGAGCCGGTTCCACAACATCCCGGTCGGGAGGAAGTTGAGCATCTCCAAGGCACGCATTTTCAAGGCTGGGTAGCTCTCCGGGCCGCTCCATCCCAAGAATCCCTCCACAGCACCCCCGTGGCCAGCACCCTGGTTGAAGTGGAAGGATGTTGAAGCTCAGGGGGTTTGTCGGCACCGCCCAGGTTCACTGTGATGGGCAAATGTGCAGCGTCCAATCCCCTCCCCCCACATCCGCCCACGTGCAATGGACTCCCAGGGATAGACACGCCCTGGGCCGACCAATCCAAGCCCGGCAACCCCGTGGACGCAGTCATTCATTCGGGGATAAGCTCCCAAAGTAAAGCAATGAGTGACAAGGTCTGAGACTTTGTCCGTACTATTAGGAGGGTGGGATACAATCTCTTCTGCTCCAACCCAGGAAGCAGAGGTGTCGACATATGCCATCCCGTGGAGAGCTGGAGACAGACGAAGTCCTGGTGGTATCTGTAGTAGTTAGGGCAATGCCAGCTGCTGTCACAAATAAACGCCCCAATCTTGGTGACTTGGTCGGATAAAAATTTATTTCTTGCTCACGTAACAGTCTGACACAGGTCTTTCAGATGATCCGGGATCCAGGATCCCTCTACCTTGTGCCTCGCCTTCCCCTAGTGTCTTGGAGTTCTCTGGACTCAGCCCTTGGGGGGAGATGGGGTGGAGGAAGCTTATCTGTTTCTCAAGCTCTTTAACCTGGAAGCCACACCTACCACTTCCCACTCCCTTCCATTGGTGGGAATCGGTCACATGGTCACGCCTGAATGCAAGGGAGGCTGGGAAATGTAGTTCCGGGCTGGGCTGCTGCTGCTCGGCCACAGTTCTGCAGTAGGAAAGAAGGCGACTGGACCTTCAGTGACTGGCCAGCCACCTCCCTCTCCACGTCACTGAGTGCTCACCTCAAGCAGCTTCTGAAGCCTGATCTACCCTTGATCTTTTTCACTTATATAAGCCATTACGTTTCCTATTTCAGCATGGGCCAGTCTGGGCTGGATTATGCACCATTAGTGCCCAGGGTCCTGACTATTTGATGGAGTCCTGCAGCCCATTTAGACAGATCAGGATAAAACCCAGTCCTTTCCCCATAAAGTGCCTGTCCCACGATACCTTAAAACCTCCCCTCCCCAAAGTTGCATAGTCTAGGCCGTGTCCCATGAACTTAGTTACTAATACAGTAATGCCCAAGGAAGAAGGAGGCTGGTCTGCCTGGAGAGCAGAGACCAGAGGCTGTCCATCGTGTTCTCCACTATGTTCCCACGTGGGAGAGCCACATAAGAGAAGAACCAATGGGCCCCCTTTTTCTAGTGACTTGTTTAGGTAATTGTTCGGTTGCCCAAAGAGACATGCTAGAGGGGGTGAGCTTAAGGACAGAAGTCCAGAAAGAACGCCAGGAATTTTCTGCTGCCCTGGGTATTCTCAGCATCTAGGTGAGGGCTGAACGTGGTGGTACTAATATAGGTCCACAAATTCTTTAACATCCCTCCCTTCCATAGCCCCTGAGTGCGGGCCAGACTTAGCAACACGCTTCTAATGTACAGACGATGGAGAAAATGGCAGAAAGTGACCTCCAAAGGGGGGCCCTGCCGACAGCCATGTGAGTGAACCTTCTTCAAAGCAGACCCCCAACCCTAGTTAAGCCATCAGATGACTACAACGCTGTCCAACATCTTGACAGCAACTTCGTGAGAGACCCTAAGCCAGGACGACCCGGTCCCACTGCTCCTGAACTCTGGACCCACAGAAACTGAAATAACAAATGCCTATTGTTTTCAGTCACTAAGTTTTGGGGCCATCCGTTACCGGACAGTGGACACCCAGTACAGCTGAGTAAGGGGACAGTTGAAGGAAGGTTTTGAACCTCGATGACACTTAGGAGCCCACAGACACGTTGGCTGAGCTTTGGCAATGGCTATGAAGTAGGTACTTACAGAAATGCAAGCCGACTTAACATATCCACCCCGGTCATCAAAACGGAAGCCAACGAGTCAGTAAATCATCAGTAACAAGGTCAAACTAAAACACCCAAATTAAATGGGTTTGCTAGCATTAGACAAAGGGGAAGTTGCGTAAGCCGAGCCATCTGAAGTGGTCAACGGACAGCCATTTTTTGATGTACAAAATGATGAGTCCATGTGTTTTATCATGATCCTTCACTCTCTGAGCTTCGGTTTCCTTTTTTATGAAATAGGGGTAATGACCCTTATCATGAGGATTAAGCCGATAACCAAATCGGCCGCCTCAGAGCACACAGGATGCCCGTGAGTGTTGCTGACTCACCAGCGCCACAGAAATAAAGCTAGTCGGACCTAGAGAATAAAAGTGAGTAGTTGCCTGTTTTTCCCCACCCAATCTTGTCGTCTCTGCCTGACGGATCCTATCTTTTCCTGTCATACCGGTACGTCGTACTCTAGCGAGGGCCTGGTTTCTGGTCACAGAGGGCTGTCCTCTCTTTGTTTCCTCACATGGCGGAAAGGGAGCTACCCAGCTCTCTGTCCTCTTCTTTTAAGAGGCACTAATCCCATTCTCGAGGGCTCTACCCTCATGACCTAATTACCTCCCAAAGGTCTGTTGTACCTGCCCCTGACAGTTTCCTATAGACTCCCCTCTCCCCTCCTGTTACTTGCTATAAACAATATAATAATATTTTACTTGGTATAGATAAATGGACCTGTAATACGTCAATAAGAGAGGAGCTTAATTGACCAAAAAACAAACAAACAAACAAACAAACAAACAAAGAAAAAACCGGGTAGTTGCCAGCAGTCAGAAATTTGAGATCTGCCCCTGGGTCTCCTAAGTGAGAGAGAATTGGGGTATGAATGAAGATCCCTGCCTCTGTCTTCCCACCTGTGTAATGGAAACAATCCACTGCAAAGTCGCCCTTCTTGAGCCAGACTTGCCCTTCAGGCCCATCTCTGGTCCTTGGGAGGAGGAAGCAGGGAAGTGGGGGGGCTGTGTCCAGACAGCCTGCCCTCCATCCCAGCCAGTGGGAGGGAGGATGAGGACAGAGGGAGGCGGCCAGGGCCCTCATTGCTGAGGCAGGCCTCATCCCAGAGGCCGGATTTAGCTGGATTGTTCCAGCAAATGGCTCAATTCCCTCTGGTTTTTGTAGTACAAACAATCCCAGACAAGTCTTAGAGGGTGGGAAAAAAAAGAGTAATTTGTGTGGCAGAAAACGTGAAGCATTGAGCATGGCCTTGCAAAGCATTTGCATTTTTAAACAAGAAAAGGCTGCCGCTGAGTGTGGCTGTCACTTAGTTATCTTGTTAACTCCCTCCTGGCCCAGGCCCTTGAAGCTGCAGGCTCCCAGCACCCCGAGAATCCAGGATTTGGAAGGAGAGGCGGATGGCCGCCCTGAAGACCGGAGTTCAAGTCCAGCATTGTCACTAAATCTGGAGGTATCTCTGTGTGGTCTTCTCTTTGGCCCTCAGTTGCCCTTCATTTCTGTAAAGCGTGGCTGTTGGACCAGCTGAACCGTAATGACCTTTAGAAGGGACAGTCGAGGGTTATAAAATCTGGGAGTCGGGAGACCTGGATTCAAATTGTGGCCCCGGAACTAACTTGACCAAGTGACCCCAAGCTTAATGCCGAAAGGAATTTCTGGAATGAAGGGGCGCAGCCCCCAGCATCCCTGAAAGATGGCCATCTAGCCTCTGTGTCAAGGCGCTCAATTCCCTCGGTGGAGAGGAGGACACCATTCTGTTGCCAGACAGCTCCATGAGTCAGAGAGCACCCTCAGACTTGAGTTCAAATCAGCTCTCATGACACCTCTACCCACGGGGAGTCCCGGGCAAGGCCAGTGGGCAGTTGCATGCGTTTACAACCAGGTAGTTCTCAGTTCCAGTCCCCGCCGGGTGTTCTGAGGTGACCACATCCGTCTGTATCTTGGTTTCCTCCTCTATAAGATGGAGATAATAATCCAGCGCACCTCTTTGGGTTGTTGGGAGGGTTAATCAAGGTTGGCACTCAGCACAGCTTTGGCCATGGTGCTCCATGAAGCTATCTAGAGCAGTGACAATCATACGTCAGCGCCTCTCCACCCTTTCCCCACACTGGCACACAGAGCACAGGATGTTCACAAGTGGAAAGCGGAGCTCTGACCTTCTGCCCAGGAAAGATGGCATAGAGCTACAGGTGACTCCCCAGGGGTCCATGTGATGTAACCCGGCCCTTTCTGTCCTCCCCAGAGAGCCCGACAGTGCACCTGACTGCTGAGCATGTCCGTCCAGTGGCAGCCTGGCTTCCACTCTTTTTTTTTTTTTTAAGACACATCATTCACACACTTTGGTACGTGTGGTAGATTGGACATTTTTCACAATCCTTCACACCCTCCCCCTATTAAAACTGCACAGTCACACTTGCAGAATCGCTCACTAGAAAGAGCAGAGCACGTTTCCTCCCTGTGGACTTGGACGTGGCCATGTGACCTGATCTGGCTGGTGGGTCATGGACAGGAGCAATAGTGTGATGGTTCCAGGATGGAGCCTCAGTCACATCACATGTTTCTACTCACTCCCTGGCACTCCGGTGAGCCAACTTGGCAGCTGCTGCCCATGCCCGAGCCTCCATGGAAGCACATATGGGGCAGACCTGAGTGCAGCGTGCAGCCTGGACCCAGCCCGCCCACCCCACAGGTCGAAACGGAGCCATGGGACCAAGCCATCCTGGATCAGCAGAACCACAGTCCCGTGAGCTTGAGAGGAAATGCTTGTAGTTGTAACCCAGCTGAGCTATCAGATGATTTGTTGTGCAGCCCTACCGTGGCGATAGCTGGGACCGTATTATTTACCAGGAGCAAGTGACTTATGAGACCCCAAGTGACTAAGACACACAATAAGTCCAACCACCGCTGGTGAAACCAAAGCTCCACCTGACGGTCCTTTAGAGTCGCTCAGAGGGAGGTCCCAGTGTGACGGGAGAGGACAGAGTCCCCCTGAAAGTACCCGAGTCCACAAGCACTCTTGAACTTAGATGGCGACCTGGCTTCCTGTCACCTCCCAGTTCCGGTGCACCCCCACCCTGTCCCTGGACCTCACCTTCTAAGTTTATATCATCAGAAAGATGAGCAAAGAACCTGAGAGAGTTGATGGGTGCCTTGGAGGGGCAGGGGTAAAGCCCTTCTGCACACCAGGTCTTCACTACTCCCCATGAGCACCCATGTCCATTGGGTGGTAGTCAGGCTCCAGGACAGCCCCCGGTGATCTCGCCTCCTGGGACACACGCCCTTGCATGGTCCCCTCCCTTCCTTTGCCAGGGCTGGTCCGTATGGCAAAAAGAATATGGCGCAATTGATGGCATGACACTTTCAAGAGTAGTTTATGAAAGACATTAGCATCCCACATAGACCCTGTTTCGTGGAAATTGACAAACCGATCCCAAAGTTTATATGGAAATGCAAAGGAAGTGCAAGAGCCAAAACAATTCTCAAAAAGGAGGACAGAGGTGAAGGATTTACACTACCCAATGTAAAAACTGACCACGAAGCCACAGGAAACAAGACAGTATGGTCTCGGCACAAGAACTGACACGCAAAGCAAACGGAACAGAATTAGGAGTCTGGGAATGAGTCCTTAAATTAATTTACGGTCAACTGATTTTCAACGAAGGTTTTAAGACGTCAGTGGAGATGATCTTACGACCAATCGGTGCTAGAAGAGTTGGAGAGCCAGATGGAAAAACAAAATCAACTCAGGCTTTGGCTTGCATCATATCCAAAACTTAACTCAAAGTGGGTCATAGATCTAAACATAAGAATTGAAACTATGAAACTTTTAGAAGAAATTATAGGAGAAAATCTTTATGACCTCGGGTTGGACAGAGTTCTTATGTATGATCAATAAAACATGATCACGCTGATCAATAAGAGAAAAAAAAATTGGTAAGCTGGACTTTATTCTAGCTAAAAACGTTCACACTTTAGAAGACACCAGCAGGAGAACAAAAAGACAAACCACAGACTGGGAAGAAATATTTGTGAATCATCGATCTGATCATGGATTCGTAATCAGAATATATAAAGAACTTTTATAACTTAACAATAAGACAAAGAGCCCAATAGGCAAAGGATTGGAATAGACATTTCATCAAAGAAGATGTATGAATGGCTAACAAGCCCACGAGAAGATGTTCAACACAATTAGTCATTAGGGAAATACAAATGGATACCACACCACAGAGCATTACGCATCCACGGGAATGGCTTTCATCAACAAGACAGATAATACCAAGCTTTGACAAGGCTGCAAAGCTACTGGAACCCTGATGTATTACGGGTGGCAATTTAAAATGGCACAGCCACCTTGGAAAACAATTTGGCAGCTTCTTATAATAGATAAAAGTGGGTTTACCATGACTCAGCAATTCCACTGCTAGGAATCTACCCGAGACAAAGGAAACATGTGTCCACACAAAGGCATGAATGGGAATGCTCGTAGGTACGTCAGTCATCACAGGCAAAAACTGGAAACCATCCAGCTGGCCGTCAACTGATGAAGGGGTAAACAAAATGTGGTATGTCCATTCAGGGGAATGCTCCTCCACGAATAAAAAGAAAGGAAGTCTTGATCCACTTGATGGATGAACATGGATGAACATGGATGAACCTTAACCACATTTTGCCAGGAGGGGGAATCCAGACAGAAAACGCTGTGTGTTCTATGATTCCATGGATATGAAATGATCAGAAAAGGCAAATGGATAGAGACAGAGAGCAGAGGAGTGGTTGCCCACAGCTGAGAGTAGGAGCTGGGATGAACCCTAAATGGGCACCAGGTAGCTTTGGGGGATGATGGAAATGTTCTCAACTGGATGATGGTGGCGATTGCAGAGCTCCGTAGATTTATTAAAACCATCGGTGGCAGGGAGACTTTGGGGCTTCCGTGTTGGTGGCTGTCTGACATTTGCTGCGCACTGCCATGTCATGAGCCCGTGGAGGGGTCCAAGTCAGAAGGAAAGGAGGCCTTCCGGAACTGCATTGGAGTGTGGCATTGTAGACCCCAGCCCCAGGCCCAGGCCCAGCTGACATCTTAACTGAAAGGGACCGCATGAGAGACCCTAAGCCAGATCTTAAGCTGCTTCTGGATTCCCTCACCCTCAGAAATTGTGAAATAATAAATGGGTTTTTTGTTTGTTCGTTTGTTTGTTTGTTTGCTTTAAACTGCTAAATTTGGAGTCATTTGTTGTGCAGTCGTAGATAACTAACACAAACTATGTATATGTCGTGGTGAGCCTCACAGCCAAGTTCTGGGTAGAGATCTGTATCCCCATTATAGAGGTACAGAGACTGAGGCTCAAGAGTATGCAGCTATCAAGAGGTAGGGGCAGGGACACAGGGATGGTTCAGTCGGTTAAGCATCTCTTGATTTCAGCTCAGGTCATGATCTCACGGTTTGAGGGATAGAGCCTCACGTCAGGCTTTGTGCTGCCAGCACAGAGTCTGCTTGGGATTCTCTCTCTCTCTGCCCCTCTCCCCTCTCAAAATAAATAAGTAAACATTAGAGAGAGAGAGAGAAAGAGAGAGGCAGGGACAGCATTTAAACCAGGCCAGCCTGAAGTCAGACCTGCGTTTTACAACAGCTCCCTTAGCATCCTGAAGCGGGTACCATGGGAGACACCAAGGAAGGAGGAAAAGCCAGACCCTGCCCTGTAGGGGACACTGAGCAGCAAAGCCTCTGAGGCGCGTCCAGCAACTGCTTTCCTGCCTGGGCTCCTCGTGGCGCCCCATTCGGTACCACGGCTGCCAAATCCATTTCGTTCAGTTCTGATAAAAGCTCCAAGCACCCCGCGTGGGGGTTCCCGCCTCCCCCCTCGAGGCAGAGAGCAGCTAAATTGGACAGTAATGTGTTGTCGTTCAAATATTTCAGCCGGAGCCGGGGTGAATTATGATGCCGCCTCACTTCATTCAGTGTAGCATCTTTCATAAGAGCTGTGTCTCAGAAACACTTTGGAGAAGGAAATAATAAATAATTGCCCAAGGGGACAAAACACGGGATGAAAAGCTCCAGGCTGGTGAGGAGGGGAGGGAGAACTCGGTGTGGAGGAGCTGGCGTGACCGGGGAGCTCAAGCTGGGCGGCGGGGCTTTGGCGAGCAGAACTTTGGGCTTGAGCGCTGGGTTCCAGATGCTTCTGGGAGAGGAGGCCACAGAACCCCGCACCTCTGTGCTGAGTATCTCCATAGGAGACCACTGGTAAGGAGTCCTGGAGCCCTTTCCATCTGACGTAGGGGCCTGGATGGGGTGACTCTGCCTCTCCCACACCTGTGGTTTCTCCACTCAGAGCCCTCACTTGCTCAGCGTCACTCAGAGTCAGGCCCAGGTCCTTCTCTGACTCCCAGAGCCCTACGCAACCTCAGCCTCAATGTTTCTCTTGCTCATTCCCCTCCAGCCCCACTGACCTCCTTGCTGCGTTTTCAACACGCCAGGCAGACGCCTGCCCTCAGGGCCTTTGCACTGACTGTTCTCACAGTCTAACACACTCTTCTCCCAAACACCCGCCCAGATAATTCCCTCATCAACTTCAAGTCTTCGTTAAAGTATTGCCTTCTTGGTTAGGCCATCCCTGCCCTCGCTATTTAAAATGTGTTCTCCTGGAGCACCTGGGTGGCTCAGTCGGTTGAGCATCTGACTCTCGGTTTTGGCTCAGGTCATGATCTCACAGTTTGTGGGTTCGAGCCCCGCGTCGGGCTCTGTGCTGGCAGGTCGGAGCCTGGAGCTTGCTTCGGATTCTGTGTCTCCCTCTCTTTCTGCCCTTCCCCCACTCGTGCTTGCGCGCTCTCTCTCTCTCTCTCTCTCAAAAATAAATAAGCATTTAAAACAATTTTTAAAACATTTAATGTTTATTTATTTTTGAGAGAGAGACAGAGCATGAGTGGGGGAGGGGCAGAGAAAGAAGGAGACACAGGATCGGAAGCAGGCTCCAGGCTCCGAGCTGTCAGCACAGAGCCCGATGCGGGGCTTGAGCCCATGAACCGCGAGATCACGACCTGAGCCGAAGTCAGACGCTCAACCAACTGAGCCACCCAGGAGCCCTTAAAACAATTTTTTTAAATGTGTTCTTCCTTTTTCCTCACTCCTGACCTTCCTGTTCTGCTCTGTCCGCCCCCCACCCTTAACCCCCTCACCGATTCTTAGGTTCCATAACGTATGTATTATTAAAATCATAATTGTTCTCCTACTGCTAGATCGTAAGGAGCACAAAGGCAGGGCTTTTGTTCCCGCATATGGTGCCTGACACAGCCGAGGTGCTCAGCAAACATCTGCCGAGTGAACACAGGCACTGTTGAGCGGGGCCTCGAGTGCCCGGGCACAGGTGTGCACTTCCTCCCCACTATGGACCCACCTGCAGTCTGTGCGCATATGTGTCCCCAGTGCGAATCCATAGTAAGTTCCTCCTTTGGGAAGAATGGTCTCTGACTTGAAAGACTGCGACCCAATATGGGTAAAGAAGCCGGGCTCCGGGCCCCAGCACACCAGGGTTTTAATCCCAGCTTTACCACTTGCTTTCGCATAACCTTGGCCGGGGCATGACGCTTCATTTGCAAAGAGGGCTAATCATGATGGTTGCCACTCTGTTAGGTAGGAACTATTGATTACGTCCATTGTGCCTGCGGGGAAACTGAGGCACTGAGAGGCCAAGTGAGGGTGAGATCGGACACTCAATAACAAAATAACTACCACGGCTTGGGTATCCGCTGAGCCTAGAAACGGAAGCTGGGAGGAAGCAGGAGGCAGATGAAGCCTGGAGCCCAAACCTCGAAATGCAGACAGTGGGGCGCCTGGGTGGCTTGGTCGGTTATGCGTCCGACTTCAGCCCAGGTCATGATTTCACAGTCCGTGAGTTCGAGCCCCGCGTCGGGCTCTGTGCTGACAGCTCAGAGCCTGGAGCTTGTTTCGGGTTCTGTGTCTCCCTCTCTCTCTGCCCCTCCCCTGTTCATGCTCTGTCTCTCTCTGTCTCAAAAATAAATAAACGTTAAAAAAAAATTAAAAAAAAAAAAAAAAAAGAAAGAAATGCAGACAGCAAGGCTGAACTAGAACCATTTTCGCCCCGATCACCTTACCGTGGAGGATGAATTCGCCCGAGCAGAGCAAAGAGCTGATGCCAGTCATCCGGACTAAAAACACCCCTCAGACATCAGTGCAGGAAGGGTCTTGGAGATAGACCGTCAACCCCCGTTCCCACGTTCCCAGCGAGAAAGTGGGGTTCAGAGAGGGAAAGTCCTTTACTGATGATCGCACAGCAGAGAAAAGTGTGAAATGTGAGATTTGGCCTGGCTCTGCCTGCCACCAGGGCCTCATGCTTTTCACTGTTTGATTTCTTTTTCATTCATTCTACACGCACCAGGTGTGGCCCGACTCTTAGGTCAGCCGGGTTCCCCCGGGGTCCTGGGGATGAGTCCCTTGGAGGCCGTGACAGTCCCCCATCCTGGGTCTGCGCTGAAGGCAGTAGAGGCTACAGGGCCAGGAGGAGGGGTCCCTGGGGTAGGGGGCAGGGGGTCTGTCCACCCACGTGTGTCCGTCAGACTCACAGCTCTGGCGGCGGGAGAGAGAGAGAGCTAAAGGGCGGCTGGGCCCCAGGAACATCTGGCTTGAGGCCTCCTCACAGACATTTTTTTCTCCCTCACTCAACAGCAGTGAGTTCTAGTTGGGGGGCGTGGGACGTTTCTCGGCACAGGCTGAGTTTAAAATAACTAAAGATGTCATGTTCCTCAGGGCCACCAGGTGCCTGGCACCAGGCAGGGTACCAGGACACCAGGCCAGGGTCCGGGGGCCCACAGATGAGCACTCACGGAGACTGCAGTCTGTTTAGATATAGGATGCCCTGCGTGTTGGTGTCTGAATCTAGGCATCCGTAGGTCCCTCCAGCTCAGTGCTTCTCAGCTGGGGTGAGTTAACCCCTCAGGGGACATTTGGCAACGTCTGGACGCATTTTTGGTTGTCATAACTTGGTGGGGAAGGGGGGGCATGCTGCTGACATCTATCGAGTCTAGGGGTGCTGTTAGACATCCTACAACGTGCTGGACAGGCTGCGATAAGGAATTAGCCAACCCGGGGCACCTGGGTGGCTCGGTCGGTTAAGCGTCCGACTTCAGCTCAGGTCATGATCTCACGGTCTGTGAGTTCGAGTTCCGCGTCGGGCTCTGTGCTGACAGCCCAGAGCCTGGAGCCTGCTTCTGATTCTGTGTCTCCCTCTCTCTCTCTGCCCCTCCCCCACTCACATTCCGTCTCTCAAAATATGAATAAACGTTAAAAAAATTTAAAAACAAAGAATTATCCAACTCAAACATCAGCAGTGCCTACATTGAAAAAAACCTGCTTTAAACAAAGAGTTTTTAACCAGGAGTTCCAGGACCCTTAGAAGGCTTGGGGATGTCCTTGCAGAAATGCAGGTACCTCCCTGAGATCATAAAGCACAATTTGGGACCTCTGTGTCCATGAGAATTGTTCTAGCATGATCATTTGAAATCTCATCCACTTGGAGGCCAGGCATGTTGCTGAGTTGTCTGACTGTTTTCTGCTCAGTACCCAGCATGGGGTATGAGCATACGGTAAGTCCTTGGTATGCACTGTTTGGATGAATGGCAGGGGGTCCTTAATAGACCCAGAAATAGTTCTCCTCTTCTCCACCCAAGTTCTGAACACGTTGGGAAATGAAACAAAGGAGACGCAGAAGGAGGCCAACATATCACCTTCGGTGTGGAGAAAAGCTCATTTGAATAATACAACACAGCTCTCTGTGAAAGGCAAATGGGTATGCTCAGCGAATCCCAGAATTAGGCGGACCAACCCACCTTGTCACAGACAGCTCGGGGTGAGGGCAGGCCACCCACCTCCCAGCCCTCACCACAGGAACGAAGCCTACGTCTAGGCTGGCATCGTCCAACAGAAGGATAGCACGAGCCCCAAATGTCATTTGCAATCTATTAGCAGCCGTATTAAGAAAATAAAAAGAAACGGGTGAAGGTACTTAGAGAAGTACATTTCATTTAACCCAATGTCCCTAACCGGCGATCATTTTAACACATTGTCAACATAAAAAAAATCTTAATGGGGTATTTTACCTTCTTTTTTTTTCATACTATGTCATCAAATCCCAAAGTGTATTTTACAGCAAAATGGCACATCTCAATTCAGACTCGCCACGTTTCAAATGCTAATAGCCACATGTGGTAAGTGGCTGACATATTAGATGAGGAAGGTCTTAGAGGATCAGGAAATTATTCTTTCTCCCTCTGGATGAGCTCCAAGCAGGGAGAAGAGGGGAAGGACCAGGTCCCATGAGCCTAAGTCACCAATCAGAGAAATCACACTACCTCTCCTGGGATGGCATGGGGAGAGGACAAGAATTGTGCTAATTGCTACCTTCACATGGAAGGAAATATTGGAATTGGAGATGCTTCCCTCCTGAATGGATGGGTGGGTGATGGGTGTGTGGGTGGGTGGGTGGGAGGGTGGAAATGATGGATGGATGAATGGATGGATGGATGGATGGATGGATGGATGGATGTGTGGAAATGGTAGATGAATGGAAATGGTGGGTGGATGGATGGATGGATGGATAGATGGATGATTAACAGATGATGTGAAATCCAGGTAAGGCATACCACACCAGGGCAGGGAGTCAACTTCTATTTTTAAAAAGTTACAAATGTCAAACTCAAGAAAGAGAATTCTGTGTTTTGGGTAGCACTATGTCTTTGTTTCGAGAAACCAGAATCCCACCCACTGCCACCTCATCCAACCTCTGTGGGTGGAGGAAACAATAACATCTGAGTGGTAAATCTAAATAATGTCAGTAATAACAATAATGTCTAAAAACAGTCACCATAATACTACATGGCAGGTAATTGAATACTTTGGCAAGAACATAAGCTATATGCAAAGAGGGATTCTTGTCTGATTGCTTACTGCTCTGTTTCTAGTACCTGGAATATAGTAGGTGCTCAATAAATGTTTGTCAAGTGAACAAATCGTTTGATTTATTCAGGAGGCTCGATGAGGTTCAGTACCTTGCCTGATGTCACACTACCACCCAATGGTAAAATCTGAATTTGAACTCAGGTCTAGTGGAGGCCAAAGCCTGTTTTAACACCTGCTTCTCAAGTGAATGAGGCAGAAAATCACACGTTCCCCTCTGTTCTTCGTGAACATGACACTTGGTCAGCCCTGCAGACTATGCACCCTGGAGAGCACCCCAGCAAAGGTTCAAGGCCAAGGTGGCTTCTTCTGCTTCTCCCACTCAAACTGCTGTGTGATGCTCTCCCCATGACCCTCAAGCTGAGGGTACTGGGAAACACAAATTCACTTGAACTAATGTAGGTGGAACTGCCTCACCATGGCCCATGAGAGCCGGCTGCTAAGTTCTCAGGAGTGCTGTGAGCTGGTTGTTAAATGCAGCCGTGACTAAAAAGTTAAAGCATATAAAGCTACCATTAAACTCAATTACATGAAAAACAAAGCTTATAAATACTCAAAATTCATCACTGCATCACTATTTTACTCTATTTTGTCGCTATCGATGCTCTTAAGGTCATTTATGTCTGTTGTACCCGTATGGTGGAAATGCTCCTACGATGGTGTCCGACCGAGCGTCTCTTCCCAACTCTGCACTCAAAGTCCCCAGCCTGAAATCAGCCATGGTGGGAGCATTTACACCACGGAAACTGGCAAATGTTGCAAATCAGGTCCTGCTTTTATTACTGTCCTTGAGAGATTGTTATTATACATTTACTAGTATCTCATGGCTGGTTTACAACCTAGGATGCAGTCACAAATCAAAGAGTGTGGTTTTAAGATTCCCCATTCCGCCACCGGGTAATTAGGAGAAGGCCATCTTCGCTCAAAAAGGGCGTCTGACTTCAGGAAAGAGAGCCATAGACTTTCTGGGCCTTCCTGTGGGAGGTGGGAAATTCAGTGCACATTCCCTTTGGGGTCCTGTTCATCTCAGCAGAGAGCGTCCAGGACCACAGGATTCAGCTGAGGGGATTTCTCACAGACATCCAGCTTCCTTTGGAAATAGCAAAGCTCAGCCCTCTGCAGTCATTGTCAGGCACGGCAAGTAGGTCTCTTGTCTCTAATGAGCAGTTGGCATGATGCCCATGGTTTGGTCCTGGGCCCCCTGCTGAGATGAGTTGATTTAACCATATCCTGCTGTCCACACCACCCACCCTTTGTCTCTGCTTTTAACACCTCCTGTGTGTATGTCGTTGGTTGGAGTGGGGACCGTGTAAAATACAGAACAAAAGCCTCGGGAAGCGTGTCTGCCCAGCCAGCCACCTCCTCTATACACTTGGAGAATCTAGGAGGTCTTTAATTAGTTTTGCATTTCCTCCTCAGGGGAGTCGAACATTTGTTGAGTACCCCCTGGGTGCCACGTACGTTTCTGGGCATCTTCTAGACAATTGTGTTTAATGCTTTAACTACCTTCCAGAGTAGGTACCACTAACTCCTTTTACCTATGAAGAAATTGAGACCCTGGGAGGTTGAGCACCCACCCCTTCCCGAGGTCAAGCAGCCAATGAACGGCTAAACCAGAATTATGACACTCTTCTCTCTGGCTGCAGATTCACGTATTTCCTACTATGCTACAGTTGCCTGAAATAGATACCCTAGAATAAACCTTAACAAGTGGCTACGGTCTCAACAATCGGGGCTGAGTAGGAGGACACTAGTGGCTGGTGGGGAGCGTAAACACACTCACGGAAGCAGGAGATGATGGGGCTCATTGGAGAGCACTGGGTGGGCTAAAGGTTTACACAGAAGAGGAAGAAGGAATTCATGTGGGTGGAAGGATATGTGGCCAGACTGAGAGGTGGTAAGAAGGAGGGGCAGATGGGTAGAAGAATGGATGAGTAGATAGACGTGAGGGTGAACATGACATATGGAGAGATAGAGGGTGCCAGGGTGGACAGTGAACAGTGAGTGCTGGACGGGGGTGGGGACAGCAAAATGGCGGTGGGTGGATGAGTGGATATGAGAAGGAATGGATGCCCAGATGGGTAGAAGAAGGAAGAGAAGGGGAAGGGAGAGAAGAGATGCGGGTGAAGGGAGAACTGGTAGGTAGGTGGGTAGGTGGGGGGGTAGGAGACAAGGAGATAGCGAAAACGCAGACAGGTGGAAGTAAATGCACGGGTGTGTGCTAACGTGGGCACGGGGAAAGGCTATGGGTGAACACGTGGATAGCGGAAGACTGACATGTGGGAAGGGAGGCGATAGAAACGCGGCCATGGATGGGAGGGAGAAGGGAAGCAGGTGATCGGGTGGGCAGAGTGGACAGTGTGTGAGAGTGGATAGTGTTGGCTGCATGGATGGCTGAGACTGGATGGCAGGCGTGGGCATGTGGGGAGCACGATGGAAACCATGAGAGAAGAAGGGACAGAGGGAGAGAAGAAATGAGGGGAAGCCTGGAGGGAAGGGCTCATCCCTGCACTCGTGCACCACAGAGGCGACCCCTGGGGAAAGGGAGTCACCCTCATACCCAAGAACCAACCAGAACCAGGGCTGCCCAGGCAACACAAGCAGCTGACAGCTAAGCTGCCTTGAGAGCTCAGTCCTGGGGCAGCCCCGCCTGCCCGCCATGCCCCAGCCAGGAGCTAGGCTGGGTTCCTCGCCTTTCTCCGCCCCTCCTCCTCCCTTCCCGCCTCCCTGCCCCTCCTTCCGCTCTCCTTCCTCACCGGGCAGCCTTGTCTTGGCAAGAGGCTCACTGGAGTCGAGCAGTGGGACCAGACGCTTTGACCTTCTCTGTTCTTGGACATAATTACTGTTATCCCACATAATCGCTTTGAAATAACTCTGTGTCATTATGCACCTTCGTGCTATGTCGCCCATTTATCTGTGAGCAGGCCTGTGCTGGGGAGCAGGGATTTGGGTGGAACAGCGTGCTGGGTTGTTTCTCCCCCCTCCTCCTCCCCCTCCTCCTCCCCCTCCCTTAACCCTTCCTGTCACTTGACATGGAGTTCAGACAATGGTGCAGACAGCCCCATCCAGGCCAGCGTCCAGGTACCTGTGGAGGTGTGACAGGCCAGTGGGTCCAGGCATGGATGCTGGTACCTCGGTGGGTGTTCCAAGAGGCCCAGGAGTGGCTAGAGGCGGGAGGGGCAATGGAAAGTCAAAAGCAAGAGCTGAGCAGTGTAAAGGGAAAAGCCAGGGTCAAGCCCGAGAGAGAACCAGAAGGCAGGTACCAGACAAGGAGCAGCCCGGAGAGGGCTGGATGGTGGCTGAGATTATGCAAGCGTCCTCAGTTCACTATTGTGAGCGGGCAGGGCTGGGTGTGTCTGGGGACACCGCGAGGCACAGGGCCAGGGAGAGTGGACTTGAACGAACCTGACCAGGAACGGACACATCCCTGGGGCCCAAAGAGCCGCACCTTTGAGCCAGACAAGCCCCATCATACCTCTGGGTCTGTGGACAGGGGTAAAGGTACAGACGGGCCTGGCCAAGAAGAAGACGCCAACTTCCCTTGTGTTGGTCCTGGTCCCCGCACGTCGCCAACGTTCCCAGGAAGGCGTGACCCCAGACTGCCCGCCCACTTTCCTTCCAGGACTGGCCTGCTCGTTACACTGCCTTTGGCGATTTCCAGGCTTATATCTGAATCCTGGCTCCATTGCAGAGTAGCTGTGTGACCTGGGGGAAGGGGCTCACCCTCTCTGAGCCTCTGTTCCCTCACCTGTTTAGTAGGGATAATAACTACGCCTGCTCAGAGGGTGGTTGGGGGGTCTCAGTGCGATCGTGCACAGAATCAGCCCATGCCTGAGGCATAGCAATCGCTCAGTAGAGGAAAATTAGAGAAACGGGACACTTGGAGGCCTCCCCAGCTCCCAGCTCCCATCTCTGTCGAGACCTCTCTCCCAGCACGCCGGACTTTGGCTCTCCGACCCTCCATTCGGCTCCACCTGTCCCGGTGGTGGCAATGCCCACCACCTCCCCCTTGGGACCCAAACCACCGTGGGGAGGGCTTGGGAGTTTAAATGGACAAGAGGGAATGGTAGGTCACCCGGGTTAGGGCCAGAGAAGCCAGCGAGGAAAGCCAATCGGCCAACCGTAAGCCCGCCGGCCGAGAGCCACAAAGACAGAGCTCCCAGAAGCCTTGCCCCCAGTCCACACCCCAAGACTCTGGGAGCTCCCCAGCTTCTCCCGCCTCTGCAGTCCCTGCTTGTGGCCCCAGCTCTCGTCCGTGGTGGGTGCTAACACTCCAGCATCCGCCGGCATGGGCTGACTCCAGCTCCCGGTGGGTCCGCACTGAACGTTGCCACGGCAGGCGAACACGACCTACTGGTGTGGCCACTGGAGGACGGATTCGCGGCCGAAGGGCGAGGCGGCATGTTCGAGTCTAATTCCATTATCAACCAGCAGCTCTGCTGGGCGTCTTCCATCCCCTTTAACGCCCTTCGTTGCACTTTTCCATCACCACCTCTAAACGCGTCCTCTTGCTCTGAATGTACCATCCCTCCTGAGCTGCCTGGTGCTGCTGTCCAGAAGGGCGCGAGGAGAAGAAGTGAGGCCCGGAAAGGCTAGAACGGCCGGCAGCCGAGATCCTCCAGGGGAACTTGGAAGGGAGGCTGAGTCCTCTGAGTCCAGCCTCAGGGCTCTCCTCCTACAGGAAGCCCTCCACGATTTGAGCTTGCCCAAAGAAAATGAATCAGAGTAGCTATCACGATTTGAGTGCTCACAGCCAAGCGCTGCGCTTGGGACTATGCGAGTGTTAACTCGCTTAAGTAATACCCCTGTCTTGAGCGAGAAAATAGGCTCAGAGAGGAAAGGGCACACAGCTTGTCAGTGGTTGGGCAGGGATGTCAGTCGAGTCCATGGAACACCCACTGAGCCACGCTGCCCATCACGTCTCTCCTTGATGTAGACGCTTAAGGCTTTGTAATGCTTGTCTACTGTCTTGTCCATACGACTGGGAGGTGTCCAAGGGCCAGGACCCTTCCCTGCCTCACTAGACCGGGAGCTCCTTGAGGGCACAAGTTGTGCCTCTCCTATCAGATTAGGAGCAGAAGCTATGCCTCCCCCAACAGACTGTGACTTCCAGCTCTCCCCTCCCACCCGGCCCCTGCCCTGCCCTGCCTTCCTCTGCCCTCCATCTGGCAGACAGCTGGGGCTCCACTCTCCTTTCTTGGCATGTGGCCCTGGCACCGTCCCCTCCCTGGGTGCCCCTCCCGTGGCTCCTTCTCGTCAAGGCAAAGAGTACATCCATCATCTCACTAACTAGAGCCACACGCGCGCCCCGCTCTCTCCGACGGCTGGAGCAGAAGGGAACCCGCCCTCCCTCCCGCAGCAGCCCGGAGCCCACATCTGGGCCGGGCCACGAACAGAGGGGAGGGCGGCTTGCCTGCCCCAGCGTCACTGCCCAGAGGACACAGATGAGTCCTCCCCGCCCCACAAGTATTACCTCAAAAGCCCTGCTTTGGAGCTGTACCCTCGAGTCTAACTTACCAGCTGTGTGGCCCCAGAAAGCTCCCCTCTCCGCCCCGGCCCGAAAATCCCCGTCCCAGCCTCAGCCCTGCGTCCCCGTCCCCCATCTGCGAGTTTCCCCATCTGTGACATGGGAATGACAGCCCTCCTGCCCTTTTCTCGCAGGCTGCTTCTAAGAATGGGCCTGGCTGGGCTTTCTGAGACTCCGTGACGGGGCTCCTGCCGGCCTGGGACGCCAGCCTCCCTGCACCCCAGGACAGGACGCTCCAGGACGGTCCCCAGGGGTCCTGCAGCCATCTGTTTCCCCGAGTCTTCCTTGGGCTTTGGAGTTGGACATGCTTGGACTCGAACTCCACCTCTGGTGTGTGTGAAGATGTACAATGTTTATAACTCTTGCCCCCAGTCCGGCTTCTAGAATTGAGCCTCAGACAGAAAAGCGCCATCACCGACAGACGTCCATCCCAGGCTGGCTACTGCAGCATCATAGGAGAGGAATCCTTGAAACAGCCAGGATGCGCATCAAGAGGGGGCTGGTTGAATGAGCCGTGGAGACCCACGCTATTGGCCACTAGAAAATGATAAACACAACCACTCACATCTGTCACACCGACCCAAGATGTGCAGAACATATTGTCGAGCAAACAATATATCGTTGGGGGGGGGTGGAACGCATGAAAGGAAAACAAAGCCGTGGAGTGCCATGTGTAACAGCACCCCTCACGTCCCCCAGCGCCCCCGTGGACGTGCGTATACAATCGTGCATATTCGTGAGCACGGGAGGAGATTGGAGGCAGGAGGCGATGGAGAGGACAGAGAACGAAAGAAGGTTGGGAAAGTCTAATCCTATTTGGTATACTTGAGTACTGTTGAGTATTGTTTTCATGAGCCCACACTGAAAAAAAAAAATAAAGCAAAGGCAATTTTCAAAACTCCCATCTCTCACTGAGTTACCAAGGGACTTGGGCACGTCGCAGCGATGAGCCTCAGTTTCTTCATCTATAAAATGGAAACAACAATGTCTGTGCATTGGGGAGAGGGTGGAGCACAGTAAGTTCTCTTCCCTCATGGGGGAGGTGGTTGCAAGGGCTGGACGGGAGGCTGCGCCCCAGCAGCCAGTGGCCCAGCTCTCGGGGGGACACTTTGACAGATGTGGGGGAGTTTCTGCCTTCACCCCCAGCCATGCTGCATTGCACGCACCCTGCCCTTCCCCAGCTGTCATAAATGCAAAGCCAGCCTGCCTCACTTTGCTTCCAAGTGACCTAGAGCAATGCCTGTCCCTCTCTGGGCGCCAGTGGCCCCTCCTGGGACTAGGGAGGTGCCTCCTGCCAGCCTCGGAGGTTTGTCCGGTCCACCTGGCTTTCTTCCGTGCAGCCTCTGGATGGTGAATTCTGGCGGGAGAGGGCAGAGCTCCTGGGTAAACATCACTTCTCATGCAAAAGCTCAGAGCTCTGCCCAGCGATGCTCACCTGAGGAGATGTCTGGAAGCAGCGAAGAATCCCGAAGCGCTTTGCAAACACAACTCAAGCTGGCAGCTGCCCCTCGGGAATTGGGGTTAAATTCTGGGCTTCCGCTCGGAGGAGCCTGGCGATTTCCTGGATTCCTCCCTGTCTTCTCCCTCAAGAGTCAGAGATGAGACACGGTTCCCGCATTCCTGCAGATCGGATAGGACCAGCGACACCTCGAGGGAGGAGTGGCCCGCCCCCCCGCCCACCTCCATGTCAGGCCGGCTGATGTCTGTCTCAGCGGAGACCCCCTTGGGGACAGACACTGAGGACCAGGCGCCGGACGTGGCCCCTGAAACGTCACACCCTGAGGAGCAGGAAGGGAGGGCAGTCTCCAGTCAAACTGAGCTTAAAAGTGGAATGACTGAATTTACCTGGAATTGCCTGAGATTACATTTTCTGCCCTCGGGCAGAAAGGGAGCTTGGGACAGAAATTCTGTGCTGTGAGAGAAAAATAAAGTTACGGTTTCTGGCAGACCACAGTACGCGGTTTGAAAATTCATACTCGCTATACACACAGCCCCTAGATTTGAAAATAATGAAAAGAGCCGCTGGAATGAGAAGCAGCCCGGACCCCCACCCACTCGGCCTCCCTCGTGGCCCCCCAGGGAGGTTCTACTGGTAGGTCAGGCCAAAGGGGGGGGGCTGCCTGCCATCCATCCCTGCTCTCGGGTGTCTCCCTTCCCCCAGTTTGAGTTGTCACCCCAGATCAGAGCAGATCGGGAGCCCTGGGACCTGTCTCGGGACAGACCCGGAGAGCACACATCCATCCGGAACCTGGGGGTGCCCCCGGGACTGGCAGGGCAGCACTACCCACCCCCACCCCAGAAGCCACCCAGATGCCCCTCAGGACCTCAGCTCGCATACCCTGAAACGAGCTCCCCACTTTGCCCCTACACCAGCCCCTCCCCTGGTTTCCCCACCTCCCGTTCTGGAGCCACCTTCAACCCTGGGCCCAAGAGGGGAGCAGGGGCAGGAACCCGTGGGTGTCCCCTTGACCTTCTCCCCCCCATCCAATTGGCTACCAGGTTCCACCAACTCAGTTCTCAAACGTCTCCCGAATCCAGCATAGCCTGCCGCCCGGGCGCATGCGCTTACGTCCCCGGTGTGGGCGGGCCTCCTGGCCTCCAAGGAGTCAGGAGAGAGGAGTAGCTTCACTCTGACTATTGGTTGCAGGATACTGAGCTCGTTTTCCAAACCTCCCCAATCTTCTCACCTTCAAGATGAGCATGAGAGGGGTGCCTGTGTGGCTCAGTAGGTTAAGCACCTGACTCTTGATTGTGGTTCAGATCGTGATCTCACGGTTCATGAGTTTGAGCCCCACATCAGGCTCTAAGCTGACAGCACAGAGCCTGCTTGGGATTCTCTCTCTCCCTCTCTCTCTGCTTCTCTCTCTCTCTCTCTCTCAAAAATAAAATAAAAATAAAATTAGCAGGATTATAGTACCTATCGTATGTATCTTAGAGTTGTTCAGAGGATTAAATGAGTTAATAGGGTGAAGAACTTGGAATGATGTCTGGAAGAATAAATGAGCAGGAACCGTCAGCTAAGGTCATTCCCTACCCCGTCCTGGCCGCTGTGACCCGGGTGGCCTTCCTAACCTGCAGATCTGCCTTTACCTCCCATTGCAGGCTCCCCCCTGGACTCTTTGCAACTGGGGCTTTGCTAGCCACTTGTATCAGTTATCGTTTGCTGTGTAACAAACGATCCCAAAATGTAGTGGCCTGAAACGACAAGACACATCGATCATCTCCCTTGGGGTCTGTGGGTTGACACGAAGGGCAGCCCAGCTGGGTGGCTCTGACTCCAGTGTCCCAGACGGCTGTAGCCAACATGTCAGCTAGGCTGCAGGCAACCACAGGCTTGACCGGGGTGGGTAAATCCACTTCGAAGATGGCCCATTTATGTGGCCATCATCAGGAGGCCTGAGTTCCGCCCCACATGGATGTGTCCATAGGACTGCTTGAAAGGGCAGCTGGCTTCCCCCAAAGTAACCGATCCAAGAGTGAGGAAGAAGCCATAGTGCCTTTTAGGACCCAGCCCCCGGAGTGACATACCCTGACACCTGCCATGTTCCATCGGTCACATGGGCCAACCCCAGGCCAGTGTGGCAGGGGATACACAAGGGCATGATACCACTTTGGAGGCTGACTCCCACACCCCTCCAAGTCACGTCTTTCCCCAGTCCACAACTTTTGGGCAACAGTCCTGGAACACATTGGTAGTGCCCACGCAGTGCCTCTGTGCCTTTGCACATGCTGTTCCCTCGGCCTGCAACACTCTTCCCTCCCATCTCAACTTAGCCAAGGTGTATTTGAAGACTTAGATAAGGATTTAATTTCTGGAAAAGTGTTTGTGACCTTACTACCAGGTAAAGTCTCTTTCCTTGGCTTAAGATTGTCATAGCAATTGAATGGCCAACAGTGATAATGATACTAACATTTATCAAGCACTTACTAGGTTCCAAGCACTGTACTAAATGCTCTACATGTCATAACTCATCCGGTCCCCCAACAGCTCTGTGACGGAGGTCTATTTTACAGAAGAGGAAACTGAGGCTCAGAGAAAATCAGTTATTTGCCCAAGATCATGCCGCTGGTAAGAGGTAGAGTCCAAAGTCAAGCTCAGCTCTCTCTTTTCCATTATGAATACAGAGCTATGTCTCTCTCCTTGACCATGAGCTCCGGGAGGGATGGCATTTCGACTGGTTGATCTCTGTACTTCCAGTGCCTGGCCCACATCTAAGAGAGGAGAAAAGCTTTAAGAAGAATGGAAAGGAAGTTTAGAGGGGCAAACAGACCTGGGGGGTAGAGGTTCAGGCAGGATCCTGAGCAGGAGGCCTGGGTTCTCCCTCATCTGTTCCCCTTCCCCCTTTCTCCCTCTCCCCCTCCTCCTCCTCCTGCTCCTCTCCCTCCTCCTCTCCCTCCCCCTCCTCCTCCTTCACCCTCTTCCTCCTCCTCCTCCTCACCCTCTTCCTCCTACCCCTCCTCCTCCTTCTCCTCCTCTCCCTCTTCCTGGCCCTCTTCCTCCTCCTCCCTCTCCCCCTCCTTCCCCTCCTCCTCTCTCTCCTCCTCCCCTCCTCCTCTCCCTCCTCCTCCCCTCCTCCTCTCTCTCCTCCTCCTCCTCCTTCTCTTCCTCCCCCTCCTCCCCTCCTCCTCTCCCTCCTCCTCCTCCTTCTCTTCTTCCCCCTCCTCCTCCTCCTCCTCCTTCTCTTCTTCCCCCTCCTCCTCCTCCTCCTCCTCCTCCTCCTCCTCCTCCGAACTGATTCCCAAGGCCCAGCCTGTTCGTTGAGCCCCTCCTCCTGGCAGGAGAAGGAAGTGCTCCCTGTCTCATCCCACCCCGTTCCTGCAGACTTTTGTAGCACCGGTTCTGAATTTTTATGTCTGCTTGGCCACTTGTCCTATCAAAGGAGTAATTTAATTAACTCCAAGAAGTGTAATTAATTTTAATTGTTCATGATAATTCATTGTTTAATACTCTATTAATAATTATAAAAAATCCTAATGCCCAGTTACTGTCCTATAATAAGATAATTAAACGCTTGTATGGGAGACACTTCATTTTCAAGTGCTTCCACGTCACTTCAGTCTTCGAAGCAGAGCTTCCTTGATTCACCCAGCGGCCTGCTCACGTGGAGTCTCCCGAAGGTGGCGACTTTAAATTTACTTTGGGGAAGGACGGGCCGGTCCAGAAGTTGGCACGGAAGCCGGAAGAGACCGAACGCAGCTGCGTCGGAGGAGGGAGAAGCCCCTGGACGGGTGCCCTGTGCACTCCCCGAAGCCAGGCCAGGCCCATCCCGACCCGCCACACAGCTTCTCTGTGACCGTGGGTGAGCAGGTTAATTAGGCACCAATTAATACAAATTATGGAGCGTTTTCCAAGCCCACTGCCTGCCATGATTCTTGGTGGTGGGGCCATGTCTGTGATCAAGACGGATGAAATAACGCCCTAGTGAAGCTCAAATTTTAGAAGGGCGAGTTAGACCACAGATGGGTGCGTGGATGGACGGACGAAGGGACAAACAGACAAAAGAATGAGTGAATTCAAGGAGCACCAGTGCTACGAAGATATGGTAAAGCAAACTTGGTATGTGCTGGGTGGCGGTGGAGGGGGCGGGAAGGTTTTTAGCTAGACTCGTCAGGAAAAGGTTTTCAAGGAGATGACATCTACCCCAGCATCTGCGTGACGGGAAGTCAGTCTTTTGAAGATCGGGGGATAGAGTATTCCAGGCATAAGCACAAAGGCCTGGGGCTGGGATAAGCCTGGGGTGCCCGAGGGGCATGAAGGACAGAGGGGGCTGACAGACAGTAAGGAGGAGACGTAAGGTGGGTGACGAGGTGAGGGGGGCAAGGACTGGATCGTGCAAGACCCTGTAGGTCAGGGATCAGCACGCTGCAGCCCTGGGTCTAAGTCCCGTCCGCCACCTGTTCTTGCAAATAAAGCTTTATTGGGACACGGCCATGCCCTCTCACGTGTGAATCGGGGCCACTCTTGTGCTACAAAGACAGTGCTGAATAGTTGCGACAGGGACCATATGGCCCACAAAGCCGAAAATATTTACTATCTGGTCCTTTACGGGAAAGGTTGCCAACGCGGGCTGCAGAGCCTCAGATTTTATTTTAACCGTAATGGGAGCCCCTGGAGGGTTTTAAGCAGGGGAACGTCACGGTCTAATTTATATTTTTAAGCTATCACTCTGGCAGCTGGGTGGAGAGGAGACCGGAGGATGGCAGGCAGGGAGTGCGGTGGGGAGAGGCTTGGCAGCCTCCGCTCAGGCTGTTGGAGGATAAGGACTGCTCAAGGCCGGGGCGGAGGCGGCAGGAGGCCACGGAGGGGCAGGGTGGGGGGGAGGGAGGCCCTGCAGCCTCCAGGCGCGAGGTGAGGGGTCTTCAGAAGGTGCAATTGGTGGGGCTTTTTGACGGACGGAGGTCTCAGGAATCCAGTCCCTTACTGCCACGCCTGTGGCTCGCATGGGGTGCTGCCCTTCACTCGGCCTTGGTCTCCCCGCTGTGGAAAACAAGGAGGTGGGATTTTCCAACCTGGCCTTCCTGGGTCCCTCAGTCTGGAGCAGTCATTTTAACCCTCTGTCCAGTGGCGCCTCCCGCAGCCACGCACCTGCTACAGACCCCAGAGGAGGGAGGAGCAGGCTGGGTGGGTGGGGCCAGCTGGGGTGGGAACTTGCTGGGGCAGCTGGGCCCCAGATGACATCAGAGAACCAGCTGGACTTGGCTCGGCAGAGGAGGAAGAGGGGAGAGGGGTCCCCCCCCAGGCCCCCCAGAAGAAGGGCGATAGACTCAGGTTCTTGGAGCAAAGTTTCTTGGAGCAAAGGCAGGAGGAAGCAGCAGAAATCCCTCTGGGCCTCTCAGCTCCAAAAACCTCTCAGGAGTGGCCAGTCACTCATTCGTTCCAGAAAAATCTGTTGAGAACCTAACGTGGATAACAACAATCCCTGCCCTGCGGAACCTTACATCGCACGAAAACCTAACAAGCACCTATCGTGTGCCAGGAGCTAACCCCACCTTATGGAGCTTCCACACTCACGGGGAAACCATTGCCACAGTCATAAGTACCGACTTAATGCCTGAGAAGTAGAATACAGTAAGCCCAAGGGGATGTGGGGGCCCAGAGCAGGCGCCATATCACTGAGGGACCACGTGGTCCGAGGAATAATCAGATCA
The DNA here is from genome assembly GCF_018350175.1 of Felis catus. Lineage (NCBI taxonomy): Eukaryota > Metazoa > Chordata > Mammalia > Carnivora > Felidae > Felis > Felis catus. Next base: position 12,763,481 of record NC_058375.1, on the reverse strand, counting down.
GCTAATTAATTAAAAATTATTTTTATGTGTCAACTCAGTTAGGCTACGGCGTCCAGCCGTTTGGCCAAACACTAGCCTAGGTGTTGCTGTGAAGGCATTCTTTAGATGAGAGGACCGTTTACGTCATCTAAAGCAGATCGCCCTCTGTAACGTGGGTGGGCCTCATCTCATCAGTCGAAGGCCTGGAGAGCAATGACTGAGGTTTCCGGAAAAAGAAGCAATTCTGCCTCCAGAATGCAAGCATAAAAAGTTGCCTGGGTTCCCAACCTGTTGGCCTCTTCTGTGGGTTTCACGCTTGCCAGCTCGTATGTGTGTGTGTGTGTGTGTGTGTGTGCATACGTATGTGCATACTTAGGTGCGTGTGTGTATTTATGGGTATGTGTACCCTACCCGTTCTGTTTCTCTAGAGAATTCTGGTTAAGACAAGGTCCTGTGGCCCATCCTCACCTGAGCGGATGAGCCCCTAGAAAACATCTGGCCAGGATGCAGGTTGAGAAACTGAGGCCCAGACCTAATATGGGACTTTCAGATCACATGGGCCTCCCACTGCCAGAAATGTCCCCATGCCTCCTCTGTCTGGAACATACGGCACTTCATCTGAGAGTCCGGCCGTCCCTGGCAGAGGGAGACCTGAGAGCCCGGAACATTCAGTAAAAGGGGCCGAGCTGCACTTGCCCCAAGCCTGCCCGCCCTGCCCAGGACGGCTGTCTCAGCTCTCAAGGACGGCTCACCACTTACCCACGGGCATAAATCACAGGTGCCAGGGCCTTGACTGGGTGGAAAGTGCTCCATATTTTCCCGACCCTTGGGGAGACTGTTCAGCATTGGAGACCACAGTGGGCTAGAAGAGCACTCGAATAGGCTGGTGTTCGGGCCTCATGGTGCCCCCCCACCACCTCCCAGACAGACCCCCACCCCCCATCCCCCACCCCCACAGCCTTGACCCAGCCTGCCCATGGTGGCTGCGGGGCAGGCCCTAAATTGGGGGCTGGGAGAGGGCTCAAGGAGGGATTCAGTGAGGGGGCCGTAGGGGGACCTGGGCCACTCCTTTAGGGGCTGGTCTGGGAGGAAGGAGGGCATGTGGGGGCGGGGCTGAGGGCTTGTTTCTGAGGCAGCCAAGTGCCCTCTGCGCACACACATCCAGATACAGGCGCAAGGGGCACACAGGCAGAGAGGGACAAACGTCTTTAGACGTCCAGAGAGACACGGAGTCAAGACACAGCCCAGAGAAGGACACCTCAAACACACACACACACACACACACACACACACACACACAGACACGTGCACACACGTGTCCCCGTCAGCAGCCAGTTAACCTCCCTGGAATTATCTTCCCACCCATCTATCCCAGGCTCTGGAAGAGAATGAAGAATTTGTACCTTGAAAGGGACAAGGATGGAGAGGCCTCCAGAACTTCTAGCCGCCCTCCCTGCCCCCGAAACAAACCGAGACCCTACCCTTTTCAAAGCAGGCAACAGGCTGGAAAGGCAGGGCAGGGCCACGCCCTGCAGTTAGGCACCCTCTTCCCCCACCTGCAGGCGGAGTCTGGACCTGGGGTGGGAGCTGGGGGTATAGGGTGAAGGGAAGGGGACCGGCTGGAGGGGGAACTGATGGGCCCTGTGGCCCCGTGGGTCTAGCGTGGCCCACTCCCCACCCTGACCCAGAGGCCACATGGTGGACGCAGGGCTGAGAGAGTCAAGGGGGCACAGGACCGACCGCCTCCCAAACCCCTCCTGTGCACCGGGGGCTGGCCAGCAGTCTACAGGAAGCCCCTCCGTGGCTCTCTTTAGAAATCCCCCAGGGGAGCCTTATTCTCTCCAGTCTGTGTACAAAAGAACCAAACCAGGGATCTGAACGTGTCGATAGCACGCCCCGAAAGGGCGACGGAGCACGAATTACAGGGGGTTCTTACTACCCCCTTCTATTCAGTCAACCCATATTTAGTGAGCACCTGCTATACACTCATGAACAAGCCAGATGGACCCCTGGCTTGGAGCTCCACAATACCTGGAGACGCTGCTGGTCCCTGCAGACACGGGAGCAGGAAGGGGAGGCCCGAGCCCCGAGGAGACCCTGGGGAGACTGTCCCTTCTGTGGCGGGGACAGTGGAACGCACACCCTTTGAAGCCTCCCATCCTGACCTAGCCTTTGGGGTCAGGCACTGCCATCTCCGGGGGGAGGGCAAGGGGCGGGCTCCGTCCTGCCTCCAAGGACAATATGGGGGATGCCATCTGTCCCTGCCTTCCCCTAGCTGGGCCGAGCAACTCCCCCACCCCCACCCCCCGCCCCCAGCAGGAGCTCCAGATACAAGGGCCCAGCGTCTTCTAATTTCCAAATCGGAGGCGGTGAGCGGCTGCGTCCCCACCCTAAGCACTGAAATCTACAATTTACTTGAAGGAATTATACACTGCCGGCTGCTTTTAAAATCGAGAAAAGACCCCCCACAGAACTGTTTCCTTTCCTCAAGTGGCATCATCTTCTGCAGAGAATCTGCCCAATTCTCTAATTGCACCATCTGTGCTGGGGAGGGCGGGGGCTCGGCTTGGCTCCTAGTCTGTTCCCTCCAATTTAGTCTTAAATTCCACATCCCCACCTGCCGGGCTTCTGCCGGGCGGCCCTCCCACTCTGACCCTACAGCTGCCAGACCCACCCCTCCAATGGGCTGGACACCTCCCACCCCCTTGCCTGGTCTCCCCTTCTTATGCAGGGCATTAACCCCTCAGCCCCTGTGCCAAGAGACGCCCCCACCCCCCGCCAGCCCAGATTTGGGGTCAGTGGTGTCTCTCCTAACTTCTGCTGCTTACAGAATCTTCTGGAAGCCCAGCTGGGCGTGACCCGCAGGGACCTTCTGCTCTTCCCTGAAACGAGACCCCAGTAGGCTTTGACTCCAGAGGCCAGGCTTCTCCTTCCTCTCCCCCACGTTACCCTTCTGGGCCTCGTGGACAAAACCTGACCTGGGTTCTGAGCCAGGCTCCTGCGCTCCTGGCTGGGGAAGCCACTTGGCCTCTCTGAACTTGGGTTTCTCCATGAGAAACACCACCGACTCCATCTTTTTCTATCCCGACCACCTTTCTCCGTTTGGATCTCCCCCCCAACCGCCCCCAGCCCGCCACACCCCCAAAGCAGACCAAGATTTGGCTACAAGTCAGTTAGGAAAGAGGTGATCCCAGGACACCATGGACACAGCAAGGGAGTCCCAAAGTGAGAGAAGGAAGGGACTCCATAAAGTGTGGGCACTAAGCCGTAACCACTGTGGATACCCAGGGCCCAATCCCGCGGGGACCCTCTGAGAGACTGGGTGGCGCACTGCTCAAAACCGCCCCCCAACCCCCACCCCAAGGGACAGGCGGGGAAGCTGGGCTGGCTGAGGGTCACTCCCAGAACACTGACTCCCCAGGCATAGAGGCCCGTCCCGGGCAAGGACTGAGCCTCAGGACAGGGTGTGTCTGGGAGGCACCTATGCCCGTGACCCACCTCATCTCCTGCAAGGCGGTGCCTAGTGCAGCACCCAGCACGTAGCAGGGGCACAGCTGCCCCGTTGTCCACCTGCTAAATGGCCTCGTTTGAAATTCTGATCTCATTAAGATTGGGATGAAGGAAAATGGCTGGTGCCCATGTCCCAGGCCACTAGGCCTCTATCCTCCACGGGAGTTAGAGCCAAGCCGGGCGAGGGAAGCTGAGACCAGGCCCGTAGCCCCTGAGGAACTGTGTCTCCACCCCATTCTCCCCTGCCTACGCTGGCTTCCTTTGCCACACCTCCACCTGCGCAGGGAACTGTCCGCACAGCCCTCTCCCTGCAAGCCCATCTCCGATCAGATCAGCCCCTCCTGTATTCCAGCCTCTTGTGACGGCTGGGTCTCCCTGGGTGAAGCTCCATGCCTCCCCACCCCAGCCAGCCCTACTCACAGCGGGGTCTCCTCTCACTCCTGAGCAGTCGCAGGGACCTACGTGGCCTCTTCCTGGGCGGGGAAAGCAGTCAGCACTTCATTGGCACCTGCCCAGGTCACCCCCCTGCTTCTTCCTGTGTCAGCATCCACACTTACTTCCCCTGGCCCTCACGTTCCCTCTTGAGGTCTGAGCATCTGAGCCCAGCTCTGGACCCATCAGTGTAGGGAAGGACTCAGGGTGAGCAGGACAGGCTGACTCACGCGATTCTAACCAGCAAAGTCCCTAAGTCCCTGCTACCTCAGCCCCTTTGAGATGCCTTGGTGTCCTAATCAAATCCTATGGGCTGGACTGTGGACACCTTCAGCTGGGGAGGGGGAGTACACGACTCAGGGTGATGTGAGGTCACCATGAGTCCTCAGCCACGCAGGGATCTGGGGGACAAGATATTCAGGCAGAGGAAGAGGGAGCAGCACGTGCAAAGGTCCTGAGGTGGGAATGCTCAAGGTATGTGTGAGGGTAACTAGATGGGGAGGTGGACGTGTTTCGGTCTCAGTTTGGGTGGGGCTCAAAGACAATCGATGCCAATTACACCCATATTTCCATAGGAGGTGTGAGACCACCCAAGCGGGATTTGCAAAGGGGGCCGGGAGACCTGGCCTTGCCACCCTTAGCTTATTTCCCACCTCTAGCTTAAAAGAGGTTGGAAAAGCCAAGAGGGGGCTGGAGATGAGGAAGGGAGTTTGGGGGCAGAGGACTATCGGGAGTTCTGAGACTCGCCCCACCAAGAGAGAAGGGTGACGTACCTGCCCTTCCCTCAAGCCCAGGCAGGGGGGTTTTCAGCAAGACCACTTGGAGAGGTGGATAGACGCCCCCTGGGTGCTTGGGTGGCTGGGGACGCGCAACAATGATCCGTGACTCATTCAGGAAACGTTAAGCTGATAACATGGGGGAAGATAGGGAAGCACTTGAAACCTGGTATGTGTCAAGGCCAAGGGTCTCCCAGGGACCGATGTGGGCCCCAGAGAGAGGGACTCATCAGGGAGGGTCCCTCGAGGGGCGAGGAGACCTTAGAGTGTGTCACTAGCAGAAGGCGGGTGGGGAATCCCATGGGCCAGTCCAAGGAGCTGTAGGTCAAGGAGGTCAAAATGAGCTCCTTAACCCAATCTGACTGATGTCCTTAAAAGAGGAAATTAGAACAGAGGAGGGCAGTACTTGTAAAGGGAAACTGGGTAAGGACACAGAGAGAAGGCGCCACCCGTAAGCCAAAGAGAGAGGCCCCCAACCTGCTGACACCTTGATCTTGGACTCGCAGCCTCCAGAACTGAGCAAAAACGAGCGTCGTAGGTCAAGCCCCCCAGTCTGTGGTATTTCGTCATGGCAGGCAGACTATATACACCACCGTGCTGTGCCAGCCCAACACTCCAGGGGCAGGGTAGGGCTGGGCAGGGGGTGAACGGACCTAATCCCCAAGCCGTCTCACCAGGCTGCGTACCACGGGCTGAAGCCAAGAACCGTGGAAGCTCCACCACCTTCGCGATAAGGACAGGCAGGCATCCAAGGCCCTGGATCCGCTTCTGTCCCCCACTGACCCTCCTGGGTCCCTTTGGCTCTGGATGGAACCGCCAGCCCGCCTTCCAACCCGGGGCTCTCCTCTGCACTTTTGCGTAGGCTGTTCCCTCCATCTCGAATGCCCTTCCTTGTCTTACTCCTACGAATTCTCTCAGGCTGGGCCCTACAGCACTTCCTCCAGGAAGCCTTCCTGGGCCCTCCCCTGTGCTTCCACAGGGCTCTGGGCTTCCCTCGTGTTGGGATCAGTTTCCCAGAAGGTTACCTCTACTGGACCGTGAGATTCTAAAGAGCCGAGGCCATCGGTGCCGTGACCGCCTGCTTTCCGAGGGTCTGATGGCGTGCTTGGGGGTTGGGTGAGTGGAAGCGTGTACACAGAAACAAGCAGGACTGGGGTACACGGGGGCTGAGCATCGGGGACTGTCGGAGCTGGTGGGGGCTTTGGGGCCACCTTTTCTAACCTCCTCGTTGTGCGTGGGGAGGCCGAGGCCCGACAGAGGAAGCTGCTGGCCCAAGGTCACAGGGATCAGACGCGGGTCCCAGAACTCCGTCTCCCAGCCCGGCGCTCCCTGCACGGTGGCGCATTCTCACCAGCCCCCTCTCGGCCCCTTTGACAAGTGGAGTTTAATTATTTACGACGGCGCTTTATAGCTGCGGGTGAACCCACCGGAACATATTTTGTAAAAAGTAATGAAGGCTCAGTAATGCGAGACCTCACTACAGCTCCCGTCACTAAATCTTGGCCCAGGAGTCGGCCAGACTCTGCGTAGGCATTTTTTTTTTTCTCCCCTTCTCTCTTTCGGAGAATTACAGGGTTTGCAGATTAGGATTGGTTGCAGCAAAGGCATATCTGAGACATTTTTTCTCATTTAGGGGGGAAAAGAAGCAGGCTTGTTGGAGCCAGAGGCTGAGCCCCCTAAGTGGGGATCAGGTCAGCTACAGGCCCCCCACTGATGCCCCCCGCCCCCCGAGGTGTCATGCAGGGCAGGTGGGATGCTGTCACAGAGGAGCTGAGGACTGAGGACAGGCCTGGGAGTCTCTGGGCCTCAGTTTCCCCATCTGTAAATTAGGAAGAGACTTTGCCTCTTTAGTTCCTTCCGCCACGTTCCGGTCTTCTCCCCAGCGATAACGATGGCAATGGTGAAACAACAGGTTTATTCCAAGAGGCAGGTGTGCCGTGGGCGTCCCACAGGCTCTCACTGAGGACCCCCAAGCCCCCTCAGGGAGGCATCAACTCCAGCTTGCAGAGAAGAGGCAAGCGACTTATCCAAGGTCACCATGCTGGAGGGCAACAAAGTTGGGATTTGAACCCAGGCCTTCTGTCTCCAGAGAGCTCACCTGTACAAGCTTTGTGCGGAGCACGTGCAAAGGCCAGGGGCTGACCTTTCCAGGTGCAGGGCCAGGCGCTATACTGAGCGCCTCATGTACAAGGTGTGAGAAAACACGCCTTATGTTTTCTCCTCTCACTTTAAGTGACAACACTGAGGCTCCCAGTGAACCCTGACTTGGGACCCGGCTCTCCCACCTAACGACACAACCCAGGTCTCTCCACTCAGCGTGCCTGTCACGCCAGGACTCTGAGCTGAGTTCCCTGGACTCCGGTAGCCAGTTTGGCCTCCCCAAATACCTAAGGAGCAAAGGTGGTGTCCCCAACTCGTTGCACAGGAGGGTGGGGGACACACGCATATTCAGCTTGCGAGTGATGGTGTTTTGAGCCAGACTGAAGAGAAAGGCAGGGGAGGCCGGGCAAGGCAGGGGGGTGTTTGCAGGGAGGGTGTGCCTGGAACATTCCAGCATTTGGGAGGAAGGTTGCAGAGCTTTAAATAATAGATTCGGGGATGAAAAACTCAGACGGTGAGATGGAGAGTCTGGACAGTGAGACCCTCACGGAGAGGAGCTCTTCATCTGTGAATCTCCAGTGCATAAGACAGAGTAGGTGCTCAGTAAATAGAAGTCGGGGTTGTCAACTAAGATGATTTGATTTGGACCTTGTTCTGCTACTAATAAGCGGGCGGCCTTGCGGGTATCCTCACTTCTCTGGGTGTCTCCCCTATCTCCACAATCAGGCCCATCTCCCCACCACCGAAAATTCTATCAGGCAGCTACCTAAACACAAAACGCTGCAGGTGAGAGGCTTTCAAAGCTCCTTGAGAGCCAGTTCAATAAACGTACCCGCAAGACCATGCCAATATTTAATTGAGTGCCAGAAAATTCCGGGAGCAGCTGATCTAAATACATCCTGCTAGGTATTGGAACCACGTGCTTTTGCTTGGTCCTCGGGAGAGAATGAAATGCCAGCTGACTAGTCCCTGTGTTGATTGCAGACCTACTCTCAGGGAAAGAAGATTAAGGTATTCATTCAGTTAGCAAACGTTAATTGAACCAGTATTATGTGCCGGCACTGTTGTAGGTGCTGCGGACATATGCGGCAGTGAACGCAACACAAAATCCTGTTTTCATGGAGTTTATGTTCCAGTGGAGAGGAGCACTTGTATTTTGAAAAGTAAAGCAGGGAGAAGAAAGACAGGAGGTGAGTGGGGAGGGGGTCTGTTGCTTTTTGATGTGGGGCACGGGGGTCAGAGTAGTGCTCTGCTCTGAGCAGAGCGGAAGAAGCAAAAGAAGGAGCCAACAGATGTCTGGGGACAGTGCTCCAGGCAGAGAAAACGCGAGGCCAAAGCCTGTGCCTGGAGCACGCCTGGCCAGAGGGAGGATCCCTGGGGAAGCCAGGGGACAGGGAGAGGGAGGAGAGGTCAGAGCGTGGCAAGAGCCACACCAGGCAGGACCTTGTGGGACCCAATGGGGACTTTGTCTTTCGCTCTGAGATGGGAACCAATGCAGGGCTTTCAAGCAGATTGTGATGTGACCTCACCTTCTGCGGGCTCCCTTCTGCCAGCAAAAGCGATAAGAATAAACTGCAAAGCTGGGGCAAAGCAGACGGTTGCTCCTCGAAGGGACCCCGGTGAGCGATGAGGGCCCGGGGTGGTCGCTGCAGAGGGGGTGAGAAGTGGCTGGTTTGGGATGGTTTTAAGTCAGAGACCACAGGAGGTGTATTTATCGCTACCCTGACTTATCGTCCAAGGTGAATCTGAATCTGACTTTCAACGTCTTGGCCACCAGGTCCGCAAGTTTTTGCTTCCAGGAGTCCTTGGCTGATGTTGACACTGTCTCTTTTGACTCTAATCCCCAGAAGCTAGAAGATGCTTCCACATTAAAACTGTTAAGTACCTCAGGGCAGGTGCAAACAGGAGAGCGGCAGCTTGGAGGAGAAGCCAGCCCCCTGTGCCGGTCTGAGACGTGCTGTGTAACTCCTGGGGGACCGGGGTCTTCCCGAGGGGTCCACCTACATGTGGCAAGACGCTGCTACACAGCAGCAAACCCACAGCCCCCAGCAAGGCCAATAACCTCAGAGCAACGACAGTGGCTGTTGGTGCCAATGACCCCCGATTTGACTAAGTGCCAGGCACTGTGCTGAGCACTTTGCTTACAGTAGCTCACATAACCCTCTCCATCGACCATGAGGTTCGTACTATTATGATACCCATTTTGCAGATGAGCGTTGGAAGCTCAGAGACACTAAGTCATTGGCCTAAGCTCGCACAGCTATAAAGTGACAGACCCAGGGCTAAAACTCTGGTCTCTAGAACTGCTCCTTCAGCCTTTACAGGCAAAGCCTCGCTGACTAGCTCTGGGTCATGGGGCAGCCGCTCCCGAGGTTCACCACCCAGACCCTCTGATGGTCTCACGGACCTGGGCCCCTTCTCTTCCCAGGCAGGGCCAGCCCTCAACACCCACCAGCTCCATTCACACACTCCCCACCCCCACTGCTTCCTGCAGCAAAGGCTCCGCGGTCCACTATTTCCCACCTGCAGAGAAACCACCTCAACTCCAAGGCCAGGCAGTTGGAGATGGGCACCATCTAGAGAGCTGAGAGCCGAGCCGTTTGCTTATTGCAAAGACAACAAACTAATACCTTAGCAAGGCCCGAGGGAACCTTTTTAATGAATATGTAATGACTGAAGTGTTAGATAAAATGACACGACCATAGGGGATTCCCCCCACCCCCCGCCCCCCAACACTGGATGGCCTCCAGGGTGGGTCGAGAACCTTGCTGAGTGCACATTCACAAAAACCCTGCGGTACAGACAGCGTTGGTGGCTGGTCAGAGCCATCTTACAAATGAGGAAACTGAGGCTCAGAATGGCTAAGTAACCTGCCCGGGGGTGCACAGCTAACAAGGGTGAAGCGGGGTCGCACCTAGGTTCACTGCCCGTATGGCACTCTCCCCACAACCGTTAGGCCGGGTGGGGGAAGGGCGCCGAGTATTTCCTTCAACAGGTTCGACATCACACCTGCAATTTTGCTCTATTTACTTTCAATGAACTCATTCTTTTCTCCACAAATCACACAGCAGTCCTGCCCTTGTCAGAATCATCAAAGGCCCAATTAACCCTGAATACCGTGGCCCCTTCTCTGCAAACCTCCCCGCCCCCCCCAGACCCACAGCTTTTCGGGCTGGGAATGCCCAGCAAGCAAGCACTCATTCTATGCCGGCCCTGTGGGGGGAGGGGCGAACCCACACACATACGAAAACCACCCACAGCAGCTAAATTCCGACTGCCAAGCCTTTATTAGTGGTGATAAAAGGCAGCAGAAACAGCACAGGGCTTTAGACTCCCAGGTGGGGGCTGCAGTCCCAGGAATTAGTCATGTTTTGACTGGTAGAGTTATGGAATTTATAATGGAGGCCCTGGAGAAATTAAACGCGGATTACGGCCAACTCCCTCCCCCTCCCCCGGCTGAATGCCTCCTGCGGGAACAGTGCCTTGGGCTCCCTCGCCCCCTCCAGGAGCCTGGTTTGCTGGCCCTGGAGGGCTGGGTGAAGGCGGAGACCCCCTCAGTGCAGGGTCACAGAGGAGGTGGCTCTCACCTCCTTACTGAACCCTGGCTGGGGGCTTGGTGCTGCTCAGGATAGACCTGATTCCTGATTCTGAAAAGAATCAGGGGAATTCCTCCCCACACGAAGAGTGGGGGAGAGTGCCATACGGGCAGTGAACCTAGGTGCGACCCCGCTTCACCCTTGTTAGCTGTGCACCCCTGGGCAGGTTACTTAGCCATTCTGAGCCTCAGTTTCCTCATTTCAACGAGACTTACTGATTCAGGGTTCCTGATTCCTGATTCCTACGGCCTCACCCATGAGGGGTGATGTCCACCCCTCATGGAATCCTGGGCCGTAGGAGTCAGGTCTATCCTGAGCAGCACCAAGCCCCCAGCCAGGGTTCAGTAAGTCTCGTCGAAATGAATCCGTGTCTTCGACCTTCTCAGCTTTGCCCTTCGTAGGTGAAGCATCATTCCCTGCCCTCCCCGCCCCCCCCGGGGGAGGCAATAGTCGAGGGTCAGGAGAAGCGGCCTGAATTTGGGCGAGTCCAGCGAACTCTGCCTTAATTAAAGAAAAGAGTTGCGCCCACCTTTCACACTCTGCTTTTAGGGCCTCTTTAAGAAGCCAAAGATCCCTGAGAGTGGTTGTATATCGAGATCCTAACATCTTAGTGGAAAAGTTCATCAAAAGGACAGGATGAAAAGGAATCTCTGTTAGCAGCTTGCTGGAGCTTCAGGGCGTTCTTTGTGATGCCTCTGTGTGGTTGACTGCCCCTGGAGTCTTTAATCCCAGCTTTTTGTTGGCAGACCAGTGACTGGGGAGAAACTTAACCTTTGCTGAGCACCTACTACGTGCCGGGCACTGTGCTAAACCACTTTATAAACATTCTCCCGTTTAGCAGATCTTAAGAAAAGGGTTCAGCCCAGGGTAGGTGTCTAATAAATAGTCACTGAATGGATAAATGACTTTAAGCCCCCATATCAGCCCTGTGAGCTTGGGCACTATAATCATCATCTCTTTACAGATGAGGCAGTAGAACCAGACAGGGGCAGTTCTTTGCCCCAGGCAACACAGCGTGCAGTAGGAAACAGAGATTCAAGCCCAAGTGTCTGATTCCCAAACCTGAGCTCTCTCCAGTCTCCCAGGCCAGGCTTCCTCCTTGCTCAGCAGGGATTGGCTCCGGGATTGTGGGAAGTGAAAAGCCCGGGAGCTGTCCAGCAGTTTCATTGCTGAAAGGAGAACACTGGAGCCAAGCCCAGACTCCCAGCTGGGGCAGGGCATTCTCTTGCCCTCCGTAGGAATACATCTCCCCTCTCACCTTGGAGACTGCTCTTCCCGTGTCCCACACTCCGGGCCCCAGGCTCAGATCCCCCAAAACTGACAACTACCAGACAGCTACCGGATGACAGGACCAAAGATCTGCTGGTCCCTCAAACCCAGTGCAACTCCAAGTACCACCAATACCAAAGCCCCCGACTCAGGCATCAGAGCAGAGCAGGGTCCCGGATGACGCGGAACATTTCGCCTAGAGTCTGAATGCACGTTTTCCTGATTTGTGTTATCGTTCTTGTCTGGTCTCTCTCTAGACCGTTCTCCAAGCTATGCCCAGAGCTCCATTTCTTCAAGCGACGTCATGATTCTGCTTGCAATTCCCAAGTCTTCACTCCTTCATGCAATACTCCATGTCCTTCAAGAGCTGGCCCTCCCTATCTCCATCTTCTTTTGTCCCCCTCCCCACCGCTTTAATTCTCCAGCCATTCTAAGCGCCCCGTCGGTTTAAACCCCCATACCAGGTTGTCAAAGACAGCCGTGGGGCTGGTAGCAGGGACAAGCATTCCAAACAAAAGGAGCAGCACGTGCTAAGTCCTGCTCCTCAGGCCAGAGTTATCTCAGGAATCACTTCCTACGGAAGATCCTCTGGCTAACCACCTCTCCCTGTAGCCATCAGTCGCTCCCCATCCCTATGATATTTCTGTGTACAGAATGGGACTCTGCTCCATGAATCAGACAAGAAATTACCCTGCAACACTTCCCCCTGGAAAGTAAGCTAGCACCTTACGATGTTTTATCCATTTTGTGTCACCAGCACCTACCTGCCTGTGAGGAAGTAAAAATAAACAGAAGAGGGGCGCCTGGGTGGCTCAGTCGGTTAAGTGGCCGACTTGGACTCAGGTCATGATCTCGCGGTCTGTGAGTTCGAGCCCCGCGTCGGGCTCTGTGCTGACGGCTCAGAGCCTGGAGCCTGCTGGGGATTCTGTGTCTCCCTCTCTCTCTTTGCCCCTCCCCTGCTCACACTCAGCCTCTCTCTCTCTCTCTCTCTCAAAAATAAATAAACATTTAAAAAATGAGTAAATAAACAGAAGAGCCAGGTTTTTGCTTAAGGACTTGGTTAACGGAGGCTGGTGTATATAGAACTAATAACATCGATAATAAAAATTATGATAATAATAGCTAACCCTTATGTGTCTGGGACCTGCTCAGTGTCTTTTTATGTTAACTCATCAAACCCATACGATAATCACCAAAACCACCTGAGGTAGGCATCTCCACAAGGCCCATTTTACAGATGAGAAAGCTGAGGCACAGGAGGCCAACTAACTCCCCCAAGGCAACAGAGCCAGAAAGCAGCACTGCAAGGATGCCGGTCCAGACAGTCTGGCTTCAGAGTCTGAGCCCTTGTCCATTTCGCCATCTGTTTCTCTAAAGGGGACGTAGAGGTGGGAGGGGCAATCAAAGTCTCTTCTAAAGCCAGGAGGACACCAGTGTTAACTTTATTCTCCACATCAGCAGACCCTAGAGCTCCTAGCGGGGTTATGTCGGGGAACTTGGCCTTCCACGCCCCACCCACACCCTAACACAAGGGTGCCAAGCCCCAGCTTTGGGAGCAGAAACTGGCAGGACAGAACCCTCACGGCTGGGAACAGCCCCCCTTGGGGCCCTTCCGGTGGCCCCCTCCACCAGCCACGCCCAGCCCCCCCTTCCCCAGCTGCCGAGACCCTGCCTCCCACCCCCCTGCACCTGGTTGCCCCTGGCAGGCAGCCCCAGACCCCTCGTGGAGGATAAGCTTCCCCCAGCTCTGAGCAGCTGCCAGGCCATGCCGGAGCCGGCAGGCATCTTCTGGGCACCACTTGCCGCCCCGCCAGGCCTGGCATGCCAGCAGTTGTGCGTGAGGTTGATGGCCCTGCACAGCCCCACGGAGCTGCTATTTTTAATTTAATTGGAGAGTCGGAGGAGAAAGATGGTACCCAGCGAGGGAGTTTTAAAAGCTTTCGGGGTGGGGGAGGGGGGAGAGAAAGCGAAGAAAAGTTCGTAATTATACACCAGGCAGCCAGATTTGATGCTTGAACAGAAAGGTTAAATGTTACATTCAGAATAAAATGAGAAAAAGTCCTGATGACAGTTGCCCAGAGCTAAATAAGGAGGAAAAAAAAAAATACCCCTTGCCCATCTCTTCTCCAGCTTCCTTGTCTCCCTCATACCCGTTTCTGAGTCTCCCCCCTCCGCTTCTGCCTTTTAAAGCTCAGAAGCCCACAAATAAGCCAGTTTGGAGCACAGATTGCCACTTACTATGTCAACACTTGATTGCCACCCCAAAGCAGCTTTCACTCGAGCCTGAAAAAAATCACACATTTTCATTTCTCAGGCCAATAAGGTCTGACAGGGTCCAGAAAACTGGGATGGCAGTCTGGCACTGTGAGTAGCCACATGGGCTTTAGTACGGATGGACCTAGGTTCAAATCCCTCCTCTGTCAAGGGCAGATGGTGTGGGTCATAAACAGAAGAATATAAAGAGATGGACTCAGATGGCACACTCCTTTCATCCTTCCTTTTCCCATGGGGAATATAGATGTGATGCCTGGAGCTGCTGCAGTCATTTTGTGACCATGAGGCAAATCACTAAAAGTGGGACAATCGAGAGACAGCATCCTTGAGGATATACCACTCTTCCCCAGGACTGCCTATTTGCAGTCAATAGAGACAAATCCATCCCACTGCGTTTCAGCCACTTTTAGTCTCAGTGTTCTCGAAATGCTGAATCCATTCCTAACTCTGACAATCCCATATTGGCCTGAGCTTGAGGGTCAACTTGAGCAAGAGCATCACATCACTAAGCTTCAGTTTACCTACGTGTAAATGGGGACCGATGTCACTCACCTCACATTGTGCACGTGGGGATTGAAGGCGACTTCATTTCTAAGGCACAGTGGCTACTATTGTTGTTCACAGTCCCGATGAATGGGAAAACAATATCAAATTATAAAATGCCAAGTCACCTTTAATTCAATAGCACTTTCTAGTTTTCCAAGAGACTTCTCTCCCTTCATTTTAGCTCATCCTCCACCCCAAATCTCTGAGGGGAGGAAGTACTATTCCCTATTTTACACCTGGCAGCCTCAGAGAGGTTAAGCAACTTGCCCAAGGTAACTTAGCTAATGACAGAGCCAGCCTGTAATTCTAATCCGATCCCAAGTCCCCGGGGCCTCGGCCGGGCTAGTTCTGAGCTGTTCTACTAAAGGTCCCACTTCTCCTCCTGGGGACCACTGACGTCTCAGGGTTGGGGACAAAGCTGTGTCTGAGACAATATGGTTCATGTGTCAACACAAGGTGAGTTGGACTCTGGCCTTCAAATTCCTCCTCCCGTCCCTGAAGCCTCGAGATTCCTTGAGCTCTAATCCTCCACCCACTGCACTTGTGACTCTATTCACATTAGGGGACCAAGAGCCCTGTTCACAAGGAGCCATATGACACAGTGGTTGAGAACCCAGGCTGGATTTGAACACCACGCTTGCCACTTAGCAGAAAAAGATATGTTCAAATTTATTTTGAGAGAGAGTGGGTGTGCGTGCGCATGCAAGTAGGGGAGGGGCAGAGAGAGAGGGAGAGAGAATCCCAAGCAGGCTCTGCACTGTCAGCGTGGAGCCCGATGCGGGGCTCAAACCTGTGAACCATGAGATCATGACCTGAGCCGAAGTCAAGAGTTGGACGCTTAACCGACTGAGCCACCCAGGTGCCCTGAGAAAAAAGTATTTGATACATAAATAGTAAGTTCTATGAGTCAGGGTGAGCAGAACAGCTGCTGTAACAAAACAACCCCCAAATCTCAGTGGCTGAAGGTGGTCGATTTTTCCTCAGGTCCCAGGGCAGTGTAGCGGGGTTGGGTGGGGCTTGGAGAGGGGGGGTCTGTGTTCCATCTAGTCATTCGGCCCCCTTCCCCCATAAGATCCTCTGCATCCTGCAGGCTGATGGAGCGATTTTAAGGGTCAGGCACACACTGAACTGGCCAGAGCCTGTGGCATGGTCACATGACCCTACCTAACTGCAGGGTGGGGGTAGGGTGCTGGGAAGTGTAACCACACAGCCGAGGAAGGAGGGGTGGTCTCCCACGGTCCCCAGCAGTCTCTCTCAGTCTGCCCCATGGAAAGTAGGCATCCTCCTCCCCCCAGATCACATGACCTTGTTACATTTGACTATTTCAGTCTCCGTCACCTCAAACAGACTTCCTCAATTACTGCCTCCGTCCCCCCTGTAGATCGCAATCTCCTCGAAGCCAGAAAATCCGGCATCTATCCCTCCGTGGTCCCCAGTGCCTAGCACATAGTAGGTCCTCTAACGTGTATGAAATAAATATTACATGAGTAGAAACTCAAACTTTAACAGAATTTCGGGACATCTGGGATAAGGGAGGGAACGTGGCAGAGAAAGAATGAGAGGCTCCAGGCCCCTGACATGCCACCCGGCGGGTCCCTAGAGGCTGCCCTGGCCCCACCTGGGTCCTCATGGACTCCCGCTCCCTGCGTCTTCCCCAGAGACCGTCTATCCTGCCGTCACGCATGACAGAAGCCAGCTCTGGTTCCAAAGAAGTTTATTTGCATATAAAACAAAACCCTGGCCATGGAGGGAGGGCCCTTTGGCTCACCTGTAGCAATTTCTCCCTGGCCAGAAAGAATAAGACTAGAAACTTCACCTCTCCCATCCCACCCCATCTGGGACCCCAGCACAAGGTCCCATCTCGCTCGCCCCAGTTAAAACCTACTGAACTGAGAGCAGGACAGCCCAAGGGAGTTGCCGGCGAAAAATTAAGTGGCTACAACGGAGACGGTAAGCGATCACTCGCCTCCAAATGACAGACCACCCCCTGGAGACACCGCCTCCGGAAGGCTTCCAGGGTCGACCCCCTGTCCTCCTATGGGCTGGATCTCACTCTTGAAACAAGATAAAACCCTAGTACCTAAAAAAAAAAAAAAAAAAAAAAAAACCCTCATGAACTGGGAATTCCAAAACCAGCTGACCCCACCCCTGCCCAGGCCCCCGTCACTGAAATTAATCCCCTCTAACCATGGCGGGGCGGGACCCAGGGGCCCACAGGTCACAGCCTGAGACCCTCCTCATACTCCTCCTTGGTCATCCACTCGGACCTGTAGGTAGACAGATGGGCCACCACGGACGCTCCCAGCCAGACGCTGAAGTTTCTGTTGGAACCCACCCACATGGTGGCCTTGGAGGAGGAGAAATGATCTGTCATCAGCTCCTTGTAAAGGCGCTTGGTGAAGCCGGGGTACAGGGTGTTGCCCCCGCAGGCCATCACGTGGGAGGTGAGCAGCGGGTGCATGGAGGCCTCGCAGGCCAGGATGGCATCCACCACGGCCTGGGAGATGCCGGGCCCTTGCAGGTCGAACACCTGGGGGCTGAAGAACATCTCGGGGGCCAGCCGCTGCATGGGGGTCAGCTCCACGCGGGTGCCGTCGGGGAGCTGGTAGGCGTTGCTGTCGTCCGAGCCGCTCGGCAGGCTCTGGCGGAAGTCGAGCGCCTCCCCCAGGTTCTGCGGCACATAGCACTTGCTCATCTGTGTGGTGGCCACCGTTTCCAGCTGAAACAGGTTGTGGCGATTGCAATCCTCCTTAAAGAGGCTCTTGAAGAGATAGGCCGCCAGATCCTGGCCCGCGAACTCCAGCGTCTTGCCGCCGGGCTGTAAGGGGCGGCCCAGATGGAAGGGCTGCACGCGGGTCAGGCCGTAGCCAGAATCGACCACCACGCCGGTCAGGAGGCCCGAGGCGTACAGGGACATCTCCAGCTGGTCGGCCAGGAGTACGGACGGCACATCCAGTAACTCAAACATAATCTGCAAGAAGGGAGGAGAGACGCTGGGTTATTCCCCTCCCCCACCCCCGAACAAAAGGTCCCGATCCAGCTCTGTCTTCCCCAAGACTGAGCCACGTGCCCAGCTCTCAGAATGGAAGCCGGTGCAGACCTGTGTCCCCAAGGGATGGAGGCAGGCGGCTGGGGGGGGCGGTGCCCAGAGGAGGTGGGGCACAGCCCCCCCCCCCCCCCCCCCCCCCCCCCCCCCGGGAGCTCATGCTGTGGAAACCAGGGAGGCTCTACAGGGATTCAGAGTCGGATTTGCCCTAGGGAGTTTGACGACCATATTCGGGAGACCCGTTTGGGTGGAGGGGTGGGAAGGGCGGTCAGCTGCGTGTCAGAAACGGTGCTGAGGCTTGGCTCTGTGAGCAGCGGTGGACCCAGGGGGGCTACGGCCAAGGGCAGATCCACCGCCTGGACCATCTCTTTAGAAGAGGGAAGAAGAAATCAGACAAGAAGCAAGTGCAGGATATCCACCACTGCCTCCAGAAAAGGGGGGGAAGGAAGGGGAGGGGGGGAAGGAAGGGAAGAGGGGGAAGGAAAGGGAGGGGGGAAGGAAGGGGAGGGGGGCAAGGAAGGGGAGGGGGGCAAGGAAGGGGAGAGGGGCAAGGAAGGGGAGGGGGGAAGGAAGGGGAGGGGGGGAAGGAAGGGAAGAGGGGGAAGGAAAGGGAGGGGGGGAAGGAAGGGGAGGGGGGCAAGGAAGGGGAGGGGGGCAAGGAAGGGGAGGGGGGCAAGGAAGGGGAGGGGGGCAAGGAAGGGGAGGGGGGCAAGGAAGGGGAGGGGAGCAAGGAAGGGGAGAGGGGCAAGGAAGGGGAGGGGGGCAAGGAAGGGGAGGGGGGCAAGCAAGGGGAGAGGGGCAAGGAAGGGGAGAGGGGCAAGGAAGGGGAGAGGGGCAAGGAAGGGGAGGGGGGCAAGGAAGGGGAGAGGGGGAAGGAAGGGGAGGGGGGGAAGGAAGGGAGGAAAGAAGGAAAGAAGGAAGCGAGGGAAGGAAGGAAGGAGGGAAGCAGGGAGGGAGATAAATCCACTCACCTCCTGGTAAGTGAAGCCTTTTTTTTTTTTTTTTCACACATGGAGGCAAAACTGGGATTCTGACATTTAGGGTTTGGCAAAATCCCTAGGCTGATTTTCTCCCCCACCCATCACCCCCTAGATCTTTACGGAGCCTCCCTCCCACCACCTCCCTAATTGCCCAGTTCTGACTGCAGCCCCGTGTTTCTGACCCTACACACACAGAAAGGTGGCACCAGTGGGGGCTCCCGTGGCCTTTGGCCACACAGCCACCACTTCCTGCCCCAGCGGGCCCATCTCCCCCGCTCAGGGGGAGCGGCTGCCCCATCCCCGGACTCAGAATACTGTCCCGCCACCATCCATTTCCCAAATGGAAGCCAAGGCCCTCCTTTTCAAATGGGAAATCAAATATGAATCCCACTTAGAACTCTCCAGGAGCTTCCGATCTATTTAGAGCGGGGGTTGGCAAGCATTTCCTATAAAAGCTAGACAGCCGGGGTTGCCAAATTTAGCAAACAAAAATACAGGCTGCCCAATTAAATTTGACTCTCAGACAAACAACAATGTTTTCGTGTACGTATGTCCCATGCACTACTTGGGACACGCTTATACTAAAGTATTATCTGTTGCTTATCTGAAATTCAGCTCAGACGTGCATTTTATCTAGCCAACCTACAATAAGTAGGTCTTTTAGCCTTTTCATGCTATATATACAGTCTCTGCCACAACTACTCAGCTCTGTGGTATGAAAGTAGCCAAGGACGCTATGTAAATGGGTGAACATGGCTATGTTCCAATAAAACTTTATTTATAACAACAGATGGTGGGCCACTTTGGCCCACTGGCTGTAGTTTGCCAAGACTTGACTTAGGGTAAAATCAAAGCCCTCCCACCCACAGGCTCGGGCCTACAAGACGCAACCCCTGTGACTTCACCTTCCTGCCTCCCTCTTCCCATCCTCCCCGGTGACTGAAATCACCTCCTCAGAGAAACCCTCCCTAATCACTGTCTCCCCACCAGCCAGCTATCACCCCATTTCATTTTGTTTCTAGCAGTGATCACTCTCCGGAATTCTTAGTGGGTAACTTATTCAAGGTCAAGTCTTCCCCAAGGATGGAACATGATCTCTGAACATTTCGGAATCCATGAGCAAAGTACCCAGCTTCTCCCCATCTTCATAGACTATTTCTATTTTTTTAAAAATTTTTTTAACGTGTTATTTATTTTTTAGACAGGGAGAGACAGAGCATGAATGGGGGAGGGTCAGAGAGAGAGGGAGACACAGAATCGGAAACAGGCTCCAGGTTCTGAGCTGTCAGCACAGAGCCCGACGCGGGGCTCGAACTCACGGACAGTGAGATCGTGACCTGAGCCGAAGTCGGGCGCTTAACCGACTGAGCCACCCAGGCGCCCCTTCATAGACTATTTCAACTGCCATGTCCCCGTCTGTTGGAGGAAACTCCGTGAACCCCATCTTGCCTCGAACAGGTGCCAGGCACACAGTAGGTACTCAGGAGACCGTGATGGGGCAGATTCTTTAGAAAACGGAGCTCCCAACCCTCCTCGTGTCCAAACACAAAGTGCCAGGCCTTACCTCCAGGGTCTTCTGTCGGTCCGCAGGCTCCCTCAGAGGGCACTCTGTGACCATCACGGGGGAGCCCTCATGCTCCCGCCTGTGTTTCTCCAGGACAAATGACCAGATGTGCTCCACGCCTTCCCAGTTGAGGACGCGGCCACGCTGGATGGGGTAGCTGAAGGTATCAGGGTGGCAAATGTCGATGCCCAGACTCACGCGCCTTCGGGCATAGCTGGGGCCGGGGTTCTCCCTGCACGGGATGTAGTTCACGATGCTCGGGAAGACCATCTGGGGCTCGTTCCACCCAGACAAGCCAGCCTTCAGAAAGCCAGACCCGTGGTCGATGATAATGGTTCTCGCGGCCATGGCGAAGGCAGGGATCGTCGGACTTGACTGTGGAAGGAAAACACAGGGAGGGAAGTTACTTGTGAACCCATTCCAGGCCACGGTGGGCTGCTTCCCACGCTCCGCCCCAGAATCAAACCTCAGGCTCCCCTAAAGCCTGCCGGCCTCCCCTTCCAAGCCTTTACACAGGCTGTGCCTGCAATGTTCCTCCAGCCCCAAACTCCTAATCATCCTACAAGGCCCCGCCTGGGAAGTCCTGCCACGCCCTCCTTCCCACCCACCTCTCCCGTTGTACTTTGCACACTCTGTTACACCAGGGGCACGCTTTCGCTCCACGGGAGGAGAGGTTGGGCCGTGTTATTCTTGGAAGCCTTGGTGAGAAGCTTTGCCCCCAGAAGTTCTCAGTGGTGGCTGGCTGCCCGATTCAAGGACTCAGGGACGTCAGCCTCAGGGGCCACCGCCATCCGGGATAACAGCGTACTAGCGACAGCATCGTGAGCAGGGGTAACGACAGTGACAATGGCCACCGGCAAAGCTGCCTTTCTGGGGTACGCGCCCTCTGTCTAGCTCTAGGAGGGAGTTTGCCTGTGAGGTTGAACGATGTGAAACTGTCAAAAATGATCAAACAGCAGCAGGCTTCCAATGGCTTGAGCTGGCAACCATTCCATGTTCATACCCACCTGTAAGGCAGGTAGCACGGTTGCACCCATTCTACAGGTGGGGATAGTGAGGCACGGAGGGCTCAAAATTACTTTCCCAGGGCCACACAACTGAGAAGCAGGGCTGACACCTGTACCCAGAGCAGATCCCAAAGGCCACACTCTGAGCATCAGGCTAGGCACGAGAAGTGGGTTTTGAGTAGGAGCCAGGCAGCTGAGTTACTACATAAGGGAGGCCAGGCTGTCAGCAGGTTGGCTAAGCATGATCATGGACAGTTCCAACACCCGTAAAGTGGGGGGAATAATAAACGCCATGCTGGAGAGGTAGGTGGAGTCACTATGTGATTTCCAGACTTACTGCAGAACTCCAGCAGCCAACACGATGCGGCATTGGTGAAAGGCTAGTGACAGAGGTGCCTGAGACGGAATGAGGAGTCCAGACACAGATCTTCGCAAAGAAGGAGAACTGGTGTTTGGCAAGGCACAAAAACAACGAAAGGGAGGAGAAACAGTCTTTAAAAGAAACGGTAGGGAACGATTGGATGTCCACACGCCAACAAAAATGAACCTTAATCCATACCTCACACCTTATAAAAAACTAACTCAAAATGGGTCATAGATCTACATGGAAAACCTAAAGCCATAATAAAACTATCCAAAGAAACAGAGGCGAAAATCACTGTGACCTCAGATACAGCAAAATTTTCTTAGATGGAACATCATTAGCCTGGTCCTTAGAAGAATGAATTGATACACTGGCCTTTGTCAAAATTTAAGAAATTTGCACTTTGAAAGACACCGTGAGAAAAAAAAAAAGAAAGAAAGACATCATGAAGGGTACAAAAAGACAAGCCACGGACTGGGAGAAAGGATTTGCAAATCGTACGTCTGATAAGTCACTTGCATCCAAGAACATACAAAGAATCACAAAATTCGGCGTAAGAAAAACAATCCAAGTTTTCAAGGGGCCAAAAGATCTCAACATGTCACAAAAGAAGATACACGGATGGCAAGGAGCCATATGAAAAGGCGCTGGGCATCATGAATCACCAGAAACATGAAAATTAAAAGCAGCACTGTGTGGCTAAGAGAACGGCCAAGGTTAGAGGCTGACCAGACCCGGCGCTGGTGAGGAGGTGGAGGACCGGTGCCCTCGAGCACCTGCTGGAGGAAACGCAATTTAGAAAGCAGTCTGGCAGTTTCTCCTCTAAAGCGAGATACACCCCCGCCATCCCTAGGATCCCCACTCCAAGGTTTTCTCCCAAGGAAATGAAAACATATGTTCACCTGATGCTCACGTGAATAGTTGCTCTATTCATAACGACCAAAACCCCAGCGGCTGCCTAAAGATCCCGCGGTTGGGGAATGGATAAACGAATCTCCATCCAGCGGACTAATACTGAGCACCGAATGACTGGTACGCATAATCACACAGAAGAAATCTCAAGTGCACGGAGGGAAGGAAGCCAGACTCAAAAGGCAACGACTGTATGATTCGAATCCCATGACAATTCTGGGAAAGGCAAATTATAAGGACAGAAAACAGATCCGTGGCTGCCAGCAGCTGGAGGTGGAGCAAAGTGGGGGGCGGTTGCCCATGAGGGGTCATGGCAGGATTTGGGGTGATGACGGAACCATGCGATATCCGGGTTGAGGGTGAGTATCACTGGATGTGTTGGGCAACTCATGCAACTATACGCTGAAAGGGGTGACTGTTACTCTAAGTAAAAAATGTTAGGGGCGCCTGGGTGGCTCAGTCGGTTCAGCGTCCGGCTCTTGGTTTCGGCTCAGGTCATGATCTCCTAGTTCGTGTGTTCAAGCCCCACGTCGGGCTCGGAGCTGACGGTGTGGAGCCTGCTTGGGATTCTCTGTCTCCCCCTTTCTCCGCTCCTCCCCTGCTCGTGCTCTCTCTCTCTCTCTCTCAAAATAAATAAACTTTTAAAACAAATGTTAAGGGAAAACCCAGTGGGCGTGAGGACAAATGAAAGCGCGTGAAATCACCTTGCAGAATATGAATTGTTGCACAGACCGCAGACGCGGTGTCTTGAATGTGCGTGGGTGTTTCCTGTAAGACAGACATCCAGGAAGGCAGTTGGGCCCGAAGGTTATTTCTGGGGCTGGTATTCCACCAGCTATATGCTCTGCTTCAGTTCTGGGTGGCCTGCGACTAGGGAGCATGGCAGCCACCGCCTGGCCCCGGCCAGCGGCTCCCCCGCACCGCCAACCTCGGGGCAGTGACTAGGCTTCACCGCTTTGAAATCGCTCTGACATCAGATGGGGCAAAAAGGAGAAGAGAGATGGGGCCAAGGTGTCGGCCTCCTCCCTGGCGTGCTGCCAGGTTGAGTGACGGATTCCTCACACTGCATCACCCGGTGATGGAGAGCAGCAGGCCCGGATGGCATTCCGGGAAAAGAGCTCTGCCCCCGGGTTCCCCGCATCACAAGAGCAGGGTAACCGGCGAACGCTTCCCTGGCCTGGGCGTTCGGAATCATGCCACCCCACTGTGGTTGTGCGTCAGGAGGCTGGCGGGGGGGAGGGGACTCCAGGCCGGTGGCCCAAGTGACCTGGCCTGGGAGAAGAAGGCGGGGGAGGCAGTGGGCCATTCCTCTCCTGGACTAGAACACAGAAAGGAAGTAGACAGACATGAAACCTACATACTCAAAAGCATTTTTACAGTCATTTACTCCACAAGCTCCCACTGAGCACCCTCTATGTATACCAAGAACTCTCGTAGACTGAGTGGCTCCTGCCCTCCTGGTCCTTCCACCCTACTGAGAAAGACTGTCAGTCAGCACCAGACCAGATATATCATGCCGGGGGCAGGGCCCGAGGGGGGGGAGGCCATTAGTACAATGAAGAAAAGTAGGGGTGCCTGGGTGGCTCAGTCGGTTAAGCATCCGACTTTGGCTCAGGTCACGATCTCACAGTTTGTGAGTTCGAGCCCCGCGTCGGGCTCTGTGCTGGCAGCTCAGAGCCTGGAGCCTGCTTCAGATTCCATGTTTCCCTCTCTCTCTGCCCCTCCCCCCATTTGTGCTCTGTCTCTCTAAAATAAACAAATGGAAAAATTTCTTTAAAAAAAGTAAAATCTGGTAAGAGGGACACGGAGAATAAGGAACACAGAGGTGTGGTGTTGTTCTCCGTGGGGCAGCCAGAAAAGGCCTCTCCATCAGGTGACATTTGAGCAGAGGACTGAAGTGGGAGAATAAGGCATGTGATTACCTGGAAAAGCATCTAAGCTGAAGGAACAGCAGGTGCAAGAGCCCTGAGGAAGAAACTGCTGGATGTGTTCTAGGAACAGCCGGGATGCCAGGATGGTGGGGATGTAGCAGGCAGAGGGAAGGGTGCTGAAGGTCTTGGGTGGGCCTTGCAGGCCTTTGTTTGTTTAGAGACGTGGGAAACCACTGGAGGGGATGAGCACAGGAAGGACATGATCTGACTCAAGATGTCCGTACATCCTTTGGGCTGATATGAACAAGGGACCGCAGAGATAGAAGCAGGGGATGGAAAGGTGGTGACAGGTGATGGCAGGTAGCCTGCACCATGGAAGCAGCAGCGACGAGGGTGGAAAGTGGCCGGCCCCTGGATGGGTTTAGGAAAGGCCGTTATGGTGGAGTGTGGGACCGGGAGAAGGATAAAGGAAGACATCAAGATCTGGGGCCTGGAAAGCCACAAGAACGAAGTACCCACTCACTGAGATGGAGACGCCAGTAGGGGGAGCGGGTCTGGGGCAGGGAGGGAGTCGGGAGGTTTATGTTGGATGTGCAAACAGTTTGTGATGCCTGCTGGGCACGTGTGACGATGTCTGGCGGCAGAGTCTGCAGATGTCTGAGCTGGAGATATAATCGGAACTTACTGAGTGGATGAAATTGCCAGTTTTGGGCATGGGTGAACTCACGAAGAGCCTCGAGGTAGATCAAGCCCGACGCCTGCGGGTAATTTAAGGTCTGGGAGCTGGGCGTTGAGAAGCAACCAGCAAAGAGGATAAGAAGGAATGGCCGAGGGGCTGGCGGGGCGTCTCAGAGGCCAAGCAGAGAAAGTATCTCGAGAAGAGAGAAACTAGATGAAGACCAAGGAAAAATCTGTGGAATTTAAGCCACACGGAAGCCACCGGTAGCCTTGGCAAAAGCATCTCATTGGAACGTCACCAATGGAGGAAAGCCTGAGGGGTGGGAGACGGGGTCCACAAAACTGGCTCTGGGGTGGCAACAACATCAGTGGAATCCACAACAAAAGAAACGTTAGGCGTTCCAACTTACAGGACAGAGTCCCCCACACGATGTACGTTTTCTGATCCTGGGTCCCAGAAAAAAATTACCATAAAGATTTTCGCAGGCTTCCGTTACCGGTCGGGATGGAGGAAGCCCAGCACAGCCCCGCCTGCCACTGAATGTAACTAACAACATCGGATAAGATGCAAAAAGCGAAAGAAAAGCCAAAGCGGCAGATGAAAGAAGAAGGGAAACTTGGAGGTGAGGTTCTCGGCCGTTCTATTTCCCTCTTCTCTGAGGCAGGTTCCCAGCAGGGCTTCAGGAGTGGGTCACTGACAAGTAAGACCAAGAGAAAACCTGTCTTTCTGGCCAGAAGATCAGGAAAGGGGGCCTCTGTAAGTCAGAGAATGTGGAAAGAAGACAGCAGAGGAACTGGCTCAGAGCCCAGGCTTGCCTGTGCATGTGAGGGATTGACCCAAAGCAGCAGAGGGAAGGCCCTACGAGCCGACCCGACATTGGAACCACTGCCCCCCGGATGGTCCGAGCCCACCTGGGCGCTGGATGTCTGTGGGCCGCTAAAACAGAACCAAGAAAGCAAGCCGATCTCCAGGGGAGTTTCACAGAACACAGGGTTTCACGGATGACATTCAGGACACCCCACACAGAAACCAAAATTACTCAACACGCAAAGAATCGGGAAAATGTAACCAACCGCTCCTTCAGGGAAAACATGCCCATGCCGACCCTGAGCTGACCCGGATGCTGGAATATTCCTGAAGACATCCGAGCAGCTGTTACAATGGACGTCAAGGTAGACAGGCTGGAAGTGAATGGACAGACATGTGTTTTCAGCGAGAAGTAGATACTATAAAAAGAAGAGGTATGCATAATAGCTGGAGTTTGTCAAAAAGAAAAAAAATTTGTGCAGCAGTAGAATAAAGGCGTCAGAGCAATGAATAAGAGAAATTAAGATAGCAATAGAGGGGGCGCCTGGGTGGCTCAGTCGGTTAAGCAACCAACCGACTCTTGATTTCAGCTCGGGTCATGATCTCAGGATTCGTGAGTTCAAGGCCTGTATCAGGCTCTGTGCTGACAACACAAAGCCTGCTTGGGATTCCCTCTCTCCCCCGCCCTCTCTCTGCCCCTCCCCACTGGCATGCGCTCTCTCTCTCTCAAAAAATAAATAAAAATGGTATCAACAGAAATTTTCCAAACTGAAAAACAGGAAAGAAATAATAAAAAAAAAAAGCCTCAGAGACCCATGGGACTATATAAAAAAGTCTAATATTCATGTCACTGAAGTCCCACAGTAAAACAATATTTGAAGCTGGGCACCTGGGTGGCTCTGTCAGTTAAGTGTCTGACTTCGGCTCAGATCATGATCTCACAGTTCATGAGTTCAAGCCCCACGTTGGGCTCTGTCCTGACAGTTCAGAGCCTGTCAGGAGACAGTTCAGATTCTGTCTCCTTCTCTCTCTCTCTCTCTTTCAAAAATAAATGAACATTAAAAAAATTTTTTTAATAAAAAATATTTGAAGTAATAATGGCTAAAAATTTCCCAAATTTGGTGAATGACATAAATCTGCCAATTCAGGAAGGTTGGCACATCCTGAAGAGAATCCGTTAAAAAGCAAAACATGTGTAGGGGCGCCTGGGTGGCTCAGTTAGTTGAGCATCCGACTTTGGCTCAGGTCATGATCTCACCATTCGTGAGTTCGAGCCCCGCATCAGGCTCTGTGCTGACAGCTCAGAGCCTGCAGCCTGCTTCGGATACTGTGTCTTCCTCTCTCTCTCCTCCTCCCCTGCTTGCACTCTCTCTCTCTCTCTCTCTCTGTCTCTCAAAAATAAATAAACGTTAAAAAAAATTTTTAAATAAATAAATAAAACACGTGTAGACAACAGTGTAGTCAACTGCTGAAAACAAGGTTTTCTCTTGCTCAATGCTGAAAGCCTCTAGAGAAAAAGGAAACGCATTATATAGATGGGGAGCGACAATTAGGCTGACTGCAGACTTCTCATCAGAAAGAAATGTCAACCCAGAATTCTATACCCACCAAGAGTATCCTTCAGGAATGAAGACAAAATAAGACATTCTTAGTTGAAGGAAAACAAAGAACATTCACCCCCAGGAACAATTCTTTAAGAAATGTTAATGAAAGCTCTTCAGGTTGAAGGAAAATGATGCCAGAATCTGGAACCCCCAGATTGAAGGAAGGACAGCAGATTTGGTAAGTAGTTGGACAATAATGTCTTCCTCTTAAAAATCGGTGGGGCCATTGAAAGCAAAAAATTTTAACAACGTGTGCTGGGGTTTCCAGTGTCGGCAGATGTCATACGTGTAACCCCTATGAGGTGTGGGAAGGGACCTTTGTGGTTGCAAGTTTTACACGCTATGTGAAGTGTTAAATATTGACTCTAATTAGAACGTTGAAGGCTAGGCATATATGTGGCAATCCCAAGGACAAGCAAAATAATAATAATAATAATAATAATAATAATAATAATAATACAAAGAGATAAGCCCCCAAATCCAATAGATAAAGTAAAATAGAATACTAAAAAACATTCACATAATCTAAAACATGGCAGGGAAGACAGAACAGAGAAATGGAAGCACAGAGCAGGGTGGGGAGACAAAAGCAGTAGCCCTATATCCAACCGTATCAACAATTACACTAAAATAAAATGTCCCGAGCCATGCCAATTACAAGACAGAGACTTTCAGTTTGGAATAGCAACAACAAAAAGACCTAACTGTAGACTGTCTCCAAGAAATCCACTTTCAATACAATGATAAAGATGAGTTCCAAGTAAAAGGATAGAAAGAGATAAAACCACGTAAGAACGAATCAAATGAAAGCGGCAACAGCTACCCTAGTATCAGACCAAGTTGGCCTCCGAACATAGACTATCACCGGGAACAAAGACAGATGTTGCATAGTGGTAAAAGGTTAGCTCACCAAAATGTCATCATAACCCTAAACATATGTGCATCGAACAGGCACTCAAACTCTTTAAGCAAAGACTAAAAGACACATAAAGAGAAATAGAAAAATCCACTATTCAACCTGGAGGCTTCGATCCCATTCCCAGTAACTGAGAGAAAAAGTACACAAGCCAAGCTGGCTGTTGAGGATTTTCACATCTTTGCTCATTTTCCAACTGACGTTTATAAAGCATTCCATTAAACAAAAGCAGAACGCACATTCTTTTCAAAAGCACGTGGGACACTCACCAGATAAGCCACCTTATGAGCCACAAAACAAACGTTCACAGATGTAGAATTGAAATCACAGAAATCACATTCTCTTATCCTAAAGGAATTAAGCTAGAAGTCAAAAGCAGAATGATATCGGAAAATCCTCAAACAACTGGAAATTAAACAGTACGAGTCTAGAGAACTCACGGGCCAAAGAAAAAAGAAATAGAAACTATTTTGAAATGAATGAAAATAAAAATATAACCTATCAAAATGGGTGGGATGCAGGTAAAGTAGTGCTCAGAGGGAATTTATAACATTCAGTATTCATATTAGAAAAAGAAGAAAGCTTTCGAGTCAATCATCTAGCCTTCCACCTCAGGAAACCAGAAAAGAAAGCACGCCTTAACCCCAAAGCAAGCAGAGGGTGGAAGTGGTGAGTAAAATCACGGAAATTGAAAACAGGAAACCAAGAGAGAAAACTCAAGAAAACCAAAAGCTGATCCTTTGAAAAGATCAATAAATTAATAAACCGCTAGTCGGACCAAGGGTGGGGGGAGGGGCAGAAAGACACAGAGGGTTGATATCAGGAATGAGGGGACATTCCTTCAAACTCAGACATGAAAAGAAAATATTACGAACAGCTTTCTGCCTATCAATTTGACAACGTAGGTGAAATGAACAAATTCCTTCAAAGATAGAAGCTGCCAGGTTTCACTCAAAAAGTACTATATAAGCTGAATAGCCCCATGACAATGAAAGAGATGAATTTTTAGTTTAAAAACCTTCCAACAAAGAAGATGACAGTCCCACTGGCTTCACCGGTAAATTTTACTGAACTCTGCAGGAAGAAGCAAAGCTAGTTGTGCACGGTCTCTTCCAGGAAGCAGAGGAGGAGGGAACGCATCCCAACTTGTTTTGATTGGACACCCAAATCAAAAATATTACAAGAAAACCCAACAACTACCAACCCAAGTCCCTCGTGAACGTAGATACAAAAGCATTCTCAGTGAAATGTTAGCAAACCCAGCAATATACAAAGAGGATAAGCCACCTCAGCTAAATGGGGTGTATCTCAGAAATGGAAGGCTGGCTCAATATTTTAAAGTCAACAGAATTCGACCTAGTAACAGTTAAAGAAGAAAGACCACTTGACTATTTCATTGGCTAAAATCCAATGTGCATTCACAACAAAAAGTTTCAACAGCAACGACTAGAAGCGAATTTCCTGATAAGGGGCATCTACAAAGAACCGACAGATAATGGTGAAAGCCTGGAACTTTCCCCCCTAAGATCAGGAACAGTAAGGACATCACCTCTCACTGCTCCTAATCAACAATGAACCAGAAGTCCTACCCAGGTCAATAAGGCAAGAAAAAGAAAGAAAAGGCATAGAAATTGCAAAGGAAGAAAGAAAACTCTCCTATTTACCGAAGACATAATTATCGGGGTTTTTTTTTAATTTTTTTAATGCTTACTTATTTTTGAGAGAGAGAGTCAGAGCGTGAGCGGGAGAAGGGCAGAGACAGAGGGAGACCCAGAATCCAAAGCAGGCTCCAGGCTCCGAGCCGTCAGCACAGAGCCTGACGTGGGGCTCGAACTCATGGACCCTGAGACCCTGAGATGAAGTTGGATGCTCAACCGACTGAGCTACCCAGGCACCCCAGAAGACATAATTATCTATGTAGGAAATCCCAAAGAACCTACAAAAAAAAAAGATCCCACAACTAATAAATGAGCTTAGCCAAATCACATCACTCAAGTTCCATGTTTTAAAAATCATTCTATTTTATGTACTAGCAATGAACAGCTAGAAATCAAAATTTTAAAAACAGTGCCATTCATAATATCATCAAAAACCGTAAAAGACTTTGGCATAAATCTAACAAAATGTGTCATGAAATATGCCGAAAACTACAAACACTGATGGAAGAAACCCAAGAAAACCTAAATAAATAGAGAGAGATACCGCGTAGTCCAGACTCCAACAAATACAGCCAGTGATTCGCACAAAGGTGACAGGTAGGACATTGCAGGGACGAAAGATGGTCTTTCCAACAAACAATGCCGGAAACAAATTAAACCTCTCTCTGGGGAAAAAAAATAATAACCTCACCCATTCCTCATCTCTAACACACACAAAAAAAAATTAACTTGAAATAGATTATGCAAACTGCAATTACAAAACCCCAAACTATAAGGCTTGTAAAAGAAACCGTAAGAGAAAATCTCGTGACCTTATCTAGGAACATCCCGATGCCCTTAGATACCACACCACCAGTGCAACCCATAAAAGGAAAGATTTTAGATTTATCAAGATTTAAAAGCTCTGCTCTTTAAAACACACGACTATGGGAATGAAAAACATTAGCCACAGGACTGGTGGACAATATCTGCAAATCACACTTCTGATGTAGGACTTATATCCAGAATATATAAAGAACTATCAAAAATCAGTAATTTAAAAAAATGAACGTTTTAAAAAGGGGCAAACATTCGGACACTTCATCACAGAAGCCGTATGGATGATATAGAAGCACACAAAAAGATGCCAAACATCGTAAGTCATTAGAGAAATGCAAAGTAAAACCACAATGATGCTATTATATACATTCTAGAAAGGCTAAATTTTTTTTGAAAAAGAACAATCCCAACTACTGGCAAGGATTTGAACTGAAATTCTACATACACTGCTGAAATTCTCATACACTGCTGGGGGGACTATCAAAAGATTCAATCAGGAAAATAGCTTGGAAGTTTTGGACAGAGTTAAACACCCATCTACCAGTCAACCCAGCAAACCTATTCTTTTTTTTTTTTTTTAGTTTTTTTAAGTGTTTATTTATTATTTTGACAGAGAGCAAGAGAGAGACAGAGTGTGAGCGGGGGAGAGGCAGAGAGAGAGGGAGACACAGAATCCGAAGCAGGCTCCAGGCTCTGAGCTGTCAGCGCAGAGCCTGACCTGGGCCTCGAACTCACAGACCTCGAGATCATGACCTGAGCCCGGGTCGGATGCTTAACCGACTGAGCCACCCAGGCGCCACTCCAGCAACCCTATTCTTAAGAGAAACCAAATTTTATGTTCACACAAAAGCCTTTACACCAGTGTAAATTACCCAAACCTGGAAACAACCTAAATGTTCCCCAACTGAGCAATGAATAATAAATGATAGGTCCATCCAACTGGTGAACCAGTCAGCGGTAAAAAGGAGAAACTATGGATACGTACAATAGTACGGATGACTTCAAAAATCAGTGTGTGAAGTGCAAGAAGGCAGAATTTCTGGGTCCTGCAAAGAAATCTGTAAGTTTGAATTTCTAGGACATTCTGCAAAAAGGCAGAAACCATAAACACCGAGAACTGACCAGTGATCGCCCAGAGTGCGGGGCTGGTAGAAAGAGTTGACTACATAGCAGCCCGGAGGAATTTGGTGGCGGGGGCGGTAGAATTGGATTATATCTTGGTTACATGTCTGCATGCATCTGTCAAAATTTAGAAGCACCCATCAGAAAGGATAAATCTTAACGGCATGCAAATCTTTTAAGTGAATTTTTAAAAAGAACACTTTGGGAACTATTGGTGGTGATATTTGAATACGGGTTGTATCTTCAATGTTAAATTTCCTGCATTCAATCACTATATTGTGGTTTCGAAGGAGAATATCCTTGATTTTAAAGAGATACATGAAGAAGTATTTAAGGTAAAATGTCATGCAATTTACTTTCAAGTAGATGGGAGGAAAAAAAAAACCAGCATGTGTATATAGAAGCAGCCTCAAAGCAAATGTGGTCAGAAGATAATGGCTAGTGCATATAGGTGAAGGGTTTTTGAGAGTGCATTGAACTGTTCTCGCACCTTCTCGAAATATGAACGCTTCTTAAAATTAAAAGCTTTCAGGAAAAGAAAGGCTGGGAGAACAGAAATCAGAGACGGCAAGTATAGACGATTTTGATGAGTTCTGCTATGAAAGCAAGCAAAGAAATACAACAATAGATATGGAGGGATATGGGGCCCCAGGAGGCTTGGAGGGCTTTTTTTTTAATAGATGAGAAATAATATGTTAAGGTTTTGTGCTGATGGGAATAATCCAGTGGAGAAAAAAGTTGAACCAAATCAGAACAAACGGCAGTTAATTCTGGACTCTGTATTATGAAGCTTTTGCCTGCTTTTCCAATACTATATTCTACCCTCTCCCACAGAGCACAGGCCTCCAGCCTTTTTCTGGTCCCTCCGTCCCCGGGCCATAGCCTACGCTGTCCTCCCCAAGAGCCTTGGATTCCCTTTACCTTCCGTCTGAAACACCTGTGTCAGCTCTTCTGGAAACAGGTGCTTCTCGTCAGGCAAGTCTGAGCTCAAGGGTTGCCCCGTCGGAGAAGCCCTCCCCTGTCCACTCGCTCTGCTCCCAGCCATCACCACAGCAGTGACCTTTACGAGTCCCGCAGCCCGTATCCAAGTACACACGTTGTATGTCTTCTGACCTGTTGTCTGTCTTCCAAGTGCCACCAGAGTCCAGGCTCTAAGGCGGACAAGTTTTTGTCTTTTGCTTCCATGATCCCACCAAATGGCTGGCATGTTTTTGTTAAATCAACTTGTGTTGAATGAATACCGTTCTTGTTTAATATTTATTTATTTATGGAAGCATGCAAGCGGGGGAGGCACAGAGAGAGAGGAGGACAGAGGATCTGAAGTGGGCTCTGTGCTGACAGGCTGAGAGCAGCGAGCCCGATGTGGGGCTCGAACTCGTGAACCATGAGATCATGACCTGAGCCGAAGTGGGACGCTCAACCAACTGAGCCATCCAGGTGCCCCGAATGATTACAGTTTTTAAAACACATTGGCATGCTGGCATCATGATGGTTCCATGCGGACTCCGCTTCCGTATCCCTAAAACCTTGGTTTCCTCCATTAGCCTCTGGTAACTTCCCTGGTCGAAACCCTCCACCAGCTCCCACTGCCGACAAGAGAGGGTGTGAACTCTGCTGGAAGGCACCAGTCTCTAGCCCCCTGGCTGGCCTCACCTCCCGCTCTCCTCCCCATCCGTGCACCTGGGGTGAGAGCCACGGGGTGATATCTGCTTCTTGAGAAGTTTACCCATTTCACATCTCTTCTCTGTCTGAAATTCCCTTCCCTGAAACGTCTCCAGCCTTGAAGACCCAAAACCAAGGCTTTACTCCAGAAAGCTTCTAGCATCAGACAACTTTCACCGGGAGCTCCCTCCTCCACAGACTACCACAACCCAGAACACCTGCTGGGGCTTACTATGTGCCAGGCACCGGGCAAGGCACTTCCCCCATATGATCTCATTTAACCTGCACAAGAAGCCAATGACAAGGGCATTGACCCGTCTCCAGTGTATGGATACAGTCATTATAGTTGACAGACATGAAGGAAGGCATCGGCTCCAAGACACCCAGTCCACAGGGCACTCGGGATTCAAATCCATGCCTGTGGTTTCCAGAGCCCAAGGTAAGCGCCGCCCTGACTAACCATGTGGCCTCAGGTTAACCAGTTCACTAAGCCTTCGTTTTCAGATGAGAACAAAACTACCTTTCAGGGATGCTCCAAGGACGAGCGATATCGCCTCAAGGGCACGGCACAGAACCATCACACGTTAGCTCCCGTTAGTTGATGGAGCCTCTTACTGCTACCTGTCTACCTGGGGGGTCTTCGCTCCCGCGGGGTCTGCACGCTATGTGTGCACAAGAGCCCTCCAGGGTTTGTCCATCAAGGCTCCCTCTGGGGCCCATGCCCATTACTGCGTTTGGTTGGAAACATTTTGCAAGGAACTCGGCATCTTCATCCCCACTGTCACTGGCTCCTGAGGAACCCGGTGACGTGGGCAGCGTCACCCCGGCTTTACACCCCTGCGTTTGGATACTGGCGCTTGACTGCCGCTCACCCTGAGCATACGTCCCAAGATCCCTGTGCCATGTGGGCGCTTCACTCCCCATCTCGTGAGCACAGCCACCCTGTGGGCTGGCCACCAGCATTGTCCTCGGGTGTTTATCTAAGGAAACGGAGGCACAGGTAGAAAACCTACCAAGTTCCCACAGCCACTGAGCACTGAACTAGGGCATGATCCCAGAGTCTCTGGCTGCAGAGTTCATGCCTCGAACCAGACAGCCACGCTGCTCTCAGCCTCCCGATGCTCCCTATGGTCGGCACAGCCCAAAGACGTCCCTGTCCCGCTCCCCCGACCTGCAGACATGTCAGCTTATGTGGCGAAGGGGCATTAAGGTTACAGGTGGGATTTGGGCTGCTCATCATCTGATCTGGGCACGTACCCCGGATTATCCAGTCGAGCCCAAGGGAATCACAAGGGTCCTTTCAATGTGGAGGAGAGAGGAAGAAGGTCAGAGTCAGAGAAAGATCTGGAGAGGCAGCAACACTGCTGGGGAGCACAGGGCCGCGAGCCCGGGAGTGCAGGCGGCCTCTAGACGCTGGGAAAGGCAAGGAGATGGGTCCTTCCTCAGGGCCTCCACGAGGAACACAGCCCTGCCAACAGCTTGATTTCAGCCCCTGAGACTCACTTCATGCTTCGGGCATCCAGAACCGTAAGTTAATAAATCTGTCTTGTATTAAACATGAAGTTTGTGGTCATTTGTCATAGGAGCCATAAGGAACTCATACAGACGCAAAGCAGCTCACGTTTCTTTCCTGTTTGTGGCTGACCAGGCCACGGGGGACCCATGGTAGGGCCCAGAGGCAGCGCGCCCACTCCAAGCACCCTGCCCTTGCCTCCCGTGGGGAGATCCACCTGCCGGGCAACCAGGTGAAACCAGACATTTCATCATGAGGCCAGACATGGCTCTCAGCTTCTCTGCAGATCAAAAACCAAGCTGGGGGACAGAAGCCGGGGACCCCAGGCTCCAGACTCCAGACTCCCCCTTCCAGGGGCAGGGAGCTGAGCAGACCCCGCCTCCCGGAGGCAGATGGGCTGAACCTCTTTAGAGGAAGTCCAAGGGCAGGGTGGAGCGGATCCTTCCAAGGAGTTGCTGGGTTCAGGGAGTCCCTTCACTGAGGCTGGGACAGGGGAGGCAGAATGGAGAGAGACAGAGACAGAGAGAGACATCAAATTTGCATGAGGAGAAGACAGGGTTTTAATTACCCCTTTTCTTAACTCCATTGTACCTTGAGGTATTCTAACATTACTCTCCCTGGCAGGGAGGATTGATTGATTGTCTCTTGGCATTCAGAAACCCTGATTAATGTAAAACTAACCAGTCGTTCTGAACTCTGGGGAATTAATCACTTAAATGTGGGAATTACTCAATAAACCATTCAAACATGCAATAAACCAAGCCATTAAAAATTAATCGCTCGACATCCTGGCCGTGTAAACAGGGCTAATAAGATCCTGGCAGCCTACGGTGAGAAGGTGGGGGGGAGCAACGCCTTTCCCCAGGTGCCCAGCTGCCCCCCAGGATCAGAGCAGACACACCGATGTCCGGGCCACGTGTCACAGATCATTGGGGCAGGTGACCTCTCGTCCCTGGGGCCTCCTGCCCTGGTCCTCGGACAAGGCCGGCATGTGAGAGCGGAGCGCTCACTGGGCTGGTAGCAGGAGAGGGCGGGGTTAGAGCTACAATCTCTGACAAATTATCGAGCGCCTACTGTATACCAGGCACTGTGCGGGGCCCTGCAATGGAGCAGCAGACAAGAAAAGGCGGCCACGGAGCTGCCCTTGGTGTGTGCGTATGTGCCAGAGGGAGGCAGGAAACAGATTCGTTTTGTAAAATATTGGCTACAAGGAAAAATAAAGCAAGGGACAGGGGGTAGGTATACGGGAAGAAATTCCTATTTTAAACAGGCTGATCAGAAAAAGCCTCTCCAAGGAGGAGCCACTTGACCAAGACCTGAGGACATGGGGACACAAAGCATGCCGATATCTGGGGAAGAGAGGGGTAAAGGCCCCGAGGTGGGAGGGGACACAGCGTGGCTGGAAGGGAGTGACCCGGGCGTGTGGGGCGGTTTCCAGTGGGGAGGAGGACAGCAGTGGGGAGCACGGAGTGCAGAGCATGTAGGGCCTGGGCAGGAAACCATAAAGGAAGATGTTGCCCCTGAAGGTTTCTGAGCAGGATGAGAGGGGTCGAGCTCCCCACCCCCCACGTTAGGAGAACCCCACTGGCGCTAGACTAAGGATGGGGGGCGGGCACAGACGGAAGCAAGGCCAGTTAGGAGGTGGCCACAATCAACAGGGGCAGCCACCGCGGCCTCACCCCATCCGGTCAACAGCCCCTGCACCTGGCTTTGGCCCCACCCTGTACTTAACCCTCAGCCCAGGGCTGTGTCCCAACCCCCTGACCACAGTGACTGGTTTAGGGAAGGACAAGTGAACCGATGTAAGCCAATGACGAGGAGACACTAACTCAGGGCTTCTGGGAAAGAACTTTTTTCTCTCATCGCAGAGGGCCGCCCCCACGAACCATTTTCTGCTGCTTTGCATGCACGTGTCAGATCCGAGACGCCCACGGTCCTTTACGCGACCGCCTGAGGATAAAGTGGGCCTGGGGAGAAGGGCAGAGCCGAGAACGTCCCAGAGAAATGGGGCCAGCGGGCAACGTCATACACTTCTGGATCAAACCGTTCCTGAAGCCAGGCTCCTTCTGGGGTTTTCAGTTCTCTGAGCCAATCAATGTCCCTGTTTTGTTTGAGCCAGTTTGGGTCGGTGGGATTCCTAACTGACACACAATTCCTATGCTGGGTGTATGATTTCACCTAGGCCTTACACATACCCTTTGAGGTCAGTATTATATGCAATTTTCCAACCTATAGGTAAGAAGATGGAAAAACTTCCCAATGGCATACCGCTGGAATTTGACAAAACTGGAATTTGAACACAAATCTCATGGGCTTTAAAATCCTTGCCTTGAACTACCTCTACAACCACAGGGGCCTTCAGCGGGACCGAATAGCTGAAATCAAGAACAGCCGCACAGCACGCAGTGTCGCCTGCTCACTCCCTCAGCACACACCATGGCCAACAGGCATCACTAACCTTCTGAAGAGCCCTTCCCACAGGGACTCTCTCCCCCCCGCTTACAGCCACCTGGAGGCCCCACATGACACATTAACCGTACACAGTCCTGACAAGTTCAAGAATGAATGCTGGCTGCTGAGTCCCAAGCCAGCCCAGGCCCCTGCCGGGAACCCCAGGAGACTGACCTTCATGCCGAAATCCAGGAGAAGTCACCAGGAGCCGGCGGTGGCCGGGCCCCTGCAGAGAAACCACAGCCCGGAGGACAAGACCGCGGC
Organism: Felis catus; assembly: GCF_018350175.1. Taxonomy (NCBI): domain Eukaryota; kingdom Metazoa; phylum Chordata; class Mammalia; order Carnivora; family Felidae; genus Felis; species Felis catus. Next base: position 12,725,760 of record NC_058375.1, on the reverse strand, counting down.
AGCACTCACAGGGGAAGCCAGGAAACCCCACCTGTGCCCCACACTGTCCTGGGCAGGTCACGAATTTGAAAACCAACAGAAATTCCCAGAAAAATATAAAACACCAACATCGGTAAAAGAAGAAACAAAAAAGTTGAGCAGAATAAACCATTAAATAAATTGAAATGGTAATTAAAGATAAGCCCCCCCAGAGGGCCGTGGCCCCACGTAAGTGTGGAGGTGAGCACAGAGGTCAGCTCTACCGAATGGATTATCCCTTGGTTATAGAAAATAGGGAAAAAGCGCCGAACTCATTTTATGAAGTTGGTACAAGGTGAATTTCACAACCGAGTAAGGATATGATAAGCAAAGAAAATCATAAGCCCATTCCACTCATGAACGTAAGTGAATGTAACTCCAACTTTAATATCAGCTAACCAGGAGTGCCTGGGTGGCTCAGTCGGTTAAGCGTCCGACTTTGGCTGGGGTCATGATCTCACAGTGCGTGAGCTTGAGCCCCGCACCAGGCTCTGTGCTGACAGCTGAGAGCCTGGAACCTGCTTTGGATGCTGTGTCTCCCTCTCTCTCTCCCTCTCTCTCAAAAGTAAAAAAATGTTTAAAATAACATTAAAATTTTTATTTTTTTAAATTTTTTAATGTTTTTATTTATTTTTGAGACAGAGAGACACAGAGCATGAGCAGGGGAGGGGCAGAGACAGAGGGAGACACAGAATCCGGAGCAGGCTCCAGGCTCCGAGCTGTCAGCACAGAGCCTGACGCGGGGCTCGAACTCACGGACCGTGAGATCATGACCTGAGCTGAAGTCAGACGCTCAAAGGGCTGAGCCACCCAGGAGCCCCTAAAAAACTTTTTCAAAAGGATCAGCTAACCAGGGCAAGCATCAAGTTAAAGCAACTTGGCAGAGAGGCAGCACAGGTCAGATCAGGTTGGACAGCCTGGGTTCCAATGCCAACGACCCCTCCATTCCTCGCTAGCTGCCTAACTCCCCTGGATCCTGCCCTGGACCCTGGGCTCCACCCCCAGTATGTGTGCACATGCAGACATGCACACACAACACAACACATGCATACGGGCACGCTTGTGCACACACATACACACGCGTATGCGTGCACTCACACGCACACCTACCCGCGTGCATGTGTGCATCCTCAGTCACTCGGCCACACGACCCAACCTCCACCCTGATGACTAACACTGTCCAGGCCCCAGAGAAGCGCGTGCAGAAGCTCCTGTTTGACATCACAGAAACGAGAGGCCACCCGAGCGCAAAGGCCGGGGACCAGAAGGACCCAGCTTTGAGGGGTGACAGGCACTGAGCAGCAAAAGCACTTTGCTAAGAGGAAACACAAATTCACCAACATCCCAAACCTCCTCCCAGCCCCGCCCCCATGCAATAGATGCCCGCGGAACGAAGGACCGTTCCCTCCCTTCCTTCAGGCTCCCATCTGTGGGAGTAGAGGCACTCATGAATTAGCCGGACCACAGCACCATTCACAGCCGCCTCATGCGGCAGCTCAGGGACACTCGAAACACTGAACAATTTCTAGGACTCTTAAACATCCCAATGTGCCTGGATCTCAATGTACTAAGGGTCAAAGCATGATACTAATTATTTACATTGGCAACTGGATGGACATTGAGGGCCAGAACTATGTATATTTTTTTAATTTTTTAAATAAATTTCATTTATTTTTGAGAGAGAGACAGTGTGTGTGTGTGTGTGAGCAGGGGAGGGTCAGAGAGAGAGGGAGACACAGAATTAAGAGCAGGCTCCAGGCTCCGAGCTGTCAGCATGGAGCCCGACGCGGGGCTCGAACCCACGAACCGTGAGACCACGACCTGAGCCGAAGTCAGACACTCCACCGACCCAGGCGCCCCTGCTAGAACTATGTTTGTAAAGGGCAGATACATTCAAGCTTCAGATAATTTTGAATTTAAAAATTTTATTGATGTACACTTTGCCACATAATGTGCGCAGCTGATTTTGAATTTCAGATCAAAAACTTCTAAAAGCTAAAGAAATTCTTTTTATTTGTTTACATTTAATTTATAGTTCATAAAAGTCTAATTCTGTATACTTTGTACGTAATGTTTTGGTTTTTTTATCTTTTATCTCGCTGCTATCAAGAGAACACAAATCGTGTGAAAGCCTTGATTACAATAAAATCTAATTATTTTACTGAATTGGAGGCCATGGAAGTAAGTTCTCTGGAACAAATAGGCAATGTATGAATTATGTGTGACTTCATCACTCATCCAGATATTTCTGACTTATTAATAGAATACTGAAATGTCTGGTAATAATTAAATTCGGTGATCTTGGTATCTTCTGGACTTGATCTTTATCAAGGTAGATTTCTCAGGCAGGAGGGCAGAATATATTTTATTTAACCGTTTGTTAACTCGTTTTATAACTTGATTTCTAAATTGAAATGAAATTTAAGTTATATATGAGTGGGTTTTTTTGTTTCAGGATAGTTTTCACGTTTTTTTATTGAAGACAGAGTTAATACACAGTGTTAGATTAGTTTCAGGTGTACAATGCAGGGATTCCACAATTCTCTACACCACTCAGTGCCCTTTAATTCCTATCTCCTATTTCCCCCATCCCCCCCACCCACCTCCCCTCGGAAAACCACCGGCTTGCTCTCTACAGTTAAGACTCGGGTTTTTTATTTGGCTCTGTTTTTCTTTGTTCATTTGTTTTGTTTCTTCAATTGCACACACAAGTGAACTCATGTGGTGCTTGTCTTAGACTTATTTCACTTAACATTATACCCTCCAGCTCCATTCATGTGGCTGATTTCATTCTTTTCATGGTTCAGTAATACTCCATTGTATATATATTTAGAATTGATATATGACTATTCATATACACCCTTTCCCTGGCCCTACAAATGCTAAAGTTGGGCCCAACAAGCTGTGCAACTTTGGGCAAGTTAATTAGCCTCTCTGTACTGTCCTTTGCCCCATCTAAGAAAGGGATAAAAAAACAATGCCTTACTCAGAGTTCTTAAAGGGACTGAGTTAACACTTATAAAGCTCGCGTAACCCAGTCCGGCACACCGAACTTTATAATTACTTTTATTTTATTTATTTATTATTTTTTAAAATTTTTTTTCAACGTTTATTTATTTTTGGGACAGAGGGAGACAGAGCATGAACGGGGGAGGGGCAGAGAGAGAGGGAGACACAGAATCGGAAACAGGCCCCAGGCTCTGAGCCATCAGCCCAGAGCCTGACGCGGGGCTCAAACTCATGGACCGTGAGATTGTGACCTGGCTGAAGTCGGACGCTTAACCAACTGCGCCACCCAGGCGCCCCTATAATTACTTTTAGACACGGTAGGGTTTAGCACACAAGTGCGAGAATTATAACAAGAGATTGGCAAACACCTCTGGTCAAATTTGACATCTATGTTTACAAACTCAACAAGGAATTGAAGAGAATTTCCTTAACTGGATCGATGCTACATCATAAAACCTACAGCGAATGCCATCTTTAGCTGAGAATCTTAGCCCTGTTCCTTTTAAAACTTGGAATAAGGGGCGCCTGGGTGGCGCAGTCGGTTAAGCGTCCGACTTCAGCCAGGTCGCGATCTCACGGTCCGTGAGTTCGAGCCCTGCGTCAGGCTCTGGGCTGATGGTTCGGAGCCTGGAGCCTGTTTCCGATTCTGTGTCTCCCTCTCTCTCTGCCCCTCCCCCGTTCATGCTCTGTCTCTCTCTGTCCCAAAAATAAATAAAAAGCGTTGAAAAAAAAAAAAACTTGGCATAAGACAAGAAGCCTGCTCTGACTGCTACTACATTTTCGATATGGCACTGGAGGTGCTGGCCCACACACTAGGACAAGAAGAAATAAAACATAAAATAATTGGAAGAAGAGAGAGAAAACTATCACTGTTCACATTTAAGATAAGAATGTCAGCACTGATAGAACAAAAGCCCAACAGGACTGAAACATGTTCAAATCAATGAACTTACAAATGAACTGCATTCTTCTGCACTGGTAATAACCAATGAGACATGCCGCTCATGTTATCAATTAAAAGATATAACCTAGTTTAGAACTGACCCAAATGCTCAGGACTTGTATAAGGAAAAGTCTTAAGGTATCAAATGACAAAAAAAAAAAGATATAAATGTCATGTGAACATCATTAATACGTTAACTCCTCAAATGAATCCAGAAATTTTAATGCAACTTCAATAAAAATTACAGCCAGTGTTTTACAGAATTTGACCAAGTTATTCTGTTTTAAAGTTTATTTATTTATTTAGAGAGAGAGCAAGTGGGGAAGGGGCAGAGAGAGAGGGAGAGAGAGAATCTCAAGCAGGTTCTGTGCAGAGCCTGATGCGGGGCTCAAACTCACAAACCATGAGATCATGACCTGAGCTGAAATCAAGAGTGGTACGCTTAACCGACTGAGCCACCCACGTGCCCCTGTTCAAGATAATCTGGAAGAAGAAAGTTGCTCAATCTTGGAAAAGAAGAACGAAGTCTCTGGACTCTGAGGAATGAAGAGCTATCCCAGGGGAGTGGTAATAAAAGCAGCTGTAATACTCGTATGAAAACAGATGGATGGCAGAACAGCAGAGAGAACTCAGACACAGGAGCCTCCCTCATGAGCCAAGTTGAGTCCTGATAATGGTGGTCCCTAAACTGGAGGAGAAAGCCTAAAATGCGGGCAGTGGGGGGTGGGGCATGGGACTGATTTATGGCACAAACTACAGTACAGAGAACACAGGACAGGATCCACATGGATCAAAGTCCTCAATTTAAAAAATAAAACCATGGGGCGCCTGGGTGTCTCAGTCGATTGAGCGGCCGACTTCAGTTCAGGTCATGATCTCGTGGTCCATGGGTTCAAGCCCCGCGTTGGGCTCTTTGCCAGCAGTTCAGATCTTGGAGCCTGCTTCCAATTCTGTGTCTCCCTCTCTCTCTGCCCCTCCCCTGCTTGCTCTCTGTCTCTCTCTCTCTCTAATAATAATAAACATTAAAAAAAATTTTTTTAACTAAAACTATAAAGCTAAGAGGAGAAATCATAGGAGAATCTTTTTGGCTTGGCGTAGAGGGAAGGGCTTTTTAAACACACACAATTTCTAAGGCCAAAAACAAAAACCGGGAGAGATGTAACAACATAAAAGTGATCGATTTCTATTCTGTGAAAGCACAGATGTGTTTAACAGACACGTATCACAATGAGAGAAGAACCCAGTGATGTCTAAAAGTGATAAGTAAGGAACTCTCACAAACCAACACAAGAAAAAGGACCAGCGCATGGGGCAAAGGGGAAAGCACACGACTAGCCAGCTCGGGGACAGGCAATCCAGACAGCCGGCGTGCAGACAGAGGTGTTCACCCACACCTCGCTCAGCAACACCCCTGGTAAACAATGAGATGTTCTATATGTACCAGATGAACTAAAAATCACCAACAGGTGCAGGGAGGATGCAGGGGGGTTGGTAAGGGAGGGTGGGAAAGAAACCTCCGAGCCCTACTGGTGGAAGAGAGCCCAGGAGGACCTTCTGGAAGGTCATCCGGGGCAACCCAGTGACTAGGCATTCCCACTCTTTGGTCTACACCCCCAGAGAAACAACCCCACCAGGCCTGTGACGGGGCTTTACAAGGACATTCCCTGAAGCCTTGTTTGCGGAGCAGGACCTGGATGGAGATGTCACCAACATGGGTGCCCCATAAGGACAGACCAGAGTCCCGGACGGAACTTTGAAACAGCCGCTGAGTCGAACCGGTTAACAAATAAAACGAGCTCATCAGGAGCACGATACCGGTGACATAAGTTAACACGAAAGCCTACATGTTTTATATGGCTGCACACGCATCAGGACGGACCAGAGGCACGAGTGTTCCCCTGGGGCGGGTATAGCGGCCAGGCTGGAAATGAAAGATCTGTAGACAGTGAAACCAGAGAAGGGCCTTGACCAGACAAATGATAGAATGACGTGAACTTGCCTTACCTGGGGGACAAAAATAGAAGATTTTTTTTCAACGTTAACCTAGTTTGGGCACGAGAAAAGCGTGTGAGGAATGAGCGCGAGGCAATTATGCCAGATTCAATCATTCCTGGTAGAAATTAGGGCACGACTCAGACTAACAAATCTTGAAATCAGAGCTCCTAGTAAACTCTGTGGGCCTTTCAAATCTCAATCTCCGTCCAAGTCTTTCTCTCTCTTTTTCTCTCTCTCTTTCCCTCTTTTGCTGGCTTAATGTCCTTCCCGGGGCTCAGCACTCGCCAGGTAAGCGGTTAGTGTTCCCCTGAGAGCCAGCGCTCCCTCCCCGCTCCAGAGGCCACCCAGTCCTGCCTCTTGGCATCAGAGGGTCCCCCTGCCCTTGCAGACCCCGCCCGGGCTGCCGGTCCCCACTGTGCGTGCGCTGCACGGCTCCCCCGCCTGACCGTGAGCTCCATGGGCACCGTGCCCTCCCCGGGAGGTGGCATGGGGGTGGGGGGAAGGGAAGCCGCGTGCTACACCCTGCGGTACCAGCACCCGGTCTGTGTCGTTCACGATGAGACAGAAGGCAGAGCCGTGGCCGATTAAGTCGGCTTAGTTCCCCTGCACACTTCACAGAATTACAAGCCAATACGACCTCTGCCTTCTAGGCAGAACCAGCCTAATTAGCTAATTCTTTGAGATCGGGAGAGAGAACTCAGGTGCCCCTAAAGCAAAGTCGTGGTGGGGGAGGAGCTGGACTGTGAATCCCCCCCCCCCCCAGGATTTGGCTACACAAAAGCCTTTATGGAGACAGGAGAATTCCCCTCTACCCGCCCCCCTCTGTCCTCTCCCCATTCAGATCTGGTAACTTTCCAGGTCTCCCCATTATTCCAGGTCCCACCTCATCTCTGTGGTGCCAAGTCCTCGGCTTCTTGGACCCCCTCTGCCCCCTTTCACACCTCCCGTCTGCTGGTAATAAGGGTCACTGCTTCCTGGGCCCCCACTGTATGCCCGGCCCTATGCAAACAGCTTCAACATCCCTGCCCCGGTGAGACACCCCCGGAAAGCAACATGCCCGGCAGCTTCCTCCCCGAGCAGAGCCAGCTGCCTGCTGGTCTCCTGCACTCACTAGCTCAGCTTTTAAAGGCCCCAGAGGGGCTCCTGGGGGCTCAGCCCTGGCAGGAAGCGGGCATCAAGGGAATGAGAGACTCCCCAATGTTGCACCCCGTGCCAGTTTGCTTGGTGTGCAGCCTTGAAACTGCCCATGCTCGCCTGGAGGGGGAAAAGAGCGAGACAGGCCTGTGCAAGCTCTGAGCGCCTATAGGGAAGGCAATCACGGCCATGTTCAGGAACCGAAGGGCAGATGCCGTCCTTCCAAGCTCATTGGGTCCCCACCCCATGTCTACACATATCTAACCGCTAGTGATCAACAGGGGACCCGGGGCCCTGCTTCTTAGTTTCTGTTTTACAGCCTCACTGATTGCAGCCAAAGGGAATCTGTTACCCCAGCGCTCCGGGTGTGTGTGTGTGTGTGTGTGTGTGTGTGTGTGTGTGTATGTTGCAATATTTTCTCTTTTTTTATTGCTCCTAAATCTTTCCAGTTGTAGCTAAAGCTTCCCTCTTCCTCCCAAGTAATGGAGGGAAGGGAGAACTAAAAATAGAAGGAAATTTACATTTGCACAACACCTGTTATATTTTACTATGTTCTTATTTAATCCTCTTAAGAGCCCTACAAGGTGGTTGGTGTGTTTATAGTGAAGGAAGGGGGCTCAGAGAAAGCCAGGTTTGCAGGGATGAACCCTCCCTGGAGGCTAGGCGTGGCTGTAAAACGGGTCAGTGGGGAGAAAGATGGAGGGGGGTTCTATCTGCAGCTTCTAGAAGTATCTTTAATGGGAGAAAGCAATGCCCTTCTTCGTCCTTCCTGCCTTCCTTCTGCTGGCTGAAATGCAGACATGTTGGCAAGTTCCAGTAACCATCTGGGAGCAGGAGGGGCTTGGGGAGTAGAAGCTATGGCATAGCAGAAATAAAGAGGAGGACTGAGTCCCCACACTGTGGGCCCCGTGCCAGGCCAGGATGGACCCCACCTCTACACTTTGCTTAGGCCTCTCTTGGCTTTTCTGCATCAACCTTAAGCTGATATGGGGACCTATGAGATAATCCTCCTTTTGCAGACCTTATCAGCGCATTGTCCTACCGCCTTAGCATTCAAAGGATTAAAGGGATTTTCTAGTATTGCTCACCTACTCCTTCCCAGGAGAGTGGTTCAGTTTTCAAACACCCTTTTCTCTGAGGGGGAAGGACTAGGCACCATCTGGAAGAGCAGCTTTCTAGGATCTCTACACTGCCCTCAACTTCCCCTGTGCTGGCAACGTCAGTCTGCGACAACCAGGAGAATGTTATGTAACTTCATAGGGTAGGCAGTAAGACACAATGACATAAAAAACATTACAGCAAAGGGAAAAGTAGAAAAAATGAGACCGGGAAGGTTTATATACCTGCAGCAATTTGACTGAGCTTCCTAGCAGCCAAAGCAAAGGGGGAAACACAACTCATGGTGACTGCTGGTTGCTCAATATCTGTTTCCCAGACTTTGAGGCCTGAAAGGCACTTCTCCTGTGGGACGTAGAAGTCAATGGATGACGCCAGCAACAGTCCTTGTGGCAAACGTAATAAAGCGTCTTACGTTATAACGTACTTAATCCTTCCAACAACCCTGGGCGTTAATTGTCATCCATGTTTTACAGACGAGGAAACTAAGGCAAAGGAAGTTGAGTGAGTAACTCTGCCCAAGGCCACACAGCTAGGAAATGACCAAGCTAAGATTCAGGAACTTGGACCCTGGGCTTTTATGTGAGGGCCTTCAGGTGAGCCAGACCTGGGTTTAATTCTCATCCACTGCCTATCGCTGAGCAGCCTTGGACAAGTGACTGCACCTCTCTGAGCTTCTGTTTCCTCACCCGTGGTGGGAATAACCCCATAAACCAAACAGAGTGGTTGTTACGACAAGAGAAATGTGCAGGTAACCAGTATGGGTGGGACTTTTCCTGGTGCCTTGGAATTACCCCTGAAGCCAAGTGAAAGATAAGGAGAGCTAAGTACTCTCAGATTCTGGAAAGAGCTGACAAGGTACCGCCCAGAATTGAGGTCGGACTACCCCCTCCCGTCCCCTGCCAGGATTTACCAGGAGGAAGCAGAACCGGTCCTAAACGCCAACTCTCCCCACACGTGCTGTGCACAGAAGGGCAGCCTTACAGAGAGCAGGGTGTTGGCCATGGAGAGGTGGCCTTCCTTCCACCTCTCCCGAGGATCCTGGGGAAGCTCGGGGACTTTCGATGGGACATGACATCAGAGGTCCTAATACAGATCGGATGATGCTCTAATAACTGCCAGGGCCCAGAACATAGTGAACATTGTCAAAGACATTAAGGTCCAGGAAAGGAGAATTTGAAGAAACCCTATTAAGGGCAGGAAGTGGAAATGTCAAAATTGTTTCCCATTTTTACCCACGAGGTGCTAACACTCCACAGCCAGCAGGCTCCGTGGGCAGAGCCCTTGGCACAGGGCCTGTGCACATAGCAGGTGGTCACATGCGTCAGCTCCACGTCCACAGGGTCAGAGAGCCCCCGTTGGCCCTTGCAAACCCCTCCCCCAACAGAGACCCCACAAGGTCAGACCCTCGCCAGGGAAGCTGCTGGACTTGAACATTCCCACAGCAGAAGACACGGAGTCCTCCCAGGGGACCTGTCCCTTGGGTCCACCTCCTCCCTCACCCCGCTGACCTCTGTTTGGCTCTCCTTGACCTTGAGTCTGCCAGCGAACAGGGTGACTAGTGGTGGCAGGACGGGGTCCTCTGTCCTCTGTCCTCACCTTCTTGTTTCTTGGGTCTCCCATCTTTACTGCTACTGGAGAAGGTCTTGGCAAAACCCCAGAGTCAAGCCCCGGGGAGGCCGCCTCCATGAGCAGGAAGGCAGACGCTGCTCAGCCGAGAGGCCCATGGACTCTAGGAAGAGACAGGAGCCACTGTCCCCGATGCGAGCCTAAAGGTGGGGGCAGGGCAAGCAAGGGAAGGGATGCGTAAGAAGGAGCTTCCCACCATTCACCTGAGCCCGAAGGGGGCAGAGAATAAACGTTGGACACAGACCCCGGGTCTCCACGTAGGTTTACATTCAATTCTGAGAAAGACTGGGCTCTTTGCCGTGCCCAGTGCAACAGAAAACCCTCCCAGGATATCTGAAGGCAAAGCCACGCGGTCGCACAACACTCGAGGAGTTGGATCCAACTGGCCCCAGGCCTGTGAAACCTACCTCTGAGCCTCAGCTCCCTCTCCATCAAGGACGGTTGAAAACCCTTCCCATCAGGGAAGATGGGGATAAGATGGGTGAGGCCACCAGGCAGGGACATCCACCTACAGTAGGAGCCTAATAAGTGCTTGGGCGGCCCTTTCTCGCACTCAGACTGAGGCCGGGGTCCCGGCTTGGCTGAGCTACACGCTGCTCTGATGCAAAGGAGAGGGGGTGCCGGGGCGCCGAGGGGGCCCTGGCTGCAGCCCAGCGCCGGAGGTGCGGGATCCAAGCCGAGGAAGACGGAGTCACGCACTCGGCAGATGGCGGAGAGGAAGGTGCCGCGAACACGCGTCTCGGCTCTCCAGTTAGTTGGGATCAGCGTGGAGGGAGCTCTTTTTTCTCTCCCCCCCCCTCTTCCTTGTGTGATGTGTTTCTGACACTAATCAGGGATCCGTCCCCCTGGGAGCCAACAATAATGATTAATGGTGTTAAATATAGCCAGAGACTGCCGGGGCCAAATTAGGCGCCATGCATAAAACATCACTCGCCTCGTCAGGCAGGCAAATCAGCCGGGCGTTGAGGCCTGGTGCCCGTGGACCAGCGCCCACCGTCGGGAGGCCCGACCCAGCCACCTCCCCGCCACTACCCACGGGGGAGTCTGCCGGGGACCCCGCCATATAGCGTGTGCCCATACGTGCCCCCCCCCCCCACACCAGGCCCCTGAGTTGACCCAGAACAGAGGAATTGCTATCGAAGTGGTGGAAAGAAAAAGTGCTCGGGACCCAAACGGACGTGGATTCAAGTCCCAGCGCTTCTACTTTGTGGCTGAGCGGCCTCAGGCAAGTCACGTCCCACGGCTGAATCTCAGTTTACTTTTTGTAGCCGGTAAGGGGGTATCGAGGTGTAGGGAGACCGGCCCTTTATTTAGTGGGCACTCAGAAACTGTCGGCTCGCTTCCTCCCCGTCTCGGGCCCAAACAGCGGTGTGACTGTCAACAACTAACTTGCCCTCTCTGAATCCAAGTGTCTCAGCTGCGACATGAGGTCTCCTGCCGCGGGGCACGGGAAACACTTCGTACGTGCTAACAAACACATCCGTTCGTTATGCTGTGGCTGTGTGTGAGCACCAGCTCTGTGCCAAGCACTGTGCTAGATGCTGGGTTACCCCAAAGACGGAGACATCCGGTGCCCGCTCTCACGGAGCATGCAGGCCAGTGGGGAGACAGGCGGTAAGTCAAACAGATGAAGTAACTACAAATTATAAGATCCTCTCTAAAGGACACAAAAAGGCTAAAACAAAACGTGAGTGGGATTGGAAGGGGGCCGTGCCACGCAGGGGACAAGTGAGAAGGGGCCGGCCCTTCTAGAAGCGCGGGAGAAGTTACTCCCGTCTGGGCACCTGCTCTCCCTGGTCTGCCCCACCCCCGGGAGGCCCCCCTCTTCTGTGACATGGGTCCCCTCACTCTTAGGGGTGGCTGGGGCGGCGGAAGTAGCCCATCGCCTAGGATCGACGGTCTCCCAACTTCTGATTGGGCGCAGGACCCCATAAGCATTTGTTGACAATGATAAACGCGCACTCCTTCCTGACTTGATGTACATCGTTCAACATACATCAAAACACTCCTCGAGAGGAGGAAGTGAGGCTATAAGCGGGAATCGAGTTCTGATTCTGTCTCCCGTGTTCTGAGGCTCTCTGCACATGGGATCCACGTAGCGTAGCCCACGCTGGTGACCACGGCACAGAGGTGGCCCGTGACACACCAGGAAGTAGCTGGCGGACGCACCGGCCATCCCCTCCCGCCACAGATGCCACCAGGAAGGGGGGGAAGGCCCCGCGCTCTCCTCCACCACACCCACTCACGGGGCGCATCGATTCCGGGTCCTTCCCCAGCATGCCTCCCCAGCCCCCTGCAGCCATTCCTGTGGCCCAGGCGGGGACCCCTCCGGAGGACAACCCTCCTGCTGTTCCTTCCCCCTCAACACCCTGGTCCTCACCCGGCTAATTCAGCCATCATCCCCGAAGCATCAGCTAAGGCAGCCCCACAACACGGAACATAGAGAAAATGATGCTCATAGGAGCTCAATGGATGAGGCTGCCCACAGCCGGCGGCCACCTTCCTGGGGACGTGGGCCACCCCGAGCCCCTCCTGTCTGTGCTGAGGGCCTTAGGCCTTGACGGTCCTGCACCCTATATCCTGACCGGGAGGCTCTGAGCTGAGGGAGCAGCCCCCTGACCGTGGCCGCCTGCTCTGTCATGCTGGTTGCAAATACCTATGTGACACTGAGCTGCTTGAGCGTGACACTATTTATGCCACATCGCGAGGGCCTGGCCCAGGGCCTGGCCCAGATGATATGCAGGACAAATGTCTGTTCGACTGAATTGTCATAAAAGTAAAGCAAACTTTGTGTGAGTGAGGAAGCCTTCTTTTTGTTTTTTAATGCTTTTTATTTATTTTTGAGAGAGAGAGAGAGACAGACAGAGCACAGGCAGGGGAGGGGGAGAGAGAGAGGGAGACACAGAATCCGAAGCGGGCTCCAGGCTCCGAGCTGTCAGCACAGAGCCCGACGCGGGGCTCGAACTCATAAACCGTGAGATCATGACCTGAGCCGAAGTCGGACGCTTAACCGACTGAGCCACCCAGGTGCCCCTGGGTGAGGAAGCCTTCTGAACCAACTCTGGAGACCCAGAAGCCACGGAAGACAATGTGGGTGTTTCTAACCACGTATCGATTCAGAACCTCGCGTGGCAAAAGGCACCATAAACACAGGCAACGGACAACCGAGCATCTCAGGCGAGAAAAGCTCTCTGCAGAGGCCAGGAGAGGGTTAATACCTACACAACACGGAATGCCAACGGGTCCACGAGAAGGGGACAAATGACCCCGCACACAAACCAGCAAAGGATCCGCAGAGGCAATTCACAGGCGAGAGCGTCCAAATAGCCAAACAGATAAAAAGCCACTCAGACCCACTGCTGGTCGGGGAAATGCAAATTAAAAGCAGTGATGGGCTTTCACTTTATGCCTCTTGACTTGGTCAAAACTAACAAGGCCAATAACGACTCTTGCTGGCGGGATCCAGGGAAAGGAGAACTCTCAAATTTCCGGGGTAAACGTGAAGTGTTAAACCTCTGCGGAAATCAGGCTGCGACGGCTGTTATAATTAAAAGCACACAAACCTCGTGGCCCGTCGCACGATTCGACTCCTGGAATTATACCCCAGAGAAAGATCTAAGGACGCACCTAGGGATGTATGCGTGCACGGAGCTTTACCATCATGCTGCTTATTATGGTAACAAACAGAATACAAATGACAATCAACCGGGGAACCAAGCAGTCCAATGACAGTATATCTACACGCTGGAATATTACACGGTCGTTAAAAAGAATGTGCGGGAACTACAGCTCTCCGTGGAGAAGGGTTGCTACAGGGCGTGGCTGAATGAGAGAGGGTCCAGGAATCGGAAAACATTACTATATGTCTGGGCGTGACTCTAAGAACATGGGAAAATATGAGAATATCTATACAAGATGGTCTCGGGGTGGGAGGGTTAGAGGATAAACAGACTGAAGAAAAATCACGCTAAAACGTGTAACAGTTACGCATGTATATAAAACTGTCTGTAAAAAGGCATCGACACGCGTGTGCAAAGGGAACGGACGTATGCGCTCCCGGCGCCCCTCGATCGCTCTCGTCCTCCCGCTCACTTTCATCCCCGATTTTCTCCACTCTTCCTCATACGTCGCATAATTCAGGCACGAAAAAACAAACAGATTTCCAAATAAGCGGCTAAACGCCTTATTTATCTGGCGCCCTTAACTCTCCAGAACACAGCCCAGAACTACAAAGCAAAACAGAGATCTGATAGCCAAAACGGATTATACATTCTTCGCTCGGAGCGAAGTGCTTTGGGCTAATTACTCTTATTTTATATAATTTAAATAAGCTTATTAAGCTCAGGGTGGCAGACATGCCTGAAGGTGACCCCCGATGATCCACATCATTGTGTGTTCCCCTCCCCTTGCGTGGGGGTGGGGCTTGCTTCCAACCAACGGAACATCGCAAAGGGACTCCTAGGATGGCGTTTCATTCTGCCTTCGCAGGCTGAAGGGAGGGGCTCTCCTGGGGGCCTTGAACGAGGCATCCACGGGGTCTCCGATGGAGAGCACCACGAGGCTGACGACGGCCAGGACCCCAGGGCAGTACCAGCCACCAGCCAGAAGGGGGCGTACGCCCTCGGTCATTTAACCACAAGGAAACCAATTCTGCCGACAACCTGAATGAGTCTGGAGGTGATTTTTCCCCGATCGAGCTTCCCATGGAGCACACAGCCCGAGGAGACGTTCCACTGCAGCCCTATCAGATCCTGAGCAGAGGGCACGGCTCAACCGCGCCTGGGCCCCTGGCCCACAGAACACACGAGACGGTAAATGTGCTCTATCTTCTGCCTCTACGTCTGTCGTCAAGTGGTTATGCAACAAGAGAAAACTAACACACTCATCAAATTCAGAAATAAAAGGTTGAATCGAGGAAAACCTACCAGGAACTGTAAGACACGACTGTATAGCAGATACAAACCAGCTAAGAAGTGTGTGGGGGACGCCTGGGGGTGCCCATCGGTTAAGCAACCGACCCTTGGTTTTGGCTCAGGTGGTGATCTCACAGTTTGTGAGATCGAGCCCCGTGTCGGGCTCTGTGCTAACAGCAAGCAGCCTGCTTGGGATTTCTCTCCCTCTCTCTCTCTCTCTCTCTCTCTCTCTCTGTGCCCCTCCCCTGCTCACACTCATGCTCTCTCTCTCTTTCTCTCTCAAAAACAAAGGAATAAACAAATGGGGCACCCAGGTGGCTCCGTCGGTTAAGTGTCCGACTTCAGCTCAGGTCATGATCTCACGGTTCATGGGTTCGAGCCCCGTGTTGGGCTCTGTGCTGATATCTCAGAGCCCAGAGCCTGCATCGGATTCTGTGTCTCCCTCTCTCCGCCCCTCCACCACTCATGCTCTGTAAAAACAACTGTTTGGGGCCATTGTGCATCACGGTCGGGGACTGATAGCTAAGACCCTGAGGGACCAGAAGGGGGGGTGAGGAGATGGGAATTTGAACTCTCAACAACCTATCAGATGGGTGCCTTCACCGCCCCCTGGAACAGAAGGGGTGAATCCAGATCCTGTCATGGTCCACCAGCAGCACCCTGCAGAACGAAACCCCTCTGGTGAGACTGCCCTGCACGTGTTTGCTGCACTCACTGAGCACCCGGGGCGGGCGCTGCGCTGGAAGGGACAGACCCTCCGAATGGCGGGGATGACTCCCACCTCACAGGTGAAGAGAACAGAGAGGCTCAGCGGTCACCCAGCCAGCGAGCGGCCTGATGCCCACCGCCGGCCGGCCGCCACCCCCAGGCTGTGTCTCCTCTCACTCCGACTGTTCTTAATACACCGTGAGGCCTCCCTGGGCCTCAGTCTTCCCCATCCATAAAATGGGGCAAAGCACGGTGCTCATCTCACGGGGAATATAAATGGTTCACGGGTGTAGAGCATTCAGCAGAGTGCCTGGCGGGGTGGGGGTGAGGGGAGAGCCCGATCTCTTTCCTATTATTCTAGACTGCTCTCAAAAACGCAGATACAAAGAGCAAAAGTTCGATCTCTGAATACTGACAACTCCTGGGGAAATGGGTTTTTAGAAATCATTCTTCCCGACAGGTGGTGTTTTTTCTTCCCCTGGAAGGGTCAGTGCCACCAGCCTTCCAAGGCTCCTCTGAGGCACGTAAGTGAGGGGCTATCGTCCCACATTAAACACAAGACCACAGGGTCTGACACAGTTGAGCGCTTGACCCATGTGCACAGTGAGAGGCAGGCAGGCTGGAGGACAGACCCCTGTTTAGACCTATAGGGGGGCCCGGGCCCGCCTCGGAAACCCCACGCTCCCGCCAACGGCCCGGAACATCTCTTTGGATCAGCCCGAGCCAAGAGCTTTGTCATTCCAGAATTCCAGGCCAACAGGGCCTGGGAGACACAGCCCCCAGAAAACAGAGCTTCCCTTAAAAGGGGGTGAACGCTTGTATGCCGAAAACCCCAGGAGACCACGGACACCCCCAGCACATGCTGTGCACTTCTGGGTCCCCCTCAGGCTCGCGAGAGACCAAGAGCTCACATCTAGGACATGCCCGAGGGCCACGGTTGCAGGGCCTGCAGAGGGCCAAGGAGGACACTTTTTCCTCAACTCCCAGCCAACTCAGTCTTAGGCACAGTGTGAAGCTGAGAATGTCTTTTTGTTTTTTTCAAGTTTATTTATTTAAGAGAGAGCATGGGGGAGGGGAAGAGAAAGGGAGAGAGAGAATCCCAAGCAGGATCCGCGATGTCAGCACAGAACCTGACACGGGGCTCGATACCACGAGCCATGAGATCGTGACTTGAGCTGAAAGCCAGAGTCGGACGCTTAACCAACTGAGCCACCCAGGCGCCCCAGGGAATGAAAGTCTTAAATGACCCCTTCACAGAGAGCTGGGTCCCTTCACGGGGACCCAGCGAGGATCCCAGAAAGCATCCGCTCTAGGCGCCCCCGCGCCCCCAACTCGCACCCCATGCCAAAGAACGGTTTCTGAAATGGGTGCCTCAGGAAGGTGCTCTGCGCCTTAGGATTTACGACACGCCTCCCCCTCCAGAAGCAGGGACCCAAAAGACGCTACAGGGACGTTCGCAACGCAATTGTTCATAAAGCAGGAAAGGGAACGGGGCGATGTGTCCAAACCAGAAGACGGGTGACGTTATATGGAACGTCCAGACAGCAGACCCCCGTGCGGCCCATACAGATGCTTGAGGGGCGTTTCTTCGCACGAGAAGGTATTAAACATTTTGGGTTACAATGTGAGCTTCCCTATTATGTGTATTATCATCCCTTTGGTGTCAAATAAAATACAGAGAAAAGGGTTCAGAAGGTCACAGATCAAGGCAGTCACGGTGGCTGTCTGGGGAAGGAGATTAAAGGGATTTTCCTCCTTTTGCTTATCTGCATTTCCTCATTTTTCCCTACCACGAACAGATATGCTTTGTACAGCTGAACAAAAAAAGAAAAAAAGACGAAGTAAGTACTTTAGCTTCTAGAACCGGGGAGCACTTTCACCCGCATTATCTCTTATAATCCTCAAACCATAAGCAGATACAGCAGCTACACCCCGGCCTCCTAAGTGCCGAATCCGACTCAGGCCCTCTGTGCCATCCACACCGTTTCGGGCTGTTTCCTCCCATTCTGTTCTACTGAAACTCTTCCGCTCTGGTGGGGGTGCTGAGCGGGGTCTCTGGGTTCCAGGGGTGGGCACACGCCCCCGGAGTTATTTATACACCAGAGGGTTAGGGTTCATAGTGGACATTTTTCTGGGGAAGGATCTGGAAAATTTTGTATTCTTTTTTTTTTGAAGTGTTTATTTATTTTTGAGAGAGAGAGAGAGACAGAGCATGAGCAGGGGAGGGGCAGAGAGAGAGGGAGACACAGAATCCGAAACAGGCTCCAGGCTCTGAGCTGTCAGCACAGAGCCCGACGCGGGGCTTGAACCCACGAACCGTGGGACCGTAACCTGAGCCGAGGTCGGATGCTTAACTGGATTGAGGCACCCTGGTACCCCTGGAAAATTTTATATTTTTAGAGATGCCTATGACTCCTGAGAGGTACAACCACTGTCCTGGGCCCTCCAGCACAGCCCCTGCCCACCTCCTGTGTGTTCCAGCCAGCTCCATTGGTGACCCACTTTCCAGATCCCGCCTTCTGCCTGGGTTTCCTGTGACCTGTCCTCTGTCCTAACAGTCCCACCTGCCAGAGATGTGTCCTGCCAGAGTGCTGTCCTTTATCTTGTCCCTTATCTTTGCACAAATCAAAGCAAGCTATGAGTCTTTCTAGAGGGAAACATACACAGTGAATTTTATTATGGATCTGGGTGATTTGCACCTCCTGAAGCCCACCCACCAACGGCCCCCTGCAGTCGGTTGAAAAGTGTCCCCTAAAAATTCATATCCACCCAGAACCTTAGAATGTGACCTGACTTGGAAAGAAGGTCTTTGTAGATGTAATTACTTAAGGATCTCAAGATGAAATCATCCTGGATTTCGGTTGAGCCCTTCATCTAATGACTTCTAAGTTCTTGGGATCCTGAGAGAAGGAAAAGACTCAGAGCCACATGGGAACAGGGGACAGAGACAGAGGGTGAAGGGATGTGGTCACAAGCCAAGGAGCACCCAGGAGCCACCAGAAGCTGGAGGCGGCCAGGAACGATCCTCCCATAGAGCCTTTGGCGGGAGCATAGCCCTGCCCACGCCGTGAATTTCAGCACAGTGATCCAGATTTCAGACTCCTGGCCTCCAGAACTGTGAGAGAACACACTTCTGGTGTTCGAAGCCAAGCTTATGGTCGCTTATAATATCAGCCCTGGGAGATGGACACAGCCTCCAATCCCAGAGGGCCCGGAGGCTCCAGTTTAAACGAACCTCTTTGGTACGAGCAATAGTCACCCGGTCTGCACATGCTCCCTGGACCCCTCCCTGTGGCTACCTCTTCACCCTTCAGCCTCAGGGTGCCCCCACCCCTGCTCTTCTCCAATGTGCCTGAGGCAAGACTGGTTGCATCAAGCCAGGCTCCGCAGCTAGAACCTTCCGCCACATCTCACACCCTTCCTTCCCCTCCCACGTCCTATTAATAAAACAAAGTAAAAATTAAATTACTTCTAACACACCCCCGGTCTGCTTTCAAGAGGGCTGGATGGTTTGAAATTCTAATTTGCTTTCCAAGGTCTTAAAATAATTTCACAAGAGCCCTGGCGAAGCCGCCCCCACCCCCGCCTGCATTACACAGCGGGATTAGACTGCGGGAGCCCAAGCCACAGCATCGGGACCGGGAAGTTGGAAAGGACGGTGCCCGGACAACCGGACAAACGGGAAAACTGGGGTCCACTTCCGGCCCCCCTGCAGACTGCAGGTGCCGTCTCAGGGGAGACCCCACCCCTCTCTGGACCTCCGTTCTGCCGTCTGCAATATTCCGCGGGAGGCATTCGGAGGCTAATGCCACATCTTGGCCACAGTCAGTCTCAAAACCAGGGGTTCTAATCCTTTTTGATGTATGGACTGTGAGAGTCCCTGGTGATCAGCCAGACCCAGGCCCTGCTCCCCAGCTCATGGAAGACTAAATTCCCGGCCCCAAGCAGGGCCTAGAGACCAGTTCTGGCCTGTGAAGGGTGAGCAGAGGACATCAGTCCTGGACAAAGGTGTCTCAAAGGCACAGGGCCATCTCCACAGGCTGCCCCTTTAGCAGTGACCACAGAGGCCCCACGGAGAGATGTGGGAGCCACAGATCCGCCCCGGAGCTCTGAGTTGCAAGGCAGGAGAGTCCCCCAGCTGATCTCGGACTTTGCACGAGCATAGAGCTCGTGCTCTAGGCTGGTTTGTTTGAAGCCACTGAGACTTCAAGGCGTGTTCGTTAATGCAGCACAGCCCGGCCTAGCCTGACTAACATCAGTACTATTTCTTTTCAAGGATCCGATGATGAGAAACCAGGGAAGAAAGCAAAAGGGACTTTCTCGAATTCACAGACGGACGGCAGGTGCACGGCAGGGGAGGAGGGGTGGGCTAACTCAAGCCAGGTGCGCGGCACCAGGCAGAGGTCGGGGACAGCTTTCCGAGGAGAGCCACCCACGCTGATGCTGAAGGGGAGGGACAGAGGAAGGAAAGGGAGACACAAGAGGGGTCAGCAGGTGCACATGCCTGGAAGAGAAATCCAACAGGAAGCTGCAAAGAGTTCAGCGTGGCTGGAATCTCAGGGTGTGTTGGGGTTGGAGAGGCAGAGAAGGGAGCACCGGGGACGCGGAAGCTCTTCCGTGAGTCTATCCCACCTCCAAGCAAAACCAGCCGTGGGGAGGCGGGGGCAGGGGGGGCGCCGGGGATGGGGCCGGAAACATGCCCAGCTTCTCCTGACCCTGAAGAGGCTGTGTCAGCAGTCCCTCTGTCGTCTCCACACCAGCACTTCCTCTCCGGCAGCCCCCGCGTCCCCGCCCAAGGGAGCAGGAGCGCGCCAGCTAGCCCACCGCTAGCCTTCAACCCTCAGACACACCCCGCCCGAGGCTCATCAGACACAGGCTGGTGCCCAGAACGGCCCATTTCCACAGCTAGAGCAGAAAAGGCCTTAGACCTCTGGGCATACCTCTTTGCTCTACCGAGAAGAAACATGGGCCCAGAGTGGGGAAGCAACGTGCCTAAGGCCACACAGCAAATCCATGGCCCAGCTGTGGGACTAGAATACAGACTGGACCCTGAGCTGCTCTTTCTTCTACCCCTCAGCTTCTTCTTCTTCTTCTTTTTTTTTTTTTAACGTTTATTTATTTTTGAGAGACAGAGAGAGACAGAGCACAAGCAGGGGAGGGGCAGAGAGAGAGAGAGGGAGACACAGAATCCGAAGCAGGCTCCGGGCTCCGAGCCATCAGCACAGAGCCCGATGCGGGGCTTGAACCCACAAACCACGAGATCATGACCTGAGCCGAAGTCGGCCGCTTAACCGACTGAGCCACCCAGGAGCCCGTTTATTTTGTTTTCAATTTACATCCGAGTTAGCATGAAAAAGCAATTTCTTTTTTTTTTATTTTTTTTTAACATTTATTTATTTTCGAGACAGAGACAGAGCATGAACAGGGGAGGGTCAGAGAGAGGGAGACACAGAATCTGAAACAGGCTCCAGGCTCTGAGCCGTCAGCACAGAGCCCGACGCGGGGCTCGAACCCACGAACCGCGAGATCATGACCCAAACCGAGGTCGGACGCTCAACCGACTGAGCCCCCCAGACGCCCCTCTTCTCCCCCTCAGCTTCTTAAGATCCCAGGGCCCTGGGGATTCCTGTTTCACCAGAAACTGGCCCTTCCTTGAACCAGCAGCTTCACACAAGAAAGCTTCAGCCAACCGGGTGTCACTTCTACTTTTCACGCAGGAAGGAAGGGAAGGATCTAGGGTCTCGGTGGGAACAGCTCCACTCGGGGTCTTTTGTGGGTTCTGGTGAGACCCAGGCCTGCACCCCTACCCCCCACAGCTCCCCACGAGCCTGAAAGGCATCCTGGGGAGCCACCCATGAAATGCTGCAGCCCTGCAGCCCCTCCGCCCCGTGAGACCCCACCAAGGACAGAGCAAGCCCTCGGCACCACGGCTAGAAGAATCTCAAGGCCTGGTGCCTAGATAAACCCTCCCTGCTCACCCCAATCTCCCAGAGCTGCCTCAGCTCCCCTGTTGGCATAGGGAGCACGCCCTGGCTTGTTGATGGTGAGGCACATGCCTTTGGATCAGCCCGTGTCTCGAGACAGAGCACTTTCTACACTGTTCCCCAGACCAGCTGGGACCACTGTGTCTCCCACCCGGCCCCCCAGGCAGCCACCGGGGACCACTACCCGCTCTGCCAGCTTGATGAGCGAGGAAAAGGCAAGAGGAGAGTCCCCCAGCCTCAGAAGGAAACTTCTAGCACATACACCACCGCTCGGCTCCCTCACTGTCACGGCAGACATCGCAAATTGATCATCAGATTCTTTCCCGCCGAGCCCAATCGCAGCCTGGGATCTCCGCGCGCCCCGCTCCAGTTAGCAACGGCCATTTGTCAGAGCAGGTGCACCAGGTGAAACCACCTCCCCACACCCGCTATCGCCGGCCAAGGATCTCTGACACTGGGCTGCTTTCCACCCCTGGGCACGCATTTATCTGGTGGCGTGAGCGAAAGAATCAGGACACACTTGAGGAGCAGGAATGACGCACGCCTGGGGGCCTGGGGTAAGGAATTTCAAGAGGCACTCGACCAAGCAAGGGGTGCTGAACACGCAGAAGACGCTGGTGGGGAAGGTGGTGTTCCTGCGATGTGAACAACCCGTCAGCACTCTGGAGAGGCGAAGAGGTTCCTCAAGAAGCAGCACGTGGTATCTTACGTTTCCTGGAGGTTCTGACCCAGCACAACGTGCACGTTGTTTGCATTTTTTAGGAGATGGGCTCGTTCCGCGTGGTTAGTTTCCCGCCTTAGGAACAGAAGACAAAGAAAAGGGACAAATGGGTCCCTCTGGAACGAAAAGCGTAAAAAAGGAGGTCACCCCAGGGATTGGTGCTAGAACCAGTCTTATTTAAAACCCTCGCAAGTGAGCTGAGCAGAAGAACATATGTGAGATTGATGGCATTGACCGCCTGGGAGGGAATAGGAGGCCATGGGGGACACATGGCAGGGAGAAGGGGACAGAGTAGCATGGAGGGGAAGTCGAGTCTGCTCCGGAGAGACAGGCTCTGGGAGAACCCAGCTGCCCAGGCTCCTGGGGACGCTGCAGGGAGCCTCTCCCCCACCTCAGCGGCGGGGAGCAGACGGGCGCAAAACAGGAGGAAACAGAGTTCAGGACCCACACACAAGTCCTGGCTGCCCGCTCTGGGCACCGAGCAATCTGACTCATCGACCCAGAGAATCCTTGCTGTCTTCCAGGTCCGTGGCAGTGCCCGTCAGAGAGGACAGCTCTCACCAGAGCCCAGGGAAGGGGCAGGATGCAGGCTACCTGGACGGGTCCTCTCCTGCCCAGGATCCGGGTGCTGCCCTCACCACAAGCTTCTTTCCACACCTCTAAAGCTTGCTATGGCTCCCTGTGGCCCTTAGGGACAGGACTCAAATGTTGGCTGGGGAGAAGCAGCTAAGGGGTGCCAGTCCTGTCCTGTCATTTACAGGCTATGTGACCTGGGCCAGTGACCCACCCTTTGCGCCCGGGCATCTCCACAATGCAGACTATGACACCTGCTCCTAGAGTAGCAGACAAGAGATGGCAGGTGACCAGCACCCTGTGGATACTCAAGGGGTGGCTGTTGGGTTATCAGTTTCCACAAGACCTTCAGTGAGTTTTCTGCTGAGCCTCCTCTCTGGCACAACCCCCCCCCCCCAGCCCTCAGAGATTAACAGCAGTCATATAGAACCCTCTGCAGTCTCTTGGGCATGCCACACTCATATCTCCGTACCCTTCTGCCTGCAGTGCCCTTCCCTCCACCCTGCCTTAGACTCCCACGTAACTGCTTCTCTTCCAGTCTTCTCTTTAATTGACGCCTCCTCCAGGAAGCCCTCCCTGACTCTCCCACGTAGACCAGACCCTTCCCTCCATCACCCTGGGAATCTCCTCTCCTGGCTCTAAGACCTCCCCTCCCCACCCTGGGTTCATCAGCCCTGGTCTGTCCACCCCACCAGCCTGAGGGCACCCAGGGCAGGTGAGTGCCGGGAGGGAAGGGGAAAGAGGGACTTAAGGGAGAAGCCTCAAGGAGTTCCAAAAACAAAAGTTCTCAAACCCAAACAGGGACACGGAGTTGAGGCAGGCCAGAAGACGGAGAGCGTACCTTTCGTGCCGAATCAGGATGAGGTCTAAAGCGGCTCTCAGATTTAGCTCTCATTCGTGGCAGGTGGCTCTGGCCGGGGACAGCACACTCCCGACCCAGGTCTGCAGGGGTTTCCTTTTGGGTGTCACCCCTGGGTCCACCTGGGTTTTTAAGGCTGACGGCAGAGCCCTGGCTGGACATCCCGGCCTCTGGTACCTCCGTGTGGACTTCCCTCTAGAACCTCCCACCTCCCCAGTCCAGGGCTGGTAATGAACTTCAGGGTCACTCCCATCCTAAGAGCCAACTCTGTTTCCTCCACTGCCAGGCAGAGAGAACTCAGGCTCCAGGAGCCAATCAGTAGGGTGGGGAGGGGCAGCCTCGGCAGGCTTCTCCCAAGACCCGCATTTCTGCCCCCGTCCACCTGGACCCCTTGGGCCCCAGACTTCCTGCCTGATGTCAGTCCCGGGTCTCTCCTTTGCTGGGTGAACTTGGCCAAACCCTGCCCATCTGGCCTCAGTGTGCCCTCCTTTTTTTGAGAGTCAGACTTAATTCTGCTCCGACCTGACAAGTCCTCTCCAAGGAGCCAGTAGGGCAGCCCTCCTGGAACTCCTGGGGGAAGGCATTTCCCAGGAACCTCTAGGCCTCTCGCCTCACCCCCAGGCTCTCGGGCCAGGCCTCCTGCATACAAACAGGTAAAGGAGGAGGGCTAGAGGCCATGTCAAAGGAGAAGGCAATGCCTGAGCTGGTAGAACATTCAAGTAGGTTTTGAGAGGGGACACCTATTGCCGGATACGGGACACGCATCCTGGCAGCAAGATTCCAAAGAAGGTATTCCTTGGCCTCCTTCCAGCTGCCTCCCTCCGGCCTGGAGTCTGGTGCCGTCAGCTGATGGCAGAGCAGGGGGCGCTCACGGCCCTCCGGGATCCCTAGCTCCCTTCTGTTCCTCAAACACTCCAGGCATGTGCCTACCTCAGGGCCTTTGCACTTGCTGTTACTTCTCCTGGAACACCCTTCCCCCCAGACAGCCTTGCTCCTTTACCACCTTAGGGTCTCTACTTGGATGGCACTTTGCAGTGGGCCTTCCTTGGTCCCTGGGGAGTTAAAATTGCAAACCTCCCTACACAGCCTCCAGTCTCCCTGTTCCCCAACCCCTGCTTTCTTTTTCCCCATTACACTTATCACCAGCCGCAGACTGTAAGCTTCATACAGACCGGGGTGTTTGCTATTTACTGAACACCTGCTATGTGCCAGGCACCGTGTCTGGCCCTGAGGACACAGCAGTGGACGGGACGGCCCAGCCCCTTACCCTCAGCTCTGCCGTGTGAGCTGGTGACAAGCCAAGACGCCAGGCAGGACTGAAGACGTGTGCCCCAAACAGCCCCTGCCTGCAAAAGGGAATGAAGAGGCCCTCTGGGGTCACCGCGGGCACCAGAAGACCGCCACGACGATGCACAGACACTACCCCGCCGCACCCTCCAAACGGCCCTGCAGAGGCGGCACCACGCCCCCCACTTTATAAAGTAGAAAACAGAAACTCAGACAGCCGGTTGACCTGACGAGAACCGGCCTCTGTGCGGCGCGGGCCAAGCAGGCTCCTACACGCTGTGCCGGGTTTCCCTCATTTGATCGTCTCCCTAACCCTAGGAGAGAGGCCCTCTTATCACCCCCATTGGACAGACAGGGAAACCGCAGCACAGAGAGGTCAAGAACGGTGCCAAAGCCACACAGCCGATGGGAGAGCGGAAATCTTGAGCCCCTGCGGTCCCATCTCTTCTCCAACCGGACGAGAGTGCCCCCCACCCCAACACGCTGCGTGAGGGAGGGCAGAACCTGGTACAGCAGAAACGCTCATTCCAGATGTGAGACTGCTAGACCGTAAAGCACAATAAATGCGTAAGTGGAGGCAGAGCCCAGTTCCCACCACACCTGTATTTGGCCATTTCCGACGCAGCCCGCATTCAACGCTTGCTACGTGCGAAGAAGGTGCTTCCCGGGCCGTCGTTCCACCGGCATGCCTCGTGTCCTCTCATTTCATACAGGAGGGACCAGAGAGGTGAGGCACCTTCCCAAAGCTCACACAGCAAGGCGTGGTGAGAGGTGAGCCCCTGACCCCCAGCCCAGTGCTCCCCTGACGTCCTCAGCTGGTGGCCGGAAGCTGCCCGAACAGAGACATTCTCCGCTTCCCTTAAACACATAAAACAAGTCCCTAATCCTTGTTATTAATGTAAATAATATTCCGGCAAAGGAAGCAAGCTCCCTGCCTCCCCAAGGGGCTTCGGGGATTATGTCTACGGTGCCCGACGCAGCAAGGACAATAACCAATTGACTCTTATTAAAACTCCAATAATGCTAGTGTGATTGCGGCTTTGATAAGAGCCCTGCTGTGAGCGGGGGTCAACCACATTAGGAAAATGTAATTAGACTAATAAATTCCAGGCAATCCTTTTTCTTTTCTTTTTTTTTCCCCCCTCTTTGCTCCAAGGAGGAGCCACTTATAAGACCTCATTACTCACATGGAGGCCCCATCGTCGGCTCTGCTGCGGAGGAAAGCGCCTTCTCAGACCGCCCGGGTCTGACCACGGAAAGACCCGTCGGCTCCCGCAGCGCCTGAGCCTTTGGGACTTACTGGCCACACGAGAGAAAGTTCAGGGAGCCGCAGAGGCATGGGCGGGATGGGGGTTATTACAGACCCCAGGGGGGGTCCCCTGAGATTCCAAAAGACCAGCTTCTGGGGGTCAGCGAGGGGCAGACTTTACCGGAGGGTCAGCCTCACCCGAGGCCCAGAGATCGTCCTAGCCCCGCACTGCAGAGGGCAAGGCCATCTTCCAGGGCGAGGTGAACCTTACGAGGAAGTCCCTATCTAGGAAAGGCCCGGCCACTCCTCCTAACTCCTGACCTTCCAAAGTGTAGTCAATTCTGCTGTCACGAGGGCTTTGAAAATGCAAACGTGCTCTGACGCGACCCGGATATCAGGGAACAATTGGAGCACTGCACGAATGTCTCGTTGGCCGATGCATCATTCCGTCCACCGGAAACACCGGGTAAACAGAAATCCACACCGGCTGAACGGAGCAGCCGGGGGACACACAAAACGCACACGCCTCCCAGGACGACGGCCCCGACCATCCACACCTGCGCTGATGATGTTCCACCCCATTTCCCATCACTTTTCCTTCTGCCGCGTCAGCAGCAACCTAACGCCCCCTCCCTATTTCCGTCCCAGCCTGTTTTGTGGTTTCTTTCGCTCTGTCCACGCTGTCTTTTTCTCTCTTTACCTCTCTGTTCTTCCTCTTATACACAGGGTGACACGTGTGGGAACCAGGCGGGCAGCCGGCAGGTAGAGTGGGTGTAACTCCCACGTGCAAAACCTTCAGATCATTTTCAAGATGAAGCACCACATTTATTTAGTACGTGGGTGTTTCCTGACCCTACACGTGGATAGAATTCGGCTGCCTTTTCATTAGATTCCCGCCCTTTTGTGTGCGTCCCCGTCACACAGAAGGGAATGTAAAGTCCAGAGTGGGTCCGGACCCACCAGTCTCCAAACAAACTCACGCTGGCCCCTTGGTCTCAGATGTTTATGTTTATCGTGTTATCTGCTCTGTGTCTGACGATAGGCTAAGCACTTTACAGTCGAGTTTCAAGGCAAGAGAACGGGGTGAGAACCCGCTTCGGGGTTACGATTCCTGAGTTCCAATCCCAGCTCTACAAGTTTAGCTTTGTGACCTCAAGCAAGGCATGTAACCTCTCTGTGCCTCAGTTTTCTCATCCGTGGAATGGGAAGAGCTCACAGAGAGGTGGTGAGGGTTATGAGATTTAAAAAAATGGGGGCGCCTGGGTGGCGCAGTCGGTTAAGCGTCCGACTTCAGCCAGGGCACGATCTCGCAGTCCGTGAGTTCGAGCCCTGCGTCAGGCTCTGGGCTGATGGCTCAGAGCCTGGAGCCTGTTTCCGATTCTGTGTCTCCCTCTCTCTCTGCCCCTCCCCCGTTCATGCTCTGTTTCTCTCTGTCCCCAAAATAAATAAACGTTGAAAAAAAAAATGTAAGAGGGCATGTATGGTTTTATGCTGTGACCTGGGCCAGGGTCTGGGGCACAGGAACCACCCCAAAAGCGTTGGCTGCTCTCATGTTTAGGGCTTACACTGCACACCGTGAACTCCAGTGCCGGCCGAAAGGGGGCAGGGGATGGGGACGTTGGGTCGAGGGGTGAGGCTCTTGCGGTCAGACCCAGCTGCAAAGCCCGACTCACCAACTTCCTCCTTTGTGGCCCCGGACAGGTGACCTGGGCTCTCAGTCTCAGTCTGCTCATCCCTAAAATGGGGTAGCAGTTACATGCCCCTCATGGAGGGGTTGTAAGGATTCGTAGGATTCCCCACGGAAGTCACTCGTGCACAGGGCCCAGCACACGAAGCAGAGACGAGGAGGGAGGTATGACCCTGGGCCACCCCCGCCTGTGGGCACAGGCCCGTCTCAGCTGAATGCACCTGTTCTCCCCATTAGACTCCCCGGCGGTCCCTCCCCTAGGCCCCCGCGTGTCGTGGCTGCACAGGTGCAGGAGGAGGATCCATGCTGGCTTTCTGGGCTGTCTGGAGGTCACCCTCAGGACCACAGACCACCCCTCCCGCCCCGTGTAGATGTGTCTGTATCTCGGTGGAGAAGGTCCCTGGCTTGTGGGCCCAGACTCTGCCCCGACACCCATCCCTCCCCGAAGATGCCAGCATCCCAGGCCTGGGGGAGGAGGGCTCCCCGACATCAAACTGCTGGTGGACAGACCGCATCCCAGAGGACAGGCTCCTCCCTGACCCTCCCAGGCCACCCAGCAGTCCCGGACCAGAGGCCGGGACTGTGGGGGACACGAATGAGCACTGTTGGAAAACCTACTGTCCACCAGGTACCACACTAGGCGTTTTCCATACAGTAACAAATACTTTGTCAGGGAGATCCTATACGTCCACTTTACAGATGGGGAAACAGAGGCTCAGAGAGGTTAAAGAAGCTTCGACCCAGGAAACAGCAGAGCCGGGACTGGACCCAGATCCAGGACCACAGTCCATGTGCCTCAGCAGGCACGCCTCCCCACCTAGCGGGCAGGCCTCTCAGCCCGGACCAACCGGTTCAACGGGGGCAATGCTGGCCCCGTACACATCACTGGATTGTTCCGGAAGCAAGAAGGCGGCAAGGGGCCTTGAGTATTAGGAAAAGGGACCATGGGAAACCAGGAAACAGGAACCATCTC
Organism: Felis catus; assembly: GCF_018350175.1. Classification (NCBI taxonomy): domain Eukaryota; kingdom Metazoa; phylum Chordata; class Mammalia; order Carnivora; family Felidae; genus Felis; species Felis catus. Next base: position 12,696,962 of record NC_058375.1, on the reverse strand, counting down.
CTCAACACCGTTCCCACTTGGCCAGAGCTGCAGGAACCCAGCTCAGACCCCACAGCCAGTGTCTGTTTTTCCCGTGAGCCAGCCTCCCCCCAGCAGCGTGTCGGGGGCTTCTGGCCTCTGCTGGAGCTCTTCTGGTGACAGGAGCTCACTGTGCCCAAGGCAGTCTGTTCCAACTGGCTGCTAGAGGCCTCAGAGCCAAAAAATTCATCTCCCTGTCAGTTCTGCCCACAAACAGCCGAAGATACCCCCGCTGGGATCCCATCTTCCCTGAGTGTAGTTAATATGCACCCTTAGCCCAAGTCATTTCTTTCTGGGCCAAATATTTTCCTGCCTCCAGTCCACCCTCCTAGGACGAAAAGAATAATGGCAAAGATAAAGGTAACATCAGTGACTGACGTCTAATGAACGCGAAATCGGCAGTATTCTACATCAGGAGTCAGCAAACCACGGCCCGGGGGCCAGATCCGGCTCGCTGCCTGCCTTCGTACGGCTGCCGCAACACGGGTGGTTTTTGCACTTTTAAACGGTTGGGAAAAAATCAGGACAAGAAGGCTCTTTCGCGACACGTGAGAAGTATATGAAATTCAAATCCCAGGATCTATGAATAAAGTTTTATTGGAACACAGCCACGTCCATCATTTACATATTGTCTATGGCTGCTCTCAGTCACTACAGCAGACGTGAGGAGTCTGGCAAACGATACGGCCTACAAAGCCTAAAATGTCTCCTCTCTGGTCCTTTACAGAAAAGTTTGCTGACTTACGTTCTATGTGTTTTACACGTACCTTCTCAGTCCTTTCAGTAACCCGTGAAGAAGTTAGCGCGGCGGTCTTCGTTTTGCAGACAAAGACGCAGAAGCTCAGAGATGTTCAGTAAGTTGCCCAAGACCCACAGCCTCACAGCGGTGGGGCCAGGATTCGAACTCGGGCAGCTGGACTCCAGCGTCTGTGCCTTACCCACTCCCCTCTTCTGCCTGGTCACTGCCTGGGACTGATAGTTATGGCACACCCCAGCCCCAGGGCAGCCACCTCCCTCCCCGGTCTCTGGGTCCTCTTGGCTTCTTCACCTGGGCATGGTGGGAATGACCAGAGCCCCTGCTCAGCTCATCGGCCACTCTGACCCCCATATCCTCTTCGAACCCCGCTGGCTTTTTTCAAGTCTTTCCCAAGCCCACCCTAAAAAGGACCAATAAACCCATTGATCTCTGGATACTATGGGATTGATCCACAGGCACTCTCCAAACTGGGAATGGTGGCCGACGTGATAAAGTCAATAGCTCTGAACGGAGGTCTCGAAAAATTCCGGAGAGCCAATAAATCTCGCTCTTGGGCTGCCCGCAGGCTTCAAATAAACCTGTCCCGCCCATGATCTTGCAAAGGTACAAAGCAGAAGTCCCTGGGTCCGCCGTCCAGGTGAGGGGAATCTCAAGGCCACCCGCCCAGCTTTTCTCTCTCCGAATATACAAATCTACGAGGGGAAGAAGGTAGCATGCTCTGTTGCCATAGAAACCAGGCTAGGCTGTGTCTGCACCAGGAAGGCTTAAAGACAGACATAAGAGGCAGAAGTAACCCAGAGGGACAGAGAGGGTCAGGCCCACGGATTCCTAATCTGTGATTAAAGTTTCTCAAAGAGGTCTCCGCCCCGTCATTATTTCTGAGCTTAGATGCCCGTGATAAACCTCAGGCTCATCAATAAATACAAATCAATACCTCTAGAAGGCAAATAGTTGATTTTTATTTCTATGCATGTTAAGCGTAGCTATAGCTCATCCAGATGGAGGAAACCCGAATGACCCAGTCCTGGCTTTGGCAGCTGGTGACCCCACAGGCCAACCTCACCCCGCGAAGCTCCTTTTATGGGCCTCCGCAAATGTTTTCCCCCAAGATTTCTAAATAAGCTGCTGACATTTAAATTTTGAAATATTTTGGAGCGCAAGTCAGCTCCCTGGCTTTTCTTAAAATAATCCAAGGACCCGGCAATCGCTGCCCCATGCCAGCAATAACCGGTGGGCCCCGAGCAGGAGCTGCCCCGATGGGCAGGGCAGCTGCCCGCCGGACCACACATCCCCAGCACCGCTGGTCTCCCACACCTGGCCCATTTCACACCTTTGTCTTTCTTGGCCGGTGGAGGGCCCCCCGTAGGCACTTGACTTTGCAACACCCCACCCTGAGGACCGGTCCCTCGCATGTTACCGGTAGAAACACTGAGGCCTAGGGGCGCCTGGGTGGCGCAGTCGGTTAAGCGTCCGACTTCAGCCAGGTCACGATCTCGCGGTCCATGAGTTCGAGCCCTGCGTCGGGCTCTGGGCTGATGGCTCAGAGCCTGGAGCCTGTTTCCGATTCTGTGTCTCCCTCTCTCTCTGCCCCTCCCCCGTTCATGCTCTGTCTCTCTCTGTCCCAAAATAAATAAAAAACGTTAAAAAAAATTAAAAAAAAAAAAAAGAAACACTGAGGCCTATAGAGAAGATGCATCTTGTCTAAAATGCGACAGTGAATTCGCGACAGGGCTGTTGTCCCGGTGTCCAGGGCAGGACTCGGCTCAGACCCGTCTAGAGGGAAAGTCTAGAGGTTGGGTTAGTATCTGTCAGCTACAAACGTGTCTGAGGTGAAAATTAGATTTTTTCTGCTGACTCCAGTTTTGACAGCTTTGTTCCAGCTCTTTGCAGGGGGAAGGGAGGGAGGAGAAAAAAAGGAGAAAGTCACCTCGGACCCGCCCCCAACCCGCCCCTGCACTGGCCACCCCTGCCCGCCCACAGAGGAAGAAATGTGACTGGGGCAAAGGGCCAGAGCAGGTCAGCAGGCTGCCCAACTTCACAGCTGATGAGTCTGTAACCCGGACAAGGAGAGACCGTTAGCCGAGCCTGGGATGGAACCCCTTCTCGGCTACTTGCTGGCTGTGTGACCTTGACCAAGTCACTTAACCTCTCTGAGCCCCTGTCTCTTCCTCTGTGTAGTAGGGGTAAATAGCAGTGCTATCGAATAGGACTGCTGTAAAGGTTAAGTAAGGCCACGACAAAGCGCTTAGCGGAGCGTAGGTACATAGTAGGTGCTCCCCAAAGCACTCCTCCCCCCCCCCGGCCCCCGCCCCAGCCGGACGCCGTCACCCTCCTAAGTCTGCACTCCCCAGACTGGGGCTGGGTTGCATGCTCAGCCTGCAGCTCCAGCAGCACTCCCCACTCCCTGCCAGTGACTCAGCAGCTGCTCCCACCCCCACGAAAGCCAGGAGGCCTCCCTGACTTTGCCTGAGCAGTGAGCCCCACTCAGAGCACCCCTCCCCCTCGCTCTCAAGACCACCCAGCCCTCAAAGCCCAGCCAGACCCAGCGTTGCCACAACCTCCCCCAGACCCGGGAACCTCTGTCCTCTCTGAACTCCACCCCACCATTCACTCTGAGGAATCCGACCCCCTTCTCGAACATTCCACCCGAGACGGGCTCTGCCCTTAGCATCCTGAAGGCGAGGACAGCTCACCCATCTCTGAGATCCTTGCCGGGGACCCTGGGCCTCTGTTAGCAGCCAAGCACCTGTCTGTCCCCTCTTCTTTGGATACCGGCACCCCCAAATGCCCTTCCAGGGCTGACCGCGCCTCCAAAATGCACTCCTGGCGGGACTATTGATCATGAGGCCCTGAACACAAACTAGGACTGGTCACGTGGCCAAAGCCCCATCTGTTAGAGGCCCTCTCTCTCCCCCCCACCCCGGACCTAGAATTCCAGCCTGTAGAATCATTCCGAGCTGACTGGGGCCACCCATCCCAGTGGGGTCTCAGAAGGCTTGTGGTTCCTGGTCTTTGCAAACTAGTCCTTCGGCCAAGCCTCCGATTCTGCGAGCTGAGTGGTCACTTCCTTTCCTGCTCATGTCAGCCAGAGCCTAGTCCTGTGGTTTGCCCTGAAGAGAGCTCCCACCTGACTCTCTAAACCTCACCTCACACACATGTATGCACCTGCCTCCCAGAACCAGACTTGCTAGAGGGACTTTGGCACAGGCAGACACGCTGAGACTTTTCCCGCTTTCAGGGAAAGGCCAAGCTGCCAACCGCTTCAGTAACACAACTGAACTCCCCCCTGTATCGGCCAACGGAAACCAAGCGAGCCAGGCTCGTCTTCCCTCCCTACCTGTTTGAGCCCCCGCCCCCACCCTACATCTCCCCACTCAGCTTCCTGACATCACTTCCTACCACCCTCCTTGCAGGTCCTCAAACACACCTGGCACAGACCTACCACAGGGCCTTTGCACACACGGCTCCCTCTGCCTGGAATCTCTTCTGCGTGATGTTCTCATGCTTCCTTCTAGTCTCTGCTTAGCCCGTCCCTGACCACACTGGCTAGTGTCCCCCTCCCAACACCCCGCATCTCCTTTCTACTCATTTTCCTCCATCGCTCTCCCAACCCGAATTCATCATTTGTCTGGTTTTGTGATTTGTCTCCCCCAGCTGGAATGGAAGCTCAGGAATAGAATGGAAACTTGTACAGGACTGAATCCCTAATACCTAGAACAATGCTTGGTGTTAACAGGGACCCACAAACAAGGCTGGATGGATGAATGAATGAATGAATCAATGAATCAATGAATGAATTCACAAGTGAACCAATGAGCAAATGGATTGATGAGGAAGAAGGAGAAGGAGGAGGAGGAGAAGGAGAAGGAGGAGGAGAAGAAGGAAAAGAAAGAGGAGGCAAAAAGGAGGAAACACTACATGTTCAGGAATGCTGACTTTCTGCCATTTGCACAGCAGGAGAGACCGGAGGTTGGAGCTGGAGACTGCTTCGGCTCCAGTCTGGGCTCTATCACCTCCTGGCTCCCTGGCCCTCAGGTCAGCACCCCCTCTCTGGGCTTCAGGTCCTGCATCTGCAAATTGGGAAGCATAACCGTGATGGGCTGTGGGAGGTTAAATGCGTTCCCGCTTACAAGGCGAGGTGAGCAGCCCGGTGAGCCGTCAGGGCCCAAGGTCATGATTTTTGCACTCATTATCGCTCTTCTCTAACGCACTTGAGCCCGGGTGGTAGAATCGTCCGAACATCCTCTCTAACAGGGCGTCTGAGCAGAAGGGATGGGAGGCAGCGAGCGAACCCAGGAGCCCCGGGTTCCAGCCAGACCCTGCTGCTCCCACGCTGCACGATTTCGGGGAACGCAGAACCCTCTGCCCAACTGAGTCAGGGCCACGCACCGCCCCCGGTTCACGGGGCTGCCACGAGGCTCCAGATTGGACCAGGGATGTGAACACAGCCCCGAGGACACAATGAATCAATGCATCCCACTCATTCATCATAATTGCATTTGAAGAGGCGCCAGAGTCAAAAAGCCAGGGTTCAAAGGTGACGCCTCTGACACACGCCGCGAATCACCAGCTCCCTTTGGAGATGTCAGCAGCGCCTGCGAAGCCGCAATTACCAGGGCAGGGAGTGTTCCTGCTTCTCCCATTTCGGTCACAATACCATCCAAGAGCGGAGGGTTACGCGGGGGAAATTATAGTAATTACTCTGCGGGAGGGCTGGCTGCGTGAACTGCGGCTGATCTAAACCTGGGCTGAGCTCGACCTCCCTGGGAGCTGGGGGAGAGAGCAAGCCAGGGAACGTCTGCCTCACCCCAGGGCCCCGGGCAATGATGCCGATGTCGCTTAATGAACTCACAACTGTCATCAGGCCACGCGGGCAGGAGAGCCTAGTGGCTGAGAACACAGCGTCAGGTCGGGGCAGCTGGTCCACCACGAGCCAGACCTTAAAATCCAGGGCAGTGGAGACAGCACGTTTACACAAGCTGTGAAGGCAGCAAAGATAATGGGGGTGTGTAACTGGCCCAGGGCTCAGAGCACACCCCTCCGAGGAGGCGAAACCTGAACTGGAAGTGGAGGGGCAGCCATGAAGAGGGACTTCCCTGGGCCTCAGTTTCTTCATCTGCCAAATGGGTGTGATCCTCGTGCCTGTATCCCGGGGCCATCGGGAGCATCTGAGGAGTTAACGCACACAAGGCGTCCAGCACAGGGTCTGGTCCATAGAGCTCAAGCAGAGGTGGGGGCCAAAGGCAAGGAGGGGCTGTCCCGCCTTATGAAGTTCATTCCCACAAAAGTGGTGAGCCCCTCCTTCCCACCAACCCCTGTCCTAGTCACTGGGAGACAGTGGTGACCTAAAGTGGTAAAAATCCCGGTCCCTGCGGACCAGGACCAGGACGGTAGGAAGTCACCAGCCATGCACTCTGCAGAGCCCCGGACTCACTGCCCTTTACCTACTGCTTTTCACGGATGGGGAAGCGTCCAGCACCCCCAGTCGGCCCCCTCCTCCCACCGACCCTGGATCCCAACGGCACCCCTCCCACCTGTTCTCTGGCTGGAGCCCCCCAGCTGCTGCACAGCTGTCCACTGAGAGTTATGAGTCTCCAGTTCCTAAATCTGGGTCTCAGCCGTGATCCCCTGGGGAGCTTGTGACAAAGTACAGATGCCCAGACCCCACCCCAGGTGGCTAATTCTTTGGTCTGAGCAAGGCCAGGACTTCACTCGGATGCTTGGGAACCACAGGCAGAGCCCCCTATCCATCACACTTGACCGTGAGCTCACCGAGGGCACAAATCTGCCCCCCCCCCGGGGCCTGGCACACAGTAGGTGTTCAGGGGGAATATAAGTGCTTAGCAGAGTAAGTGAAGAAATAGTTGACCGGATCAAAGCCCCCCTTCCCCACCCCCAAGGCCACCAATGGCCCACTATGCTGCTACCAAGCAAGACACGGGGCTGACATGCTCAGAACCCGGCCACCTGGGATAAGTGGAAGAAGGGGGAGGAACCAGCGATCGGGGCACAGAAATGCCTGCTTCTGAGCCTCAGTTCCTATAAGTGGGATCACTGGCGCCATCTCCAGTAAGGAGCAGGGAATTCAAGACTCAGGGGACCGTGATCCTGAAAGGTGGACGCCCCTGAGACACCTCTCAGTGTCATCTGCGAAGGGTCCCCTCCGTCTCCCTGAACGACGGCCATCAGCGCCTGCTTGCCAACTCCCAGCAGTGGGACGCTGAGCACATCCACTGGTCCACGGCTGGTAAGTTCTCGCTTGGGAAGCCAGCCCTGCCCTCCGGCCCCACCGCACGAGGCTGGTCCTTGTGTCATCTGAAGACACGTCACAGAAATAGTATCACGTAAGGTCATGGTGAGGACTGGATAAACAAGGCACGCGGGTGCTGAGCCCAGAGCCGGCAAATCTTAAGGGCTCAAGGCCTTCCGCTGCATCGACCAGAGGCCACAGGAGGGGAGGGGAGGACGTGGGCAGGTCACAGGGCCTTGAAAGCTGGGGTACAGACACTGGGTGTGTCCTCAGAACAGCCCTGGAGGGCCTCCCGCCTCTCCAACCTTCTCTCACGGCAGAGGGGTTGGCCAGACAAGCCACGAATAAATGACCAGGCCCCGGAACAGAGGGGCCCTCAGGGGACCTTCAGGAGGCTGAACCGCTGAAAGACAGAGGGACCTTCAGGAAGGAGGACCACAGGGTCATCCCCAAGGCCTGCCCCACAGCTGCCCACCAAGGGGAAGGACCCGCCACCGGGACTTCCGTGAGCCCTGCCGCGGGCCTGCGGAGCCTCTCCCGGCTGCACCCATGTGGCTTTGTTTCCACCCACTGTCGTCTGGGTCTGGGGCACATCACCAAGAACCATGACGGGGAGTGTGGAGGACTCATGGCCTCATTTAACCCTGGTGACAGCACTGAGGTTACCATCCCCACTCAGCAATCAGGAAACTGAGGGCTCAGACTGACCATAGCTGGTGAGGCACGGAGCTCCGTCCCAAACCCGGGTTCCCTGGGCGGGGGGTGGGGGGGCCTCCCCAGCCCTCCACACGCTCCAGCTTGTCAGCCCCAAGGCTCCCAGCCTCTCATTCTTGGCAGGGGGGCGACGATCGGGGGGGGGGGGGGGAGGGACACTAAGGATCATTTTGCTCTGAGCCTTCTTGTGCCCAAGGCAGGCACAGGCACAAGCCCAGAAGTCCCGGGAACCCTCTCACAGAGAAGGGCTGTAGCTAACGAAGAACTGGGAAGAGGAAAATGTAACCAGCCCGTCACAACACTTCTCCACGCAGAGGAGCTGCGCTCCTCCTTTGGGGAGGAAAATCACCAGACTCTCCTCCCAGGCCGGAAGCAAGGGGTCCTGAGGGCGCCGGAGAGAGGCTGGGGTCCATCTGGGGTCCAGCAATGGGGAAGGGAGGGCAGAGTGCGGCATCAGGGGGCGCCTCGAGCTCCCTGGGGCTCCCAATGCCCTGGCCAGGAGGAGGTGGGGCGCACAGGACCCAATCTTCCCCCAAGTTTGAGATGGGAGAACCGAGGGGTGGGGGCATACGGATGTGACCATGAGAGAATCAGGGATGCCACCTGCTCCAGGGGTCCTTCTGACGACCCCAGCACCCAAGCACCCCTTCCCCACCCACCTGCAGACATCACGAAACCCAGGCAGGGCTGAAACCACCAAAATTCCTGCCGTCCTGGAGCCCACAGGCACCTTTTCCCGGTGCCCACCCCATCACAGGACTGGGGAGAGTTCCAGAGACTCGGCTCACTCCAGCCCCAAAAGCCTCCCCTCCGCAGAGGTCTCGGCCCTCAGAGACAGGAGCCTGAAGCAAGGTTCACACCTCCGGGCCCTTCTCCCAGCCTGACCAGAAGAGAAGAGCGAGGAGACAGCCACATGCTCGTTTCATTGTCGCCCGGACCCTATGACAAGCCTGTCTTATTATCCCCACTCACAGAGAGGGAAACTGAGTCCACACAAGGTCGGAGTCCTGCCCAGGTCACACAGCCAGAGGCACGGCCGGAAGCCAGATTGTCCCCTCTGCAGCTGATGGAGTGACCAAGTCATCAGGGAGGACCCAGGGGCTGGGGACGCGCAGGGAGATGACCTCCCTCGTGGGCACAACCAGGCCAGAGGCCTCAGTTTCTCATAAAACTCAGCTGCAAACCCGAACCCGCAGCTCTGCCGGCCCCGCCCTCCTACCTCAGCCCCAGGCCTGTGGTTCCAGAGTCAGACACCAGGGGACCCCGGGCCCAGGGCAAACCACCGCTAATCAGTCACACTGGAACCGCCCCGGCAGAGAGGAAGGAACCCAAGGAGAGTTCCCTGCCCAGAGCAGAGCCATGGCGGGAAGGACTGAACTCTGATGGCTCCTGGCCACACATGCGGGCTTTTCTACAGCCGACTCTGAGGAGTCAAAGTGTGGCCGGCCGCGGGGGCCTAGGCATGTGCCTGTGGTTTTAAAGGGCCCAAGGGGCAGGGGGGGCTGGTTTGTGCTTGACGGACAGGTGGGCAGGGGAGACAAGGAGGAACAGCCTGTCCATGAACAGACCCCTGGCCCAGCAGTCAGGGGACTGTGTGCCTTCAAGCATTTGAGGGTTTGGACCCTGCGAACCCCTCTCTCCGGGGGTTCTCAGTTACATTTGAGCCCCTTCCAGCAAAACCACCCACCCCACTGGCCCCCATGAAGCCTCCTGAGTCCCAGGTGCCCTCAAAGTACAATCTTGTGTTAAGCATCACAAGACAAAGAAGGGGGTGGACTTCTAAAACTCTTTCCCCCCAAGAAAGCAGGAGCACCTAAGCCAGGTGACCTCAGATGAGCCCCTCAGCACCCCAAACCCTCCTGCCCACAATGTCTCCTCCATGCCGCCCCCCCCCCCCCAGGTGCTGAGGGGTCAAAACAAGTCAAGCACTAGAGGAAAGCCATATATTAGTAGCAGAACGATGCTGGGCCCACATTCCCCAAAATCTCCCCGCCCAGTGTTCCTTTGGGATGGACACCTGCTAATTCATTGTCCCATTTTGAGGGCGAAGCTCGAGGCCCAGACCTTACGTGGAGCGGCCACACAGAGTCTGTGACAGCAACAACCCGGCCCCGAGAGACGCTGCTCTGTCCAGGAGCCTGGCTCAGGCCCCAGGGGGAAGAAGGAGGGAAGCAGGGAAAGCAGAAACGTGCATCCATTAAGCACCTGCAGTGTGCATCCATTAAGACCTGCCGGGCCTTTACTAAGCCCTCTGCATCCAGGGTCTTTCTAAACGCCACAACGACCCCCAAGATTCAAACACGGCGCCCCTCTTCTTCTTCCCTCTACAGAGAAGGACCCACCCCCACCAGCCCAACCCCCTCCGGCCCAGACAGCGATGGGGGTCTGGCTCACTCTGATAAGGACATCTGCAACCTTATTTAAAAGTCACTACTGCACATAATTAGAGGCACTTACCCCCTCAGATCCATCCTTCTCCTCCGATTGCTTTTATAGCCAGTAATAACTCTCGAAAATTCCTCAACAGATGGAAATTTTATTTGACTAATCATGGCTGTCTGACTAGCTGGGGTGCAGCAGCTCAGGGTTCAGCCTGGCAGGATGCCAGCTGAGGTAGCTGTCAGGGGGCTGGGCAAAGAGCCCAGAACCCAAGGCCACCTTGAGGGTCCACTCCTCAGAGGGAAGGCACAGGAGGGCGTCAGAAAGCGCCAGGCACTGGGCAGCCATGGCAGCCGTGTCCCAGCTTTCCCGGGTCCCGACAGAGCACCGAGACCCTTTCCCACTCCTCTAAGCTCTTGGTCTCTAGACACGTGACGGTCGGTGCCAGGGAGATACAGGGACATCGCAGCGTAAGCACCTAATGACGACGGTATGTTGGCTGCTGCCCATTGTGTACCTACTCCATGCCAGCCCCGTGCCAAGCACCTGTGCGCGCTATCCCATTCAGTCCCGCCAACAATCCTATGGAGGCACGAGAACATTCCCATTTCACAGATTCACAAATAGACGATGGAGCAGAGCCACGTGCACAAGGTCACCAGGCTGGGCTGCCACCTGCATCTGGGGAGTTAAGAGTTGGTGCCTTTGCCCCCATTCACCCAAGGCCGAGAGATCCTTCTAGAACCCATGTCGAATTTTATCACTGATACAAAAAAAAAAAAAAAAAAACAGACCCATGGGACACCTGGGTGGCTCAGTCAGTTGCGCGTCCCACTTCGGCTCAGGTTGTGATCTCATGGTTCGTGGGTTCACGCCCCACATCGGGCTTTGCGCTTTCAGCCTGGAGCCTGCTTCGGATTCTCTGTCTCCCTCTCTCTCTCTGCCCCTCCCCCGCTCATTCTCGCTCCCTCTCGCTCTCTCAAAAATAAATAAACATTTTTAAAAATTTTTAAAAAACAGACCCACAAAACTCCCGGTGACCCCGCAGCACCCTGTAGGCAAAATGAGCATTTATCCATGGGATACAAACATGTGCACAGAAAGGCTGGTGCATTTGAGAATACGCCTAGCAAGTTATTCAGAACAGCCCCAAATTGGAAATACCAACGTGAAAATGGATGGACAAACAATGACTTATAACACACAGCGTGAGCCACTTTGCAACCAGTCAGGAGGGAGAACCCACCCAGTAATCTGAATGGGGAAAGTTCCGTATAAAGAATTATTGCCTAAACATACTAGAAGACCAGACAAACAAGGGGCTGGCTAGAAAGAATTAGAACTCTAGAGAATAGTATCCAGGAAGAATCCCTCTAGGGCTGACACAGAACCCCTAAGAAGCAACAACCCCCCCCAACCTGGGCTGAATAGAGCCCCCAAGGAGGCACTCGCTACCCCAGACTGAGAGGAGCCCCTCCCCCGGCCACAAGGTTGAGACAGAACCCCCCAAGGAAGTACACACACACACACACACACACACACCCTCCAGGGCTGCCAGCCAGACTCTGCGGACCAGACCATGGCTGTGGCCCACCACATGGCAAGCACTTGGCCTGGTGCCATGATGGTGGAACTTGCTAGAAATCCACCCTGGGGGACTCACCAGAAATCTGCCCTGGAGGATACCACAAAAGCCGCCGCTGGTGACACACCCCACGTCAAAACTGCCAAAACTGCCTCCAAAGCGGTGCCGGGGTCGCCGCGGGCCGTGCACTGCAGGAGCCAGGAGCTGGGGAGGCAGAAGCCCGGGAGCACCCAGAATCAGGAAGCAGGGCCCTGTGCGGCCGCATGGGCCCCCCAGCGCCCTCTACTGACCAGGCTGAGCTGGCTTGCAGGGAAGAAATTTAAAGGGCCCAGATCCATTTCCACCCGGCAGGCAAGAAGGATGGCTTCGGGGCAGCGCAGGCAATCATGGACACACAGCACGTTCCGTCCCCTTGACTACTGAGCTTCTGTAGGAACCCTGCTCACACCATTGAGCTCCTGACAACACAACTCTGCATTCCCACCCAAGGAGACACAGCCATCATTCTTAACACTTCTCGTAAAATGAAACCAACAGCCCTAGAAGTCACCACTGACTGTATTTATTACTCCTCAAACCCCGTCACAGTTCCCCAGGATAGTCTGTCACCTAAAGACAAAATTGTAAAGTTAACTTCCCAAAACTCGCATATAAAATAAAAACAGAAAGGGGAGAGAATGGTGAGTCGCTAAGTCTGTCTATGTGTCGTAATCATTCGTTCAGGAACTGGAGGAATGACCTTGGGGCGGGTCCCCAAGCCACCTGGACCCCTGTGTGTCAGCCACCACTTTCTATCACCTGACCACCATAAGCCCCCACGTTGACCTCTGGGCCAGAGTGGCACCGTGGGTCCCTAAGAATCAGGGTTTATTCAGAACCAGTGCATAGCGATCCCTGACCCATCTGTGTATGTCCTTTTCCCCAGTACACAGCCACCCTGGTAAATGGCCCCAGGTCCCTTTGGGGGAGGTTTGGAGGAATATTTACAGTAAGTGCTTGCAGAAATGAGAAGGCTTATGGGGCGCCTGGGTGGCGCAGTCGGTTAAGCGTCCGACTTCAGCCAGGTCACAATCTCGCGGTCCGTGAGTTCGAGCCCCGTGTCGGGCTCTGGGCTGATGGCTCGGAGCCTGGAGCCTGTTTCCGATTCTGTGTCTCCCTCTCTCTCTGCCCCTCCCCCGTTCATGCTCTGTCTCTCTCTGTCCCAAAAATAAATAATAAAACGTTGAAAAAAAAATTAAAAAAAAAAAAAAGAGAAATGAGAAGGCTTCTTCCTCAAAGGGACCTGGCCTCCCAAGGGATTTTTCTGGGCTCAGGAACTGACTGAGGTATAGAAACTGGAGGAGAGGCAGAGACTCTCCGTCACGGCGGACCATGCCCGGTTTTGGCTAACCAGACCCAGAACTTTTTATGTTATGTATCTATCAAGCTGCCATTTATTTCATTCCCGGGGACACTGTGATCCACTAGCCACCACCAAAGATCCCTGTGGGCGAAGGCGTTCTGATTGCCTGCACCTCCCTGCTGCCTTACAGTAGATGTGCCCACCTCGTCCTTGGCAGTGATGTCCTGCCCCTTGGTCTCTGCTATTCCAGGATGCCCTTATACCCGCTGCAACCAGGGGGCCAATCCCAGTGGAGGCAGCCTCTGAGGTCACACCCAGCCTACAAAAGAGAAGCCACGCAGCAGTTCAAGGATGCTCCCCTCACTCGTGTATTTGTCAGTGCCTCTGTCTCCCACTCCCTCTCGTGGAACATTGTTGGAGGGGGTGCAGATCACACACAAAGTGCCCAGTCCAGCATTCCTGTCTCCCCACGCCTTTGGATTCCCTCTTCTGATCATGATGCTGCAGCGTCATTAACTGTAGGCCACCGTTGGGTCCAGATCTCAGCCAACCAACCAAGTAAGCTGTTTCAACCACCTCTAGCGCACATGCTAATAATCAAACCCAGAATCTCCAGTGAGTGCATGCGTGACAATTCACCAACCCAGTGTTATCACCTGCCTTCTTCGGTCTAAAACCCTTGGAATCCACTCCCACATGGGTTCCCCAGAATTCTGCTGAGATGTGTTAGTGAAGTCTTGCAATTCTTTGGGTGTGCTAGTGTGTCCCTGCCACGATGCTGAGATCTGGCCCTAGTTAGAGTCTAGTGACAACAGTAAGCAGTCTTTGTAAGCCTTGAGGAAAATGGGCATTCCCTCTCAAGGTATCTGTCCCCACCAAGGGTATTACAGGGTGTTTGTTTGAGAAAAAGAGAGAGAGAGAGAGAGAGAGAGAGAGAGAGAGAGAGAGAGAGACTGTCTGCACCCAAGCAGGGAAGGGGCAGAGAGAGAGAGAGGAGAGAGAGAATCTTTTTTTTTAATTTTTTTAATGTTTTATTTATTTATTTTTGAGACAGAGAGAGACAGAGCATGAGCAGGGGAGGGGCAGAGACAAAGGGAGACACAGAATCCAAAGCAGGCTCCGGGCTCCAAGCTGTCAGCACAGAGCCCGATGCGGGGCTCAAACTCACGGACTGCGAGCTCATGACCCGAGCTGAAATCAAGAGTCGTACACTCAACCACCTGAGCCACCCAGGCACCTTGTCACAGGGTTTTTAAACAGAGGGGAAATAGCCTCAGACACAGGAGCGAGAGCCACCACCACCTACAAGGGAGGCTCAGAGCCACTGGGGTTTAAGATCGTCCGTTTCATCTGGGCCCATCAGATAGATGTCCCCATTCCATGTTTCAGAACCCCTTTCCTTCCCCGTCAATGCCCTAATTTTCACATGAGCAATCTGTCAAGATGTGAATTCAATTGTGGTTGTAATTCAGCAACCGACACAATTAAATTTTCTGTTTGATTTTCAGCAATACCAGCCCTGCAGCTGCAAAATAATAATAATAATAATAATAATAATAATAATAGCAGCTTCTCGAAAGGCTGTCATGAAGGCTTTCCCGTTCTCAGACCGTGACTTGAGCTGAGCCAATGGACCTGAGCTTCTCATCTTCTCTCTGTAAGCTCAAGAGCCCTCAAAAGAATCAATCCCACACCCCCACGGTCCTTATACTCGTCACCACTGCCATTAACGGTGAAGCACAGCATCACTCTGGCTCCCAAGGGACGTGCCTCGTTGGCACTTCATCTCAATCAACCACGGGCGATAGCTTGGTTAATTGCAGGGCCACTTCATGCCCTGGGTTACTAGCACCCCAGTTCCCACTGGCTCAGCACCACGTTCAAGCCCATGAGAAAACCAGTCTGGAAATCTCGTCTCTGCAGAGCCACCCTCCCCCCGCCCCCCGTATCACTGCTGACACCAATTCTATACTGGTTTGGGTCTGATCAGGAAAAAGAAACCACACAGTAATTCCAACAGGGAAAGTTCCATATGAAGAATTATTCACTTCTAACAGGGGACCGAATGAACAGAGCATTGGCTAATAAAGAATAAAGAGAATTATAATTAATGTAAGGTTAGAAGCTAAAGGAATAGCCACGACCCAAAGAGCTGAGACAGAGCCCCTGAGGAAGAGACCCCACCTGGGGCGGAGACAGAACCCCTAAGAATGCCACCCCCCCCAGGAACACCCCCTGAGGGGCTTTGGTGAGAGCCTGGAGGATGAGTTTCCCCACCCTACAAAGGTGAAATAAAGTTCCCAAGGCCTGAGGTAGAGTTCCCAAGAAAGAACGCCCCCCCCCATGCAGGGGCTGAGACAGAGCCCCAAAAAGGAGCTTCCTCGGAAGAGATTCCCCCACATCAGGCTGAGGGAGAACCCACAAGGAGGATCCCCTACCCTGGGGTGACGTAGAGGCCCCAAGAGGAGCCCCCACCCTGGGATGATATTGAACACAGAGCCTCCCCAAAAAGAAACCCCCACCAGGCTGAGCTAGAACCTGAGCTCCCCCCAGAGCTGAGGAAAAGCCCCCAAGGAAGAGCCCCCACCCCCACCCAGGACTGATGATAGAGAGCCTCAAGGAGAACCCTAAGGCTGATACAGAGCCCCCAAAAAGAGACCCCCCCCCATGAGGCTGAGATAGCTGCCCCCCCTCAAGGAGAAACTCACACCCCAGGCTGAGATAAGGCCCCCAAGGAAGAGTCCCCTCCTAAGGCTGAAAAATCTCCCCAAGGAAAAGCCCCTGAGCTGAGGAAATGTCCCCTAAAACACACACACCCCCTCCAGGGCTGCCAGCCAGACTCTGCGGACCAGGACATGGCTGTGGCCCACCACATGGCAAGCACTTGGCCTGGTGCCATGCTGGTGGAACTTGCTAGAAATCCACCCCAGGGGACTCACCAGAAATCTTCCCTGGAGGATACCACAAAAGCCGCCGCTGGTGACACACCCCACGTCAAAACTGCCAAAACTGCCTCCAAAGCGGTGCCGGGGGGGCCGCGGGCCGTGCACTGCAGGAGCCAGGAGCTGGGGAAGGCAGAAGCCCGGGAGCACCCGGAATCAGGAAGCAGGGCCCTGTGCGGCCGCATGGGCCCCCCAGCGCCCTCTACTGACCAGGCTGAGCTGGCTTGCAGGGAAGAAATTTAAAGGGCCCAGATCCATTTCCACCCGGCAGGCAAGAAGGATGGCTTCGGGGCAGCGCAGGCAATCAGTTATAATAAGCAGCACAAAATGGAACATTGCCCAGCAATGAAAAAGATACGTGGCTTAATCTTAGAGCTATTAGGTTGAATGAGAGAAGCCAGACTCAAAGCCAGCGCCTTCTGTAAGGTCTCATTTGCACCAAAGTCAGCAACAGGCAAACTGATTTACTGGGACAGAAAAGTGTTTAAAAACAGGGTGGAGAGGGAGGTGTTTTACTGGAAAGAGGCACACTGGGACTTTCCGGGGTGACAGACATATTCTCCGTGGTGAGTGGGACGGTGGTAATACAGGTGTAAACATTTGTGAAAACCCTTCAAACTGAATATTTAAGGTCTGTGCATCTCGTGGCAGGTAAATTATACCTCAATTTTTAAAAATCAGCCCCCATGGGGTGCCTGGGTGGCTCAGTCAGTTAAGCATCCAACTTCGGCTCAGGTCATGATCTCACAGCTCATGAGTTCGAGTCCCGTGTCGGGTTCTGTGCTGACAGAGCCTGGAGCTTGCTTCGAATTCCATCTCTCTCTCTTCCTCTGCCCCTCCCCCACTCGTGTTCTGCCTTTCTCCCTCTCTCTCAAAAATAAATAAACATTAAAAAAATGTTTGTAATTAGCTCCTGAATTTTTGGTTTCAAATCCAGTCACTGTTGGGGGTGCCTGGTTGCCTCAGTCCGTTCAGCATCTGACTTCGGCTCAGGTCATGCTCTCATGGTCCATAAGTTCGAGCCCCGCATCGGGCTCTGTGCTGACAGCTCAGAGCCTGGAGCCTGCTTCTGATTCTGTGTCTCCCTCTCTCTCTCTCTCTCTCTCTCAAAAGTAAATAAACATTACATTTTTTTTTCACATCTGTGTACCATCTTCCACATAGATATATTTACTCAAATATATTTGAGTAAATGAGTACAGGCGTGAATCACACGCTCTTTGCTTTCCTCCCATCAAACAACGTGACAAGACCCCCAAGTCACTAAGCTGCAGCAGTTCCCCCCCACCACCACCTTACCTGCAGCATCACTTTTGTTTCCAGTTACCCACAGTCAGGTCCGGTCCCGTGGCAGGTGATTTTCCGACGCACTCCCAGAAGGCGGGTAGCAGCCGCTACGTCACACGCCTACGTCATTCCCCTCCACTCCTCACACGGGCATCTTATCATCTCACGTCGCCACAAGAAGGGTGATTACGGCACGTATCAGCTATTTTGAGAGACAGACCACATTCACAAAACTTTTATGACAGTCTATTGCTATGACTGCTCTATTTATTATTAGTTGTTCTTAACCTCTTATTGTGCCTAATTTGTAAGCCTTATCGTATGTATGTACGGGATAATTTGGTACCATCCACAGTTTCAGGCACCCACTGGGTGCCTCGGGCCTTCCCCCCACCCCAGATAAGGGGGACTACTATCCCGGCCTGCTTTTCCACTTTTCCCATAGCTCTCTGCTTTGTGTTTAGTAGCAGCTCTTATTACGCTGACGTTAGCTTCAGAGAGGCAAAAATAATAATAATAATAATACTCCCAGAGTGACCAGCCTGTCTTGAATGTTCTGTGCCTGACCCTGTTTTCAATACTCTAACGTTTGTAACAACCTATGAAGTAATTACTTCTCTCATCCCCTTTTTGCAGAGGAGGAAACCTAGACCCAGTTTGTCTCAGCGTCTACACTCATAACCACTCCGGAGTCAGACTGTCCTAGGTTCAAGTCCCTGCTCTGCCGCTTGCTAAGTGTGGGTCTTCGGCAAGACGGCACGTCGCTCTGAGCCTTGCTCCACTCAGCCTTTGAAACAGGGATGCTACTCTTTCCCCCTCATTGTCTGAGGGGCAAGCAGGTTTACCCACATGGAATGTTTAGCATGGGGTCCGTCCCAGAGCAAGGGCTCACCGCCATGAGTGAACAGTGGATGCCACCAGTTCTGAGAATCAAAACACACGTTTTCGCGTTTGAACACCCCTGACATCGGAATGTGCCGTGCAACCAGTGACATCTCGCCATCTCCTGGGACGGTGCCAGTCCTGACACAGGGGTCAGAGCCGGCGCGAGAGCAACCCTGGTCAAAACCGTCCATGCTGTTGTCACTTCCACATCCAGGGATCAAATAGCTTTCGATAAGAATAAGATAAAAATATGATGAGCTGAGAAAGCATCATGTCACCCTTTAGTTGGCAGCTGCTTTGCCTTCTTAGAGACACCTAAATTACCGGTGTGTTTTACAGTTGATGGTTTCTTGGATTTGATGAAATGCACCCCGGTGTTGTCATCCCAGTCTGTCTTCCCTGCTGCGGACAATTGGATTATCGTACCCCATTCTTCCTGCCTCCCTGTTAGACAGTCAGACGGCCATGCCTTCGTCAGGTGCCCGTAGTGCCTCCCCCCGGGGTAGAGCTTGGCCACGCGGCTCACTTTGGCAGGTCAGCAGCAGGACAGTGCACCGGTTCCAAAACAAAGCCTCAGGAGACATCCTGTGTCTCTGCCCAGCCATGGGAAGCAGACCCTGCGTTGCCACTAGTATAAGCAGAGCAAGAGACACGTGTGGTCTGCCCGCAGCCTGAAGTAGAGCCACCCGGCTGCCCAACCACCCTGAGCAAGAGTAATTGCCTGTAAGCCCCTGAGATTTGGGGAGTGCTACTTGTTATGCGGCATTGACATCGTAGCAATAGCTAATTCATCCATTGAACTACGTGTGAGGGCCAGTCCTCTGTATCTCCAGTTTCCAAACTGACCCCTAGACATAGTGGGTGTAGAGGGCACTCAGAGAGACGCTCAGAGGTATGGGTGGGGGGAAGCAGGCTTGGGAATCACACAGACCCGGATTCAAATGTCAGCTCTTTGGGGCGCCTGGGTGGCTCAGTCGGTTAAGCATCCGACTTCGGCTCAGGTCATGATCTCGTGATCTGTGGGTTCGAGCCCTGCGTCGGGCTCTGTGCTGACAGCTCGGAGCCTGGAGCCTGTTTCGGATTCTGTGTCTCCCTCTTTCTCTGACCCTCCCCTGTTCATGCTCTCTCTCTCTCTCTCTCTCTCTCTGTCTCAAAAATAAATAAATGTTAAAAAAAAAATTAAAAAAAAAGTCAGCTCTGCCCCTTCCTAAGCCTCAGTTCCCTCACCTGCGAAGTGGAGCTTCTAGATTACAGTAGCGATGGGAGGTGCAACAAAGGGGGGTTTACCCAGTGCCTTGTTCTACTGGGCACTCGGGGAACACATCACTTCCCCCTTCCTTAGTAGGTGCTTGTGAGTGAATGTATGACTGAGACCCCTGTAACCCGCTTCTGCACCCCAGGACCTGCCAGAAAACTCTCTTCCAGGTGTTGCTGGCACAGGGCAGGCAAGATAGGAGGTCTTAGCAGGAGCCAGGGGAGGCATTTGCCAAGCTGCTCCAGCGGTTCACCCCCCACCCCCCGCTGAGGCCCCTGCTACCCATTCTATTCCAACCTGCTTGGCATCCAGGTGCCGGACTGGTGCCAGGCCTGAGCTTGGCAGGCTTTGTGCTCCCCCAGGATTTCCTGCCCCAGTTATTCCCTGTGATAAAGGCAAGGGTGAGGAACACGAGGGGTGAAAGGGCTGCCCATCTGGTCCACACAGGGGGCGGGGTCGGCCAGCTCTCCTAGCAGAAGATCCCAGGCATAGGGGCCCTCGACCCCTATGGACCAACACATCCTAGGTCGCCCCACCACAGCCCCTGTTCTGTGACCAGCAAGGAGAGCTGGATTCCTGCCCAGACTCTGTTCCAGCCTGTTGGTGACCTGAGGCAGGTCCCTTAACCTCTCTGTTACCTCCATTTCTCTGGTCCGTACCGTGAGTGTATCTGGAAAGTCTCTGTGGTTCAGGTCACAGCCTCAGGCGAGAACCTGGTGCAGCCATGGATACCCTCCCAGGAACTGTGTAGAAACATCTACGGCCCAGGCCCTTGGAGCAGGTGACCCCACAGGAGCCATCCATTGGGCACTAGGAGCCCTGTGCTTCCTGGAATACTGGGGCTGGAGAGTCAGGAGCTTGTCCCCCGCCCAGACCCTCTCTGGTATCACTCTACCAAAGAAGACCCACAGGGCCAGGGAAATAAACCCCAGTGGACCTCCCCCCTGAACTTCTCTTCTCGTGGCCTCAGAGATACCCAGGTTCCCGGCCTCCTCCCTCCCGGCTCATTAACCATCCCTTTGTTGCCATGGTGTTTCTGAGCCTTCCTCAGACAGCAAACCCAGAAATAAGCAGCAAATCAGATAAGTAGCCAATCTTGGGCTGAAGGGTCTACAGAGGTGACCTAACACGCGCACACACACACACACACACACACCCTGTACACACATATCCATGCACATAAATGCACATATCTGTACACGTGCATGCACACCTACAGGGGTGCCCCATGCGTGAATGCACGTGTGAGTGCATGCAACCCGTGTGTGCATATTTGCAGACATGTGTACACATACCTGTGTACGTGTGCATACGTAACGTGCGTGCACACACTGATCCTGTGCCTCAGCCCTGCGCCACCCCACGCATACCATGGCGGCTCCAGAAGCCCAGTGACTGTCACTGCCACCGTCACATTTTCTGCCCCTCCTGTTTTCTTTCAGGCAAAGCCTTCAGTGCCCACCGAAGTCAGTAAGGCGTCGGGGGCACAAATAGTTAAAACTGGGCAGCTGGGAACCATAGGATCATCAACCTTGTCACACCTTTGCTGTGTGACCTGGGTTGGGGGGGAGGGGGTTGTCAATGATAATATTGCTCAGGCGGTCACTGCTTTGTCACTTTTCATTCAGCTTTCAACATGTGTCAGGTACTACACAGAGTGCTTACCTCAATTTCGTCCTCACAACAAACTTACAAGATAGACATTATTATCACTGTATGTTATTTAGCCACTACTGGCTACCAAATTATTCCAAAACTTAGCAACTTAAAACGACAAACACTCGTTACCTTATGTAACTTCCAAGGGTCAGGAACCCAGGAGCAGCCTGGCCAGATGGCCCTGGGTCTCCCGAGAGGTTGCAGCAGGCTGTCGGGCAGGGCTGCTGTCCCATCATAAGGCCCGACTGGGGCTGGAGAATCCACTTCCAAACTCGTCCATGCGGCTGTTGGGAGGCCTCAGTTCCTCACCAGTTGGACCTCTCCATGGGCTTCCCGAGCAGTCCCACGACATGGCAGCTGGCTTCCCCCAGAGCTAGTCATCAGACAGAGGGAGAGAGAAGAAGAGAAGGAGAGGACCCAAGACAGGGACTGCAGAATCTATTCCAACCTAGTCTCCTAGCCTCACAAATGGACACCACCCCTTCTGCCGTATTCTGTTGGTCACAGACTCCAAGCCCGGTACAAGGTGGGGAGAGACCAATGAAGGGGGTAAACACCAGGAGATGGGGATGACTGGAGGCCATCATGGAAACCGGCTATCACGTCACATTTTACCGATGAAGAAACTGAGACTCAGATGAAGTGACTTGCCTCAGGTCAAACAGCAAGTGACGGAGGGGACTTTTGGAGGCAAAACTTTCCAACTCCAACATCTATACCCTTCACTCCAAACCTTCTCCTCCCTCTGACATCAAGTGCTTTCCCGAATGTTAGAGGTGTTAGAAGAAGTCAGGCTGGATTATCTTTAAGGGCTCATCTATTTAGAAAGTTCAAAGGCTTAATTAGCAGAGCGGGACCTGAATCTATCTCCCTACTTTCAAGCACCAGGCTCTTGTCTATCTCAACATAGCAGCCCTCAACCCCAGTCTCGAACCATCTCTGGGTGTTGGTTGCCTCACCCCTGCACACTTGCTGGAACTTCACAACCCCCGCCCCGGGGGAAGGACATGCACAGCTGAGTCTGGGAAGTGTGCAAACTTCCAAGAGCAAGCACAGCCATCCAGAAGGGAAAATGGTCTTGTCCCCGCTTTGCAGGTGAGGAAGCTGAGAGCTGGAAAATTTCCAGCCAATGGGAACAGAGCCAGAATAAAGGTCCTGATCCTCACCCTGGACGCTTCCCACTCCTGCCCCTTGGGCTGGAGATTCCACCCAATCCTGGGTGAAGAGAGGTCACAGCCTGGAAGCCTGGTCCTGTCGCCTCCTCCATCGAGCCTGGTGTGTGGCCTCCTCCATCAGTCTGCCTCCTGCTGCTCACATCCCCTCAGCCTCGCCGGGCTGTCAGCGGGCATATCAAAGGCAAGGAAGCCTGCCTGGTGAACACTGACCTTGTTCCAAATTACTCCGGGGAAGGACATTCAGAATCAAGAGACAGCATTCGGCACAACAGCACGCAAACAGTTCAGAAAGAGGGGGAAAAATTAAGTCTTTGAAATAACATTAATCATGATAATGCTTTTGCTGGTTCCCTCCCTCGGTGTTTGTAGATGTACTCTCTCGAGGCAGGCTTAACCCTGGAGGATCCGGGCTCTGCTAGAGTCCCCAGGGTCACATTCTCTCCCTCCCTCAGCCAAGAAGCTCTCCCAGTATTGTCTTTGCCCACCTGCCACCAGCCCTTCGGGGTCCAGGTGTCCCTCCAAGCAAGGTCAGAACGCACGGGTGAGGCAGGGAAAGTCACTGAAGGAAGCGGCTGTAATCAGGACTGGGGTGCCCCCGGCTCATCCCGGTTTGCCTCATTTTACGGCCGAAAGTCTGACGTCCCAGTCACCGCCTCTGTCCCAGACGGACCACCCGGAGGAGCCACCCTCAGGCTGATTGCTAGCACGTGGTACCAGGGGTGCAACTGTACCCCCCCACCTCCATTCACATGCAGAAGCCCTAACCCCACCGTGACTGCGCTGAGAGACAGGGCTCTAAGGAGGTGAGTAAGGCTAAGCAAGGTCAGAAGTAGAGGGCCCTAATCGTGTAGGGCAGGGGAAGAGACACCAGGAGGGCGCATGCACCCAGGAAAGGCCACGTGACGACCCAGCGAGAAGGCGGCCGTCCGCAAGTTCGGGAGGGAGACCTCAGGAGAAACCAACCGTCCTGACACCTTGATCTCGGACTTCCGGCCTCCAGGACGGAGAGAAAATCAGTGGTACTGTGTTACAGCAGCCCAAACGCACCGACAGACGCGGGGGAAAATATAACAGTAGCGAAAACCAACACAGTAAGACCTTGGATCGCGAGGAACCTGTTCGAATGTTCCGCAAGACGAGCAGACATTTCCAATAAATTTTCACTTAACAAACGAGCGACGTCTTGCGACATGAGTCGTATGTGATGCCAAACGTCGCGTGATCACAACTGAGCCGATGGTTCTCGAAAGTCTCTTTGATACACACGCGCTTTGGATGGCAAGCGTGTTTCCGGAGCGAATCTTGCTCGCAAACCAAGGTTTTACTGTACTTACACACCCCTCACGGTGTTCCTGGCGCTACTCTAAGTCCCTGCACGTGGTGACTTCATCTTCATTGTGACCCCACGAAGTAGGTACTATTATCGTCCCCATTTTGTAGATAAGGAAAGTGAAACACAGGGTTTCAGTAACTTTCTCCAAAGACTCCAACTAGGAAAAGCCAGCGCTGGGATTTGAACGCCTTCGGACTTACTGCAGAGCTCGGCTCCTCCCGGCTATGCAAGGGAAATTGAAAAATTGCCTGATTTTCAAATGCCGGCTGCTAATTAAGGAAAAAATAATATTTATGGGCATGAACAAAAGTGTCTAACTCTCAGCTGCCAGCTTGTAATTGCTGCTCTCGGAGAATTTCAGCAAGTCAGAATTAAAATTTCGGCCACCGCCACCGCCGCGAGCTACCTCTGCCCTCCAGCGTGAGTGTGGATCTTACAACTGTGGGGTCGAGAGACGAGGAAAGCGGGGAACGCAGGAGCCCACGGGGAATTTGGAGACTGTGGCATCTAAGCCCTCCTTTCACGACTGGCACCACCAGGCTCAGAGAGGTTAAATGGATCACCGAGGTCACACAGCAAGCCAACGATGGGGCCAAAGAAGCCTGTTCACCGGTCACCCATCAAATCGAGGACAAAGGGGGTATTGTGTGGCCTCGTTCTGCTACTTGGCTTTCTCTAGGTCTCTGAATATGGCTTTCTATCCATTCGTCTGTCTCTCTGTCCGTCCATCCATCCATCCATCCATCCGTTCATCCCATCAGCCAGCCAGTCGACCCGGTGTAAGGCCTGCCCTGCCTATGGCCTCCTTGAAATCAGGGATTTTGCCTTACCTGTTTTTGTGTTCCCAACTGCCACACGGTGGTTGTCCTTCACACAGTCTCACCAGAGTTAACCCCTTCCCGGCTGTAATCCTTGGAAAAGGCACCTCGCATCTCCAAGCCTCAGTTTCTCCGTCTACAAACCTGAGGGCGTAACCGCACCTGTTCCACGGTATCATGAGGAAGAGGCAAAGTGGGCGTGTGGCAGGTGCACAGGAAGAGCCAGCTGTGACCACCGGCTGCCATGAGGGGCTGGCACCCACCCAGCTCCACACTGCTGGCCCTGTGCTCTCCGAGGGATGGGACAGGCAGCTGGGAAGCCTCGCTGCAGGACGGTGGAGGGGGGTGCGGGGCTATAGCGGATCATAGAGAAAGGAGCCCAGGGCAAGGCTGCAGAGAGCGGACTGGAGATTCGGCACCGCAGGACGAAGCGGGCCAAGGGTCGGCCTGTCTGCAAGGGCCGCCGATCCGTCCGGGTCAGGGTCGACGCCCAGCCTCGGGGTCCTTGCTGGGACTGCACGGGCTCTGGGAGGGCCGCTGAGCCAGCTTCCAGAACCACGCAGAACTGCGCCGGCTTCCCCATCACCAGCTTCTGCGGAAAATCGACTGTGATAGGTTAACGTCTGCTCCGTTGCTGTTATCGGCTTTTAATTATACCTTTTTGTTGCTGTTGTTTAAAACTCAGGGACCAAACTGGATCCAGCCACCTGAAATTAATCTTGGCGTCACATGGTGGTGTGGAAAAACGGGCCATCTGCTCTCGGGCTGCAGGGGAAAGAAAGGCAAGAAGAGGCCAGAGGGGAGGCGGGGGCTTAAGGCCACCACTCAGTGTTTCTGCCTCTGACGCTCTCCATGGAGAGAGCCCTTCCTCGGGCGTCTTTGATAGCTTCCTTCTTCCTGCAACTGCTTAACAGCCCCTCCTGGGCACCGTGTTCCCACTGGGCAGTGGAGCTACAGCTAAGAACAACCTGGTCCAGTTTCTCGTCCGAGACGTTTGCCATCTGACTCACTCACTGAGAATCTTAAGACATCTGACTTACTGAGAATCGTAAGATTCTACAGGACGGGGTAGGGGCAGGGGTGGGAAATGGACCATTCATAGTCACGGTTTTCTCCAGACCTATCAGCCCGAGATGTAGTGCAAGATTACGTTAATGTCCCCAGTGACATTTTATCAAAGGAATAAAAGCCACTCTACAAGGCACTCTACAAGGATCATCTCATGGGAGCTTTAGAGGGCTAATACTACACCCATTTTACAGACGAGAAAACTGAGGCTCAAATGGGACCAAAGTTGCCTCTGGGGAAGGAAGTGACAAAGCTGGGACTTGAACCGAGACCCGAATGATCCCCAAACCTGTTCTCATCACCACGAGGCTGCTCTACCTCTCACAGGAAACCGTGGCGCTCCGGGTCCCTTCCCGCGCCCGCATTGGACCTGAGCGTGATCCCAGAATGCCGAGGACTGGGAAGGAGTGAGTGAGGGCCAAGGAGTGTGTTGGCGGTAGTCGGGATCAGTGGGCACAAATCTGGCTTTGGAGGGGGCAGTGCCCCCCCAACTCCAATGTGGGGATGCTCAGCTCACCCGGTGGCACTTTGTTCCCTCCTCTCTTCTCCATCCTGTCACTGCTGGGAAAGGACGTTTTGTCCTCCGTGGAACTGAGGCTGAAGAAAGCCGGTGTTTGGGGATTTGGGCTCCTGGCTCAGGGCACAGATGGCATTAGGATCTACAAGGGGAGTCAGGCTCCCTGCACCCCCCCACCCCCCCAGGGAGCATGGGAGCCTTGGGGGACCATGGGAGCCCTTTTCTTGACCGGACTTCTCTCTCCCTCTTTGTGCTCTCTTTTTTCCATTTTTTGATGTATTTTTGCTCAAGGGGAAGGGTGGGGGAGGGTAAGGAGCTCTTTCCCCGGTATTTAGGGTTTTTCTTAATGAACACTCTTTTTTAGTTTATTTATTTATTTTGAGAGAGAGAGAGAGACAGAGCATGAGCAGGGGAGGGGCAGAGAGAGAGGGAGACCCAGAATCCAAAGCAGGCTCCAGGCTCCGAGCTGTCAGCACAGAGCCCGACGCGGGGCTCGAACCCACAGACCGCGAGATCATGACCTGAGCCGAGGTCAGATGCGTAACTGACTGAGCCACCCAAGAGCTGGATGGTTAATTAGACTGTGCCACCCAGGCTCCCCGTAGGTTTTTCTGGAAAGGGCGTTCCTGCTCCCCTAGAAGCGGGCAGATCAGCCCAGGTCCCAGTATCCTTATCTGCGAGAACCCCTTGGAGCAGCCAAAGAATCTTTCCTTCTCCCACCGCCAGGAAGACCACCATCACGGCTGTGTGAGGGTCCCCACTGCACTGCTGGGCCAAGTTCTCCCTAGCGACCTCAGACCTCCCACTGGCCAGACAGAGCTGGCCTGGCTCCCCCCTCGGATCCCTTCCACCCACTGGCTCGTCCTCCCTCGGCCTGGCCCACAGCACACATCGCCAAAGACCGCACGCAGTTGCCCAAGAAGGAACATTGGCAGAAAGAAAAGTCCGCGTGGTCCATTTCTCATCTCCCTGGGTTCATCTGCCAGCGCCCATCTCCAGTTTTCTTTCCGGCACGAGTCAACTTGGGACTCAAAATATAACAAACTCAGTAACTATGTTCTGCACGAGATGACCTTTAAAGAGAATACAGCATTCGGGGACGCCTGGGAGGCTCAGTCGGTTGAGCGTCCAACCTCGGCCCAGGTCACGATCTCACGGTCCATGACTTCGAGCCCCGTGTCGGCTCTGCGCTGCCAGCTCGGAGCCTGGAGCCTGCTTCGGATTCTGTGTCTCCCTCTCTCTCTGCCCCTCACCCACTCATGCTCTGTCTCTCAAAAAAATGAATAAACGATAAAAAAAAATTTTTTTAAAGAGAATACAGCATTAGGATAAAAATATATACAGACACTAAACTGTGAACAGTGGTTGTTTTTAAGAAGGAGGAAGGTTACCAACGACTTTCACCTTCTAATATATTATATATAAATTTTCACTCTAAGTAAACATTACTTTCCTAATCAGGAAAATGAAATCGAGCTGTTTCAAAAAGAGACAAGAACAAGAAACCCCTCGGTTTGACAACTGAGTGGTCTAGAAGAAAAGTCGGTAAACTATGGCGAGGGGGCCAAATCTGGCCCACCACCTATTTTTATAAATAAAGCTTTATTGGAACACAACTGCATCCATTCACTTACGGATTGTCAAAGGCCGCCTTAGCCCTACGGCCTTAGAGTTGAGGAGCTGTGACAGAAATTGTATAGCCTGCAGAAACAAAAATAGTTACTGTTTGCTCCCTTCCAAAAATAAGTCTGCCCTGGTCCAGAAAAACAGAACTTTGTGAAGGAAAACTTAGTGTCCAGTGCCAAAGCGGGCGTCTAATGCATTTATAGGCTGACAATCCAGGCCTCACAGAAAACTGGATCCTTCAGGATTCAGGGTTCATCCTCTGCCTTCTTTCCCCATAGATGAGAGTCTCCTGTGCTCTGACCAATCACCTAGGGAGAGCAATACCAGAATCACCCTCCGACAAGATAAGTCCTTCCTTAAGTCTAACCTAAATCTTGCACGCACCTTCCCCCCCCCCCCAAATCTTCCTGCCTCAACAGCTCAGACCCTTGGCTCAACCCTGGGCACTTGACTGGGTCTCCCGTTGTTACTGGCTGAGTCTTGGATCTCGCTCAGTGCCCCATCAAGCCAGCAAGACCTCAGCTACCGGAAGGGAAGGTGGTGCTGTGGACAGCCGGCCTCGCCCCTTCCCTTCCGAGGCTCCAGGCCCCCGGGGATGTGCAGAGGCCGGGGCTGACCAGTGGGGTCCACCACACCAGCACTAAGAGAGCGCCGATGGCTCTGGAGGCAAGTGTCACCGCTTCTGGAAGAACGATTACTTTAACGCTGCACAAACACCCATCCAGACCCATGAGAGCATCTGGGCTGATTTATCTCAGCCAGAGGAAGCCAGAGAAATTCATTTCCCCCTCTAAACGATCTGCTCCGGGTCCTAAATATTCAATAATTTCCTAGCTGGGAAATGGATTTCCTCCCCTTCCCCCATGGCAGGCGGTTTGCATTCTTATGCACGACATCACCGGGGCATTAGGGGCACACTTTATAGCAGGCTCTGGGCCGCGGCCCCTAACCCTTTGCCAACTCAGGGAGACTTAGGAGCATATCAAGACCTCAGATCCCCTTTCCCATCCCACCCCCCACCCAGCGCCGTGTCAGGGCAGCCCCACCCGGTCCCTGAGCCAGGCCTACAGTGACTGCCCCAGCCCAGCCCGCCTAGCCCACCACCAGATCAGCTCAAGAAGAGGTCTGGCTGGCCAGACCTGGAATCTGGTGGGGGCTCAGTGCCCCTTAACTGTCCATTTGCTTGTCTGTCTTTCCCACGAGGGGGTGACTCTGAGGGCAAGGATGGTCTCAAGTTCATTCCTGTATCCCCTGGTGTCTGTGCCACAGTGGGTGGGCAGTTGTTGTGGAATGAGTGAATGGAGAGATGAATGAATGACAAAAGAATAGAGAGGTAGATGGATGGCACTTTGAATGTTATTCACTTGAGTCCTTAAAGAAAGGACTGTGGTTTATTTATCTTCCTATCTTGGTGCCTGAAACATCATAAGCTGCCCATAAATGTTCGGTGAATTAATGTAGCAGAGAATGAGCCAGCATCACTGCCCTAACCAGACTGGAGGGCTGGGCTTCCTGGCCCCACCAAGATCGGGAATCGGCTCAATGCAGACTCTGACCCTTGAGTAGCCCCACCCCCGTCAGGCCCTGGCAGAGGGTAGAGGCAGGACCCTGCAGTCTGGTCTGCGTGCCCTGGCCAGGGAGGGGGTTTTGCATCCACTGGCAGAGGAAGGGAAACAAATGCGTTTGGGGCTTGGAATCTGTTCATCAAGGAAAGGGATGTGGCCAGAGAGGAGAGGTCTGATAGGGCGAGATGTTTCCCAGTGTCCTAACGGGGTCAGGGGTCTAACTGTGCCTGGAGAGATGGAGGCAGGCAAGCAAAGAAGAAATGGAAAGAGAACCGCAGAAGGAAGGGGTCAGAAATAAGAAGCAGAGGCAGAGAGTTAAATAAAAAAGGGAAACAAAACCAAAGAAGGACCAGAATGGGGCACGCGTGAAACAGAAGGGGCTCCCAGACCCACCACCCAGGGACAGGCCCCAGGGAAGTCCTGCAGTCGTCTTTGCTGGGGGCAGAGGGATTCACTGGATGGCCCCGAGGTGCCTACAGTCTAGAAGCTGCACCAAGAGAAGCTGGAAGCCAGGAAACAGCTTCACCTCCCCTCTGGGCTAGGTTTTGGAGAATCCACCCAGAGCGAGTGCCGGGAGCCTCCCCCACCGCCCCTGTGCCCAGCCCCGAGCCCACTACCTGGCCTGGCCCAGTCTTTACGTCCCATCACTTTGCCAGTTGTGCGCGTGAATAAAGAGACGCTCAGGTGCCCCGGTGCGGCTTTGGACCACACTTCGCAACATCGGTGCTGTGAACTGGAACACGAGCTTCACGAAGGCAGGGATCTCGGTCTGTTCCATCCACAACGGTATGTCCCAGGGTCTAAGCAGTGCTCACAGTAGGTGCCAAATACATGTCTGTTGGATGTGGGTGGATGAATGAACAGACCCCGTAGCAGTGCCAGATCTAGGAGAAGCCAGCCCGGTAGCTCCAACAGGAAGAAGGTCCCGGGGCTGCCTGGGCCCTGAGTCTGGGGCGGCCCCCGGTGGGAGCGGGGCCCAAGGCTCTCCCCCAAAGCCCCAGATATGTCTTTGTCTCCCCCCTCTCAGAACAGCTGTGGACGCAGGCTGCTGCTTACTCACCCCTCCCCGCATGCTCGGCTGAGATCAGCGGTTCTCAGCTCTCGACCGTATGCTGGAGCCCCATAGAGAACTTTTTCTATGCCCGGCCGCCTCCCAGATCAGTTAAGTCAGTTTCTCTGAGCGGGGCCCCGGACCTCAGCAGCAGTTTGAAATCTCCGTAGGTGATTCCAAGAGGCAGCCAGGGTCCAGGACCTAGCACCCAAATTCGGGGACAGGGGTGTTCACGCATGCGATCTGTGGACCGGGGAGAGCAGTGTTGCCCGGGAACTTGTCAGAAAGGTAAATTCTTGGGCCTTGCCCCAGACCTGCTGAGTCTGAAACTCCAGAGGGGGGCCCGGCTGTGTGCTCCAGGAAGCATTTCCGGTGATGACGCTGCAGCTCGGGTGGCAGGGTCGTGCTCTGGGAGTACGTCTCCAAAGCAACTCCAGGGAGGAGGTGACTCACAGGGACCCCTGCCAGGCCTGGATGAGCTCCCAGGAAAGCCAGGTCGCTGAGAGCCTGGGGGTGTCCAAGGGCTATTCCTGGGGTGCCGACAATACAGGGAATTAATACTCTGGGAGTCTCAACGCTTCCCGAACAATGGTATTCTTAGATGACTAAGATCATCACAGTCCCCAGAGACTGGGGTTCCGGTGATCCTTAAATATCAGTATTCCCAGGACACTAACTTTCTGGGGTATCAATAATCCAGTATCCACAGGAGGCCAGCAGGATCGGAACAGGCACCTCCTGGGATGGGCTTCCAGTCCCCCTTCCGTATCAGGTCTGGCGACGCCCGTCGCTTACGTCCAGGATACTTCTCTCTACTTCCTGTAGAGATCCCATCAGACGATCCCATCAAAACCCTGGCTTCGTGGTGTGGGGGCAGGGTGTCCATCCCGATGACCTCTCGAAGGATTCTCACATGAAGATCAAATAAAATAACGAGCACAAACACACATCACAGGGTCGTGATGGGCACTTACACAGACGGACCCCCGTTCTCTCCTCTCCATCACCTCATGACGTATATTCTGCTGTCGGTTCACAGAGGAGGACGTGGGCTCAACGAAGTCAAATCCCTGGTCCACACACACGGGCTTTAAGTGGCAGAGCCGGGGTGGCACAAGGTCCGTCTGACTCTGGACTCCACGCTCCGGACTGCATCGAGCCACCTGCGTGGGCCTGAGCCCGTGTTAGCGTTTGGCTGCTTTTCTCCCTTTAGCATCAGGGCCAAGTGGGTTCCTTTCACAGTGGAAGGGGTCTCCCCCACCTCTCACCGCCGCAGACCCTGACGGCCACCACGGCAGGAGGGAACAGGAGACAGCCACCAGAGAGGATCCTGGGCGGTCCCACTTTTCCCTTCACTCACGTCCCGGTCTCTGCGGGCGGGAGCTCACAGTCTGGCAGTGGGCCTTGCCCCATCTCACAACCACCACCCTACACACGGCCAGACGGAGTGCCATCCCTTCCAAGGCAACACGGTCAGTCCCTGCACTCGGGGACAGGGGACTGCACCCAATGACCCCTGCGGCCGATCCAGCCCTGAGATCTCAGACCAGCAACTCACCGGAGGTTTCTGAAGAGAAGGCCCAGGCCTGGGGGAAATCCCCGACAGTGGTCAGGCCCCGGCGGCGGCGGCTGGGGACAGAGCTGGGAAGCGGCCAGCGGGTGAGATCACTGTGCCCTCTCGTCTAGGAGGAAACATCTGAAGGCTGCCCGCAGCCTGATAAAGAAGGCTTCTCTCGCCCGGGGCCCAGAGGTGCCGTGGCCCCGGAGTTGGCTGGAGTGCGATAAGGTTATTAATTAGCCACTTGAGCCTTATTCAGTGGTTCTTATCCTTAATTGCAATCAGGCGGGCAGGAGGCCGCATGAAGCAGAGCAGGGAGGGAGACACCCAGAGCACCCGAACTGGCCCCCGTGAAGCAGGCAGCACAGCACAGAGGGCTTTGAGGGTGTCCCCTGACCCTTAGTGGGTGTGGGGAGGGTAGGTGAGCTCATGACCAAGCTGGGTCATGTCTCCATTATGCAAACGCATCCACCATCAGATAAATGGGGTCCCAGTCCCAGCTCTGCCCCCCTGGTCGGGCTGCCGCATCAGCCTAAGTTGCCATGCCTTCACCCAAAAGGGGATCATAATAACCCCTCTCCGATGGTCGTGGAGAGATTAAATGAGATAATCCATTGGACTCACCAAGCGCAACTCTGCCCTGGGCCCAGGGTCAATAGGCGAGAGCCTGCCATATTTCTGAGTCAAGAACAAAATGAAGGGTGCTGTATTTTTAAATAACCACCTCCACAAAATGCCCATTTGATGGCTCTGAAGGGAGGCCGGTGCCTTTAAGACAGGAATCGATCCGGCCCTTGGCCAGGCCAAGAAAGAATATCAATCCTTGGGTGCATTAGGAGTGGGATTGATGGGGAGCTCAGAGGTGTGATGAACGGAGGCCAGAGGGACCCGGCCCTGACCCCGGCTGGGCCCCCAAGGACTATTCTCTGCAGGAGGCTCCGGAGAGAAACCTATGGGACCATCGGACCTGAACTATGACTCCTGGGCCTTTTCCCAAAGAAGCAGCTGGGATGCAACCCCCTTACACACACACACACACACACACACCTGCACACTTACACACTCACACACCCATGCCCATGGACAGGTGCAGGCTGGGGGACAGCACCTCCCAAACCCAGTGGGGTTACATTAGTATTTACAGAGCACCTGCTGTGTGCCAGGCTCTGGAGCCACGGAGGTGAACGCACCCCAGAGGCTCACCGTCCAGTCTGGGAGACAGGGAATAGAGAATCACTGCCCGGGCGACGAGAGCTCTGAGAGAAGCCAGTCCAGGGCCTGCAGGAGCCCAGAGGAGGGGCACGCACCCAGGCTAAGGCCAGGCTGAGCCCTGGAGGCGGGCATTAGGCAGGGAGGGAAGGAAACGTTCCAAAGGGAGCGGCACGAGAAAGGGCCGACAGGAAGGAACAGGGTGTGTGTGCAGGGACCAGCAGCCGCCCTTTAGGGACAAGAGGGACCCCCACCCCCCACCATGTTCTCCTGTGAACAGTCAGGAAGCGCTGAGGGTACTTTAAATCCGTTCTAGACCTTCTGTCTGGAATGGGTCCCAGAAGGGAGAGCAGGTAAGGTGGGCTCCAGGGCAACGCTGATGAACGCCAGGTTCTCTGGGGCCCGGGGCCCAGCCCTCGGAAGCCGCGTGACCTCTGCTGGAAACCCACAGTGCAGAGCACCACCCTGGACCCCCAACACTGTCTCCACAGCTGACCCTCGTCCACAGGACTTGTGTATATGAAAGGGAGGCTCGGCAGAACCCGACTCCTACCCAGGGCAGCTGTGTGACCCAGAGGCTCCCTCTACCCCATGAGTCTTTTGCTCTCATCAGGTAAACCCCCCTCCCTTCGGCTTGACTTTGGCTACAGAAAGGAGGAAGGAGGGGGGAGGGAGAGAGTGAAGGAAATGGACTTACATCCACAATGTGCCAACTACGGGCCAAGAGCCACGCTTCCTTTCTCTGTTGATTCCTAGAAAACTCATTGCCGAACTGGCCCCGTGACCTGGGGCAAGTCACGTCCCCCATCGGGGAATCTATTTCCCCACTTTGCCCCACATGGCCCCAACATTGCCATGGTTGGTACTGCTTGCCTTCAAGAGTTCACCCAGTGCTCGCAATTTGGGGAGTATAAGGCACCCGCTTCCTGGCTCCTGACTTCCTGGGCTGTGTGACCTCAGGCAAGTCCCCCAACCCCTCTGGGCTTCCCGTGCTTCTGCAGAAGGAGGACAGTAACTCTCCCCAGGCCGCAAGTGTTGGACGTGGAATGAGACAGCGGATGCAAAGCACCCAGCCGGTCCTGGGCACACAGAGGTTCCCCCCCCCCCCCCCCCACCGCCCCAACGACAGTACCTGCCGTTGGTTCTGCCCTGGCCGGGAGGGGGAGCCAAAGCTGTAGCAAAGAACGGGGCGGCAGAAACGCACCCAGGCGCCGGCTGTTTGTTCAGCCATTCCGTTTGGAATGAATCTCCTTTTATCCCTGCGAGTGAAGTCTCCAGCGCCGGGCCGCTCGTCCAAAGCGAGTGTCTACAGCGGCTCCGGCCCCCATTTATCACGCGGCGTTTGATGGAATATTCCTCCTCGAGGAATTGCGCTCCCGGACACTATTCACGCTCGGCCGGGGTCTTTGAAACTGAACAGCAGGTTCTTTAAAGGGACAGGAGAGGCGCGCTGCATCCCGATATGCGGCTTTTGAACACGTCAACATTAATAGAGGTCACCGTTCCAGGGGACACGGGGCCCTTCCCGAGAGTAAATCAACCGCTGGTGCCGCCGGCCAATCGTCCTGTTTTGCTCACGTTTCCTCTTTGATCTTCGGCTGCTGCTGGAGGTTAGGGGGGTGGGGGAGGCAGGCATGTCTGCACCCGCTTTACTGGGCCTTGCGGGGAGAATCCTGTCTGAACGAGGCCCAGTGAGGTCATCCGTCACCCTGTCCCTTCCCCGGCTGCCAGGATCTCGGAGTTTCGACGCAGGATGCCAGTGAGCTTTCCAGGGCGGGGGTTTACCAGGAGTCGGGCGTCGGGCTCAGGGGTCTCTGTGCCTCAACTACCTACTACTGCTGGTCGGAAGGGCTTTGGGGTCAGAAATGCAATTCACTGGGAATTCCTGACCTGCAGACCCACTGGGTGCGGTCCCTCGTGGCCTCCTTTTATTTGAGGGAGGAGAGGCAGAAGGCTGGTCCGGCCTTCTGCCCTGGTCCAGCCTCCTCGAGAAAGGCTGCTACAGTATAAAGCCCAGAGGCAGCTTGGCTCCTGAAGTACCCCCTGGGCTTTGCAACCAGTCATGGTTCAAATCTCTGCTCTGCCATGTCCTAGCTGTGTGGCCTTGAGCAAGTGACTTGACCTCTCTGAGCCTCAGTATGAAAACGCAGCCCCTCCAGCAAGGCGTCTGCACAGTCGTGGGAAGGGGGCTAGCGTCTGTGTGACGGTCGCCCCTCCCCTTGCCCCAGGACCCCCTGCCTCCTTTTCCCAATACTTCACTGTCTGCGATAAGGCAGGCACAGAGCGGCTTGCCCCGGTGCTGGTCCTGCCACACTTAAAACTCTTAACAAACGCTCAGATGTATGATGTTTTATGTTTCTGTCGTTTCTTGGTTACTGATTGCTTTATCAATACTGCTGCTCATGTGAGTTCCGTGATTTATCTGGTTCTGCCCCCCACCTCCCTGTGTGGCCCTGGGTGAGCCATTCATCCTCCTGGGTCACAGCACACGGGAGCCGGAGGGAGGGACCTCAGAGGTCATCAATTCAGGCCTTTCACCGGATCCGTAAGAATCACAGGAATGACCCAAACCACCTCCGAGCCCGTGGTAGACCAGTGCACCCATGGCCCCCCCCCCCCAACACCACGGCTCGGCTTATTCCTGCCTCATTCCTATCCCTCCTGCACCAACTCCGGGTTAGGCCACGTGACTCCTTTTGGCCAGCGGGACGTGAACAAGCATGAGCAAGCCGAAACTCTCTCTATAGGTGCTGGCTCTTTGGGGCTTTTCTCTCGGGACACCCCCTCTTGGAAGGCTACCTTGAGACCCCCAGGCTGAAAGGAAGCCCGGGCCATCGAGAAGAACCTAGAAACCCCAGCAGAGAACCCCAACTGAGCTCCCAGCCCCCCGCCGGCACCCACTGCCAACCATGTGAGTGAAGCCATCCTGGGCGCCCCAGGTAGGACGTCAAGCCCACAGCCACCGGCCGCGGCTGCGTGAGTGATATGGGCAGCAGCACTGACCAGCTCATCTCGGGACCTTCTGGGTTTCAGCGCAGAGAAGTCCCCCTCCCGGGAACACGTCCCCTGCCTCCCCCACCCTACCAGAAACAGATGGAAAAAAAACCCAAAAACGCACAGTGTCAAGAGACACAGCAAGCAATTACTTTAACCTCTAAGTTGGGGTGTTTGGTAAAGTGGCAACAGACAACTGAAGCAGGGCCCTCATGTGTGCCAGCCCCCCGAAGTGAGTTCAGTCTTTGATGTGAGTCCTAATCTTCACAAAAGCCCTTTTGAGATGGTCTCCTGGAAAGAATCTGAGGAACAGACAGGTCAAGTGCAGGTTCAAGATCAGGGGTTAAGAAAGCAGAGTGGTGAAGAATCCTGTGATGAATAACAATGCAAAGATTTTCAAAGGAAGGGGCTCGGAGAAAAGGGAGGGGATGGGAGGGGAGGGGAGGGGAGGGAAGAGCAAAGGGAGGGGAGGGGAGGGAAGGGAAGAGAAAAAGAGTAGGGGAGGGAGGGGAGAGAAGAGGGAGGGGAGAGAAGAGGAGGGGAGGGGAGGGGAGGGAAGAGGGAGGGGAGGGAAGGGGAGGGGAGGGAAGGGAAGAGGGAGGAGAGGGAAGGGAAGGGAAGGGAAGGGAAGAGGGAGGGGAGGGAAGGGGAAGGCAGGAGGGGAGGGAGGGGAGGGAAGAGGGAGGAGAGGGAAGGGAAGGGAAGGGAAGGGAAGGGAAGGGAAGGGAAGAGGGAGGGGAGGGAAGGGGAAGGGGAGAGGGGAGGGAGGGGAGGGAAAGGAAGAGGGAAGGAAGGGAAGAGGGAGGGGAGGGGAGGGGAGGGGAGGGGAGGGAAGAGGAAAAGAGTAGGGGAGGGAGGGGAGAGAAGAGGGAGGGGAGGGAAGAGGAGGGGAGGGAAGAGGAGGGGAGGGGAGGGAAGGGAAGAGGGAGGAGAGGGAAGGGAAGGGAAGGGAAGAGGGAGGGAAGGGAAGGGGAAGGCGGGAGGGGAGGGAGGGGAGGGGAGGGAAGAGGGAGGGAAGGGAAGGAGAAGGGAGAGGAAGGGAGGGAAGGGGGAGGGGGAGGGGAGGGGAGGGAAGGGGAGGGAAGGGGAAGGGAGGAGAGGGGAGGGAAGGGGAGGGGAGGGGATCTAGGGCTTAAACCTCAGTCTAAACCTAAACCTAAGTCCAACATCTAAGCCACAATTGTCCCCACAAAAGCCCTGATGTCTTTGCTGCCATCTAGCAAACAGGAATGCACAGTTCCGGAAGATGCGACTTCCCCAAAGCCACACAGCGAGCGGGTCCACAGGGCTACGCGTGACATTCTCGGTAAATCACACAAATACCTGCATCAATGACACCTAGTGCCACGAGGCTGCTGCGTAACAAACCACCCCCAAACTCAGTGGCCTAAAACAAATGTTTATTGAGCTCATGAGTCTGTGGGACCGTCAAGAGGCTCTGGGCTGGGCCGGGCTCCCGTGTCTGGGGTTGGCTGGCTGCGGGCTGAGCCAGCGGGGCAGCTCAGCCCCTCTCCGTATGTCTCCCATCCTGGGGCAGCCTAGTCGGGGGGTGGGGGCAGGGGCGAATGCTCTCGCGACAAAGGCAGAAGCGTGGGAGTAACGCACGAGACCTAGACTTGGGACAGGTGCGGTGTCGCCCCATTCGGCCAAAGCGGATCCCAAAGCCAGACCAGGAACAAGGGAGGGGGTCCAGACTCTGCCATTTGGGGCAGCTGCAAGGTCTCCTTGCAAAACACGCAGGTACAAGAGAGACTGAAAAGTCAGAGTTGTTAATGCGATCGATTTATCACAACCGCCTTCACCATGTTTCAGGTGACGCGCGGAATATTTTGCACTTATTTATTTCTTGAACCGTTCTGATCATTTAATCGGGCACGATTCTCAGCCCCCCTGATCCAGTTAGGCAAGCCAAGTCCTACGAGGATGAAGCGGCTAGCCCGAGGCCACACGGCAAGTAAACGGTAGAGCCGGAATCCAAGGCCAGGTCTGCTTTGCCCCCCAACCCTTGCCCTTATCCACTGAGCCACGCAAACACACGCCAGCTGCCTGCAGCCGGCCCCAGCCGTGATTTTCCAGAGGACAAGAGGCTGGGGTCCCCGATGCCTCCCGTCGGGGCAGGAGCCAGTTTCTTCCCCGGCCAGAGGTTTCTGCCAGGGCCTCGCATCGCCTGGTCCTCACGTCTCCAAGGGAAAGTCAGGTCTTGGGGCATTTGGGGCCCGCTGAGCTATTTCCGTGTCTTTTCTTCAAGGAGATTCAGCCGAACACGGTGCTGATCAGCAAACCCCATTTATTACCTCCGCTGCTCCTGGAGCTCCGTTCTCAGAGACAGATAATGCCCCTTATCTCAGCCTGGAGAGCTGGGTGGGGGGAAGGCCCAGAATGACGATCCCTGCTTTAGCGATAAGGATTTGGAAGCGCCAGCCTCCGCAGCCTTGAGCAAACACAGCACCAGGGGCACGCGTGGCATTTGCATAGGGCATTTTACAGAGTGCAGCTGGGGGAGGCTCTGCGGGGGCCCCGGCAGCGTAGAGGGCGCAGAGGACACACAGCGCGGACGCCGTGCAGTCCAGGCCTTGCCTCAGCCTCTGCCTCCCCGGGTGACCTTGAGCAAGTCAGGTGCCTTCCTGGGCCTCCTTCCCCCCATCTGCTCAAGAAGGGTATGGTTGAGATTAGGGGTTTTCGAAGTGTATTCCTTGGGACCCCAAAGTTCCCTGGAATGGCATCACGGGCATTACTGAAGGGGGGGGGAAGGGGGGAGAAGGGGGAGCCGTGACCCTGACCCCCAGCTGCCACCAGACCGCTCGCTTTTGTCATCTCGATGAGCTGGAGTCCATGGAGGATGTCATTTCAACAAAGGGCTTCACTCGTTCCAAGGAATCCGTTGAAAGCCTAGACTAGATGAGCCATGAAGCCCCTTCTAGGAGCCTAAGGGGCGAGGGCGGGGGACAGGGAGATGGGATTGAGGGCTGCATGACGGGGAGGGCGTCGGGACTAAGACAGGGTGTGCCCCCCCCCCCCCCGGCAGCTTCTGATGTCCACCCACGTCTCCTCCTTCCAGCCCAGTGTCTCCCCCATGGCTTTCTCCCTCGAAACATCTAGCACCTGCCTGCCACTGAGCAGTCTGGCCCAGCCACGGGGAGGATGGGGACCGGGGAGGAAAGTGGACCCAGAAGGCTGAGCTGCAGGGACAGGGGGTGTGAGCCAGCGATGGATGGAGGCAACAGCAAAGAGGTCCGGCTGCCAACCCTGCCCCCACTCTTCCCGGCTGTGTGATCTGGGGCACGTGCCTTCACCTCTCTAAGCCTCGGTTTCCTCCCCTGTAAAATTGGGGGGTGGTTTATAATGCGTCCCCCATAGAATTATGAGGACCAAATAAAACGCTCAAGCACTCAGTATGGAGCCTGGAACAGAACAGGTGCACATGAAGAGACACAAAACAATGGAAGCCCAGCTGCGGTCTTGGACTCCCGGCCATTGGCAGAGCAGAGCACCCCTGGGTGCCCCTGGGCCTGGTGAGGGGACAGGGGATGACAAGACGGGGCAGAGACGGCAGTCCAGAACACCTCTGCAGGGCCTCTGTGGACCCTCCAAGGCCCCTACCCCCAGCCCTTCCAGCAGCTTCGCGCAGGGGCCGCTTCGCAGCACTGAGGACGCTGCCCTCTTCTCGCCCCTTCTCTGAGGCTATAGCAGGACTCCCATGTCACAAGTGCGGGGGAGCTGACGCCCCTGGGAATAGAGTCTGGCACACAGTAAGTGCTCGATACGTGTTGGCTGTCCTCATTTGGGATTCTAACCGAGGTTCCCCCAGGTCACGCACCAGCACCTGCCCAAACCCCACATCTGGTCCAGGCGACTGTGCTAACTGCCTGGGCTTCTGACATAAGGCCGACGATGTGGAAGCAAGCGGGAGGGGGAAATGCGGGAGGGTCCCCACCCGAGACCAGCTGAGGAGTCTCTGAGCTAAGCACAAGAGTCGGGGAGGCAAGAAGACGCTTAGATTCCGCTGGATCCTCCATAAAAGTGTGGGGACCCTGAGACAGAGAGGACCGGCTGCCACTCCCAAGGAGGCAAAGAGACTCCAGGCTTGCCACACGGACACAGAACGAGAGCAGGAGAGATGTCTGGCTGCAGGGTCCAGGCAGGAAGCCTGAGCTTACTGTCTACCGGTTCCCTCATCCCCGAGGGAGAATGTTCCCCACGCATCATGGCCACGGGGCTGGGAGAGCCTGGAGGATCAGGCATGGGGGTGGGGTGCGGAGGGGACAGGCAGTGACCAAATGGACCACGAACCAACCACGACACAAGGCCAAGGACACGCCAACGGGGGAAAGAGGCCTGAGCCAATAGACATTAGGCTTCTGCCCCTGGTCGGAAATAGAAACTTGAAATAGAAATTAAGCTCAGTTTTAGAACAATAGAGAGGGTTGCCTTTTTTGCACGCTGCCATTGGCATGCAAGGTGTCTACCAACAAAGACGGATAGGTATAAAAATTTGAGATTACGGTGTTACCGGGTCTCCCCTGCTGCCCGAAACCAGGCCGGGGACAACTTCCCGTATCGTGGTTGAAGGGTCTTGTCTCCCATCGCGTACGGTTGGGTCCCTGGAAGGAAAACCGCTGGAAGTCAAAACACGGACGCACTCTCTTCCAGAAAGCTCGTACCTGTCGCGACTCCACCAGCCAGGGATAAACAGCCTGCCTCACTCCTCACTCCCCAGCTTCGAGGAGCATCATTTGGCCCACCTTTGCCAATATGATGAGCCAAAACCTAGTCTGGCTGTCTCCATTTGCACTCTTCGATTAGCAGAGTGAGGTGCTCCGGTGCGCTTGGGAAAGCCAGGGTGTTAGGGTTATGTGACCCTTGTTAAGCACGTGCGTGTGCACAGGGTTTTTGATGTAAGATACCCTGGGGACACTCCCTCCCCGGTCAGAGAGCGCCTTCCTGTAGCTTGGCCGCTCTGATCCTCAGTTTCTGCATCCATTAAATGGGGAGAATGATATCTCTCCTGTAGGAAGGAGTAGTGGGCATTTATTTGTCATTTGCTTCCTTGGCATTCTCTCTCCTCTCCCCTCTCCCACCCACTGCCCTAAATTCCTGGCCGCATGGTTTGGTCACAGGAAGGCTTGACTGACTTAGACCAATCTGTCTTTCATCCTCCTGGCCACAGCGACTGATGCAGGAGTGGGCACATGACCCAAGTGCCCACAGGCCAAATTCTGGGATTTGGATTGAGCTGTAGGGGGATGTGGCCTCTCATTTACTCACAGGTGTGAAGGAGGAAGCCGCTGGTGGCCATCCCAGAGGCAGAAGGGAGGGGCCTGCTGTGAATAGTGCAACACCGAGGACATAGAACCGAGTGGTACATGCATTGGTCCTATGCCTACCAGAGTACCGAGGCTGGATCAACCCTTGCCTGAAGCAGGCCTTGTCTATTTTTTAGTTCTATAAGCCAGTGAGTTCGCTTTATTATTTAAGCTCCTTTGAGCCAGGTTTTCTGTCACCTGCAATGCAAATGACAGTACTGAAGATATGCTTCCCTGCAGGGACAGTGCCTGGGTTGGCACACAGAGGGTACTCAGGAGATCACAGCCTTGGGCACAGAAGCTGGCACCCAGATGTATAGAACAGACCCATGAGGTTTCAATCACAGCTCCGCTTCCTCCGAGCTCCGCTGTGTGACCCAAGCAGCTTCACCCCTCTGAGGGTGATAACATCTGCCTTCTCAGGTTGTTGTGAGAATTCAAATAAAATCCATGAACACACTTCACAGTTCCCAGCCCATTATTATTATTTGTTAACGGTATTGCCGTAAAGGAAATGTTTGTTCCTACCTGTCTCCCAGGCTTGACGCGAGCTCCTTGGGGATAAGGCCGAGTTTGGTCAGCGTCTTAGTTCGACAACCCAACCCATCACTCACGTGTTGATTACCTGCTGCATTTTGCCTCCTTGGGCCTGGTGGCGAGTTCCCTGCAAACAGGGGCTGGGACCCACCTCTGTGCTCCACGGAGGGTGGACGGACGGGTAAGTCGCGTGTCCCAAATCCCTTGTTGGTGCATAAGTGAATCATGAGACCTGCCGTGTCGAAGGGTTACAACACCTACCAGGAGGTCCTGCCCACGGTGCGCTTTGGGCGGATGATAAGCCGAGGCCCGTCGTGGTGATGGGGAGGCCGAAGGCTCCAGGGCCACGGTGGCAGTGGCAGAAGCAGCATTTGAACTTGGATCTGTCCGACTCCTGAACCTGTAGCTGGTGAGACGCACCCTTGGGCCTGTGACACGCCCCGATGGGTAAAGTGGCAAAAGGCCGCCCCGGAGCAGACAGGACTATGGCGTAGAGGCAAACGGTAACACGGAATTCATCAAGGCTGCTCTCGGTGGCTCACGTATATAGTACTAGGTGGTTGTCGCAGCTGGAGGGAAAACCGGAGAAGGCAGTGGCCAAGAGTGTTAGCGGGGAGGGGGCTCAGGCAGGCGAGACACAGGGAGCGAGGGCTCAAGGCCTCTTGGGCGGGGGCTCCGGGTCTCTGGCTCCTGGGGAGCAGGGCAGGAGGGTGAGGCCCCTGTGCCCGTGACCTCACTGCCCCCCTTCGAGGCAGCTCCTTCACCCTAACTCTTGGGCAGACACTGTGAAGATGCAGGGTGGGGGAGGGGCTAGGAGGAGACCGAGGGGGACCTGGGAAGTTCCAGAAATGAGAGACTGGGGAGGTTCCCTACTGGGACACCAGGAAACAGGCGTCACAACAGCCCTGGCGGCCAAGCACCTATGTCAGGGAAACTAAGGTTCAGAGAGGTTGAACCCAGTCTGTCCCCGCCCCTGGTCCCTCCTGGGGGACCCCACTCTCTGCCCTCCCCCTGCAAAGGGGAGACCGCAGGCACCTCCCCACAAGGCCTGAGTGTCTGACAAGGTGGTGGGGGCAGGGCGAGCTTCCCTAGATATGGAGGCACCAGAGAGGTGGGGGTGGGGAGGGAGTGAGGCCAGATACTCCCCTTCCTACAACCACCGGGGACACGGGGGACCATCCCTGCAGACACTCAGCATCCCTAAAAGCCATTTGCCTTTACGCCCCTTCCCCATGGATCCACCCCAGTGCCCTCTGCTCTCCTGGGCAGGACGTCCACCTCTCAGAACGGCTCCCTCATCCGGAACCGCAGAGGACAAAGCGACACCCACGGGACCGTTGCGAGGACGATTCCCAGCAACAACAACAACAACAACAAAGCGGCCAAAGGCTCAGGCTCCCCTCCACACAGCAAGCCTGTGAGTCCCTCCCCGTCCTCAAGGCGACGCCCCAGGGACATCCTCGCTGCCCCTTGGCCTCCTGTCCCCCCTCGCCCCATCACCCTCCCAGAACCCAGAGTCAGGGATGCCCCTTTCCTGGGGTGGGGGGGTGGTCAGGGCTCCAAACACTCTGCGCAGGTGTCCGCTGGGTTAAGAGCGGGACCCGGCCTGTTCGCTTATCTCGGAAGAGTTGTTGACTGACTGACCAACCGGGAAAACCAGGGTCCAGGGAGTTGCTCCCCAGAACCCCCTCTCCCCGGAGGATTTCTCTGACCCTCCGCCCAGGCTGAGTTAAGGGCTCCTCACAGGAGCTCCCTCGAAGCCCGGAAACATCCAAGAC
Source organism: Felis catus (assembly GCF_018350175.1). NCBI lineage: Eukaryota > Metazoa > Chordata > Mammalia > Carnivora > Felidae > Felis > Felis catus. The sequence goes on along the minus strand of NC_058375.1, from coordinate 12,653,357 downwards.
ACGAAAAGGTGTAGGTTCTGCGGTTCAAGCCTCGGCTCTCTGCAGGGACTAGCTGTTTGCCTCCGGGCAAGTGACCTAACCTCTCCGCACTTCCCTGTCCTCACCCATAAAATGAGGGTAGCAGTGTCTGCCGTGGAGAATGTTGGTGAGGCGTCACGAGGCAGGCAGCACACGCAGCACAGCACCCGGGAGGTCCCGAGCTCCCCAGACCACCGCGAGGATCTCGCCATAACGTGTTGGTCACCGATCTTTCGCCACCTGCCTGTGAGCTCATCAACACCCGTAGGGACGCCTGTCGGGCATTTTCCCAGAATCCCACAGGGACCTCCTACTGCTTCCTCGAGCCCACCAACGTCCACACCTGCAGGTCTCACGCAGAGGTGGGGGGCCCCTTAGCCCACGTCTACAGGGAGCCGGGCTGTCCCGGAGTCCCCAACCCCAAGGCTGGCCCTTGGCCAGCGACAGACAGGCCCCCAGCAGGGCCAACTCTGAAGTTAACTTCTAGTCCAGAGCCCCCGTGGGATGCGGCTGAGGCCACTTTCTGTGGGATTTTGCTCGAAGTCATACCCCAGCATGGCTGCACGCCCCCCCCCCCCCCGGGGCCCTCCCTCACCCTGCCCTGCACCTGAATCCTCCTCTCCGGCAGCTGCAGTGGCAGATGTCACGCTTACCTCTGCCCCCCACGCTTAGCACAGTGCCCAGACAGGGGCCACTTGGTCCGCATGGGTAACTGCTGAACTGAGTGACGTGGTCAAGAAAAGGATTTAGGGAGGGGCACCTGGGGTGGCTCAGTCAGCGAAGCGTCCAACTCTGGATCCGGCTCAGGTCACGATCTCACGGTTCCTGAGTCCGAGCCCAGGGTGGGGCTCTGAGCTGACAGCACAGAGCCTGCTTGGGATTCTCTCTCTCCCTCTCTCTGCCCCTCCCCTGCTCCTACGCACAGGTGCTCTCTCTCTGTCCTCCCTAAAATATATAAAGAAACTTTCAAAAGGAAACAGAAAAAGACTTAACCAAGGCACGACTTCTGAGAGGGAGAATGAGACTGAGAGCCGGCAGGGCTCCCCCAGACCCCCCAGCTGCCTCCCTTCCCCACGCGGAGAGCCATTTGCAGCTATAAATGTTCAGTGGAACATGTGGTCTTTAATGCACGGGCTTGAGCTGCGCAAACAAGGTTATAAAATGTCAAGGCAAATCAAGCCGGGATCCCGGGGCGGCCACCCTGACGTCACAGCTGGGGGCGGGGCTTGCCCGGAACAGGCAGGAGGAGGCTCAGAGCGCACTGAGTGTGGGATGGAAAGAAGGGGCGACCTGGCCCCCACTGATGATTGTAATCCTTTGCTCTGACATGATCAAAGATGGGCAAGCAGGCCCACATCTAGAACGTACCACGGTCAAGGGGCGGGGCGGGGGGGTGTTTCCCCCTCTTTTCCTCCTCCTCTGTGCAGGTACACAAGGGACCCGGCACTCGAAGGTGCTCGATGAGACCCTTGCCCTCCTGGAGATTACATTCTAGAGGGAGAAAAAAAAAAAAACCAGTCATACATAGTATCTGTATGAGGACGTGGCAGCGGCCCAGGGCTGGGGCTCCAGCAGCAGGTGGCCCCGGCCGTCTTCCCCTCCCCCCCTTCCCTCCACTGCAGACCAGGCAGCGTTTTGCAGACCACCGTCCTGCTGCCCAGCCTCAGCCGTGGCGATCCCTCACGGGATCCGGGCAAGGGGGTACAGGGAGCCCAGTGGGGCCGCACCACCTCATTCAAGACACGCCACAGAGGGGCTGTGCATGGCACCCAGGGTGCTCTGGGGTGTTGAGGGAGAGGGAGAGGGGTCCGAATCCTGGCCTCGGCCACTTAGGGGCGGCGTCACAAAACTGGGCGCTCCCGAAGCCTCAGTGGCACCATCTGTAAAACGGGGCCAAGCCTGGACTCCACCTCTCAGGGCGGCTGCAAGGATTGGATGAGATCCTGGCACGAAGTCAGCCCTCGTTTCGTGGCAGTTGAAATTACAGTGAAGACTCTCTGATTTTAAGGTTCAGTGAACCCCTGGCTCGTCAGCTCTGTGAGAACGGGGATCTGGTCTGTTTGGCTCATGATTTTATCCCCAGTCACCTGGCACCCAGGGCCTGGCATAGAGGTTAGCAATTTGCGTATGTGTGGAATTGCGCGTGTGCGTGCGTGTGTGTGTTGGATGAATGAGTGAATGAACGAATGAATGAATGGCCAGGCTGACCGCTCTGTCCAGTTGCCCGAACCAGAACCTAGGATGTGTCCCTGCCCCCCCCCCCCAGACATCCCGCCTCCTGACCAGCAGCTCTCGGTCAGCCCCCGAGCCCCTGCAGACAGCCCCTCGCTCACCTAGAGTGACAGCCTCTGAATGGGTTCCTCCTCCCCTCCCATCTCAAAAATCTCATTTCCAGAAAGAAAAGAAGTTCATTAACCAAACCCCGGGCATTCTGCCGCAGGGCTGACCCATCATCAGGCACAAAGGAAAGTCTTATCTTAGTCACTTACAAAATTAACCACCAGGAACTTGGGCCCCACAGGCCACAGCACACCCTCCTTCCCAAGGAGCAGGGGGAGGCACGGCGGGACCGGTGGTAGTCACCCACGGCCCTGGACTGTGGCGGAGCAGGAACCTCACAGCGGTCAGGTCACACTCGGACACCTCCTCCCCTCCTCACCCAGGACACTGTGAACCTGAGTCCAGCCACTCCTGCCTCATTAAGCAGCCGGCACAGGGCCCTGGGAAACGTCTTAATTAGGTGGCCACACTGGCTTGTGTAAATTAATTTGATAAAGATAATGAAGTTCAGCAGAGCAGAGCTGACCATGTTTCTGAGAGCAGCTGCCCTGAGGCCTGAGCTCTAGGAACCAGGATCTGGGGAGGGGTGGAGGGGTTTGCGGGGCGGCGCCTCCCGGGCTCGCTGCCCCTCCCCTGCCCTCCCACCCACACCCCCACACCCCTGCCCACGCAGTTCAGCCTCTGGAGGCTGAAGGACCCAGGCTGTGGAGGGGGTGGGGCGTTATCCTTCTCCACGTGCCACAGGAATCAAATCACCTGACCTCTGAGAGCCTCAGTTTTCTCAGCTGTAAAGTGGGTATGACAATCCTGCCTCCTAGCGCTGATTAAATGAGATAAAATATGCAAAGCATTTGGCCCATGCCTGGAGTTTATGGTGGGTCCCCAGTAAACCGTAGCAGTTATTTATATTACCGAAATAAAATAATGAAGCTGCCCCCCTCCCTGTCCTTGTGTGTCCATGGGGAAAATGGTTCTTTTGGATAAATTGTTAACCCCTGATTTTCCTGAGCCCCTTCTCATTCTGGACTTCCTGCTCCCTTTGGGGTTCAGAGGGCTGAAGAATTTGGTCAAGGTCACACAGCCAGTAAGTGGTGGGTGCAAGATTCAAACCCCGTTTTCCTGGCCCCAAAGCAAAGGAAGGACGGCTGTGTAGACTTAGGAGTCTGCAGATAAGTGGGCTGGACCGGTGCCCGAATACATCCGATGCCTCTGTGTTCCCTCTGAGCCGGCTCTGCTTGCCAGTGTAGGCGGCTGCACAGGAGACTTAAACAACACTGAGCACACACTGGCCGTTGGTGGCGGGTGGAAGGACTGTGACACCGGGGGAGGATGTGACCTGGGGCTCAGGCACAGCTCTGCCAAACTATGGCACCTTCGCCAAGTCACACCCCTTTGGAGACCCTTTCCCCATCAGTAAAGGAGAAGAAAAGTTTCTGACTCTGGACACTTTTCCAGCTCCATTCCCCAGATCCTCCCCTGAGTCACCTGCTGTTTGGTCTGAGGATGCCTGAAATTTCTCCCCACGCCTTCTGCCTCCTGGCAGAGTGCCATCTCACGGGGGGGGGGGGGGGGGCTGAGCACACGGAACCACCTGCACCCCATCCCTCCCGAGAGCGGCAAGGAGGACTAAGTATGGACAGCAGGGTTCCCGGACTCTCCACAAGGAAGTATCACGGGGACACGGGATCCTGAACGCAGAAGTTCTCCTCGAGATGCAAAATCCCCAAGCTGGGCTACATGATAACCTCTGATCAGCAAAGAAGAAGGACGATGACAGCGTGAAGGATTTTTTTTTCCCTTGCTGTAAACGAGAAAGACGCATTGGGCGTCTAATTAGCAAAATATTAGGTAATTGGTGTAATCTGGGACTATTCCCTTTTTGACAGCTTCTACTGTGCTGGCCCATTTCAAGCCTGAGCTGCTGGTAACATCAGCTGATAATTGTAATACTGAAAATGAAAAATCAAATCAGAGTCATCGGAGGCTCCCATTAAATTGATTTAGGACTGGAAAAATTAATGGGATTTCCCCTGCCTCCCCCCACCCTCCCCCCCGCCTTGCCTCCTCCCTGCCTGGTCTCTGCCTCGCTCTGCCGCACAGAGAGAGAGAGAGGGAGAGAGGCTCGTGGATGGTTGGGGCTCTGCCACTCCGCCTCTCACCTGCTGTCTCCCTGCAAGATGGCCAGGAACCACCCCCCTGAAAGCCAGCTGTGGGAGGTCAGTAAGAGAATGGAGGGACGTACGCAGCCTCAGACAGAGCAGGTGCACTTTTCCTCCCCTTTCCCAGGAGCACCGAGCCCCTAAGATGAGGCACAGAGCAGCCTCTGCTATTTCTAAGTTTGATGAAGCAAGGAAATAGAGTCAGTCTGATGTGTGTCCCATCAGTTCCAGTGACAGAAATCAACCCAAACCAGCTTAAAGGGAAGAGAACACGCATTGGCTCATGAAACCGGGAAGTCCGGCAGGAGAGCTTGCCCGGAGACGCCGAGAACCCAAAGGTGTCGCCCCACCTCTTCTGTCCCTGCCTCCCCTCCTCCCCTCCCACCGCGGCTAGGGTCGTTCCACACTGAGCTAGGGTAGGGATGGGTGTGCGGAACGCGGCCACAGACAGCTTCCAGGCTTACGTTCTCCTGGGTTAGCAACCCCGGAAGAAACAGAGCTGTTCTCCCCCAGCATCCGTACATAAAGCCCAGGGAAGTGTCCCCATTGGTCTTTCTAGAGACACGCGCCCTTCTCTGCCCAATCACTGTTGCCCAGGGTGGGGAGGAGACATTATACTGACCGGACCTGGGTCCCAACCCACCCCTGTGACTGAAGGGACAAGGTCTGATCGTGACCTTGCACCCCACGGCGGGAGCAGGTGAGGCAGCATCCCCAAAAGCATGCTTTGACTACTGGAAGAGGAGGAGGTGTGTGGTCAGGAAACGAACCGCCCCCAAACTTAGCATCTTAAAGCTTTGCTACGATCTCTCATGATTCTGCGGGTCGCTGGGAGCGGGTGGTTCTCCTGTAGGACAAGACCGGGTCTGGATCTGTACCTACCTGGGGACTCGACCAGGCGGCGTGTCACAAGATGGATCCACGGCCTGCGTGGCGCCCCCGTGGCCAGGGCTCTCTCTCAGGCCCTGTCTCCACACGTGTGTCCTGTGGTCTCTCCATCAGGGCAGCTGGACCGCTCCCATGGCAACCCAGGGGCTCCCAGAAGCACAAAAGCAGATGCCATCAGGCTGACGGGCAGGGTCGCTTTCATCACATTCCCTCGTTAAAGCATAAAGGCCAACCGAGACTCAAGAGGAAGGTACGTAAACTCCGCTTCTCAATGGGGGAAGGGACAAAGAGTCTTCACCGTCTTTTGTTGTTCTTTATTTTTTGAGGGGGGGAGGGGCAGAGAGAGAGGGAGACACAGAATCGGAAGCAGGCTCCAGGCTCCGAGCTGTCAGCCCAGAGCCCGACACGGGGCTCGAACTCACGAACCCTGAGATTCTGACCTGAGCCGAAGTCGGACGCTCAACTGACTGAGCCACCCAGGCGCCCCTAGAAGCTTCACCATCTTTAACCACTCCCCCCGGGAGGGTGGGGCAAACAGTGGCGAAGCGGGGATACCCATCCCATCTGTGAATGAACTCAGGAAGTGCTCACGGGGACCCTGATCGGTGTGTTCGGTCTATGCCAGGGGCTGAAGTTCCTTCCCTCGAAGGGAGATGCCCCACCACTCCGTCCCTGGGGACGGCTTGTGACGTGGCTGAGGCACAGGTGCCCTATGGCTTCCTCCTCAGGAGAAAGTCCACTGAAACACAGGAAAGAACGAGGAGAGGGCTTCTATTTGGCAGAGAGAGAGAGAGAGAGAGAGAGAGAGAGATGCTCTTGGAGCTGCCAAAGGCTGGGTTCCTCGCTCTGCCTAACCAGGGCTGGAAGGCTCTGGAAATAAACTGGCCTGTATCTGAGTCTCGGACCTCCAAAGACCAATCATGTGGCCTTGAGGGGGTCACCTCGCCTCTCTACACTTCCATTTCCTTATCTCCAAGAAGGGCGGGATAACAACCCACCTCGTCAGGGTCTAAGGAGAAAATGGGCCAAACTGTGCAAAAAGTCTAGCATGGTGCCCGGCGCAGAACAGGTCCTAAATGATGACAGGGCAGAGGGGTTTTCATCACTGCCCACTGTATGTACCTGTTCGAGGTGCTGCTCTAGGCGGTGGTGGACACTCCGTCCTTTGTACCCAGATGCCCGAAGTTCTCCTCCCCCACGTCAGTCCCGAGTATCCCTAGAGAGAGCTGGCGGGAGGCCCTCCCTGGTCGAACCATCTCCGGGAGACCGCCGGCCCTCTGAGCGCCTTCGTCCCAGCCTATGGGCTTCAGGCTGGCTCGGGGGGAGTGGGGCTCAACATACGTATTTCATTTTACACGCGTTGAGTTCGGGCCCCTTGAATCTCACATCCGGAGAAACATGCAAATGAATGCAAATGATGCCCTGAGTTATGCAAAACAGCATGCAAATGCATGTCCCCGATTCGCCACACAAGAGGACCCGGTCACCTAATTTAGCTGAAACAGCAGGGGAAGAAGATCGTGTCTGTCCATCGTGTCTTAGGTTCGGGCTGCAAAGAACTCAGGAGACCTTCTGGAATGGAGCTCAGGGGTCTCCGGCCACACCTGGGCCACCGGCACCCAATCTCTAGGACCAGGAGCCCTCGGGCCCGGCTCTGCCCGCAGACGCTGGCTTCGCAGTGTTTGTAAAACTGGACCTTCCGACCCCCTGACCTTCTGAGGGGAGGGCACTCGTTTTAGGGGCAATCGCTGGGGCGGGGTGCTTGAAGGTCTTAGCTCTCTGACCTTCCGCAGCTCCCTCTGATCCAGGTAGAGGGACCGACATCGCCAGGCTACCGAGGGTAATTGCCACAGGGCAGTGGCTGATATCGTGCAGGCCCAGCAATACCCGTGGCAAGGTGACTTTCTCCAGCCGCTCCTGAGCCCAGTGCTCCGTGTAGGCCTCCAGGTGACCCCCTGCAGCAGAGGACCCTGAGTCTCCCTTCCCTCCAGGCGGGCCCTGAACAGGGCGCTCCCGGCTGCCCCCGCTCACATACAGCCACCTGCTCACCGCTGGTCAAGCCCGACACTGACATCCTCACACTGAGTGAGCAGGCCCCGGGGGCTGAGCGCTGTATACACATCGGCTCCTTGACCCGGGACGTCCCGTGACCCTGGGACAAGGGCCTCCAAGAACCTCATCTTTTCAAACCTTTGTTGCCCGTTGGCCGTGAGGCTGGGGGCTCAGCCCCGGGAAGCCAGGGACCGCGTGGCCTCCTTGGCTGCCCAGGCGCCGGGTCCCGGTGGGAAACTGGCTCGCCGTGGCCAGCAGGAGACGCTTGCGGACGGGCTGAAATCTACTCCGAGGCCGTGCGCGCTCAGACTGAGGCCCATTTTCTGCAAACGTACACGGTCTCTTTTCTGGACCCATTAAACAGCCCACGACAGGATGTCGACTTATCGGTATGGTGGTTACCGCTCTTTGCCATTGTTTGCCCAAAAAGCTCGATGAGCAGCTCCAGCATTGGGGCCCCCCGAGCCAGCAGAGCTGATAGAAGTTTCTGCACAAACTGCTGTGCTCTTCAAGCTGGCTGGAGCAGAGCTGTGCCTCTCTAAAGAAGGTACTGGAGGCGCCCAGCAGGCCCGGGCATTTACCACTCTAAGGAGGAGCATCTAGGATACAGACACCCGGCAGGGCTCCTGTGTGTGATGATAATGATCAAGTTGATGAGGGCTTCCTATGGGCCAGGAGCTGCTCTGAGTAGCCTACATAAATTAACTCATTTTATCCTCCAAACCGCCATGCACACAATGCTGTTAAAGTCCCCCACGTGCTAGAAAGAAAGACCAAGGCTAAGGGTTTGCAAACATTCCGTGGCTCGGATCGGCACTTGCGCCCCTGTTCTCATCCAGGGTCCTCAGGCGGCAGAGCGGAGGGGTGGGGCCAGGGAATGGGCCCCAATTTACCACCAAGGTTGGGGGGCGGGTAGGGCCGGGTCAAGGGTGTGGGCCTTAAGGCCGTAGCCCTGGGGTCCCCTCCTGTGCTGTGCAACCCTTGGCAAGTGACTTCACCTTCCCGAGCGGCTGTCTCCTCATCCGTAAAGCCGGGGGGGGGGGGGGGGGGAGGGTAAGGAAAGAAACCCTCTGGGAGTATTGGTGGTGATCCTTTGTGACCGAGGGAACAATGCACTTGACATGGCGCCTGGACCCGGAAGAAAGTTTGGCACGCCTGGACTAGTATCGGGCAGGACTTGAGCGCCCAGAGGTGCAGGGACCCGGGAATCCCACGCAAACCAGAGACAGGGCCAAACCTCAAGCCGCGTCTCCCGACTCGAGGCCCACAGCGCCCTCTCCGCCGCACGCCGACGCACCTGTCGGGCCTGGCTTACAGGTGCCCGCGCACCTGTAAGAACCTGTTCCCCGCGGAGGGGGAGGCAGCTGTCGGCCTCGCTGCTCACCGGGAAAGGTTTGTGGTTTCTGTTGATATGAAGGGAAGACAAGAAATAGCTTGGGTAATTATATTAATTTTCCTCAATTTACACATTCTTGCTATTTGCCATTTCCCCAGGAATGTGCAAATGAGGAGTTTAAGTGGTTCAGCAGCGCCGTAATTGGGTCGGTATTGTTGAAAAAAAGTTTCCGTTGTGTGTCTCATCATTAGCTGTCTTCACGGTTGAGGGTCCTGTCTCCCCTCTCGGACTGGGAGCACTCCGGCCCAGGAGCCTCCACCATCTGACCGGAGAACCTTCCGAGGACAGAAATGTATCTCGCCCATCAGACGAGGGTCTCCTTCTGTGCAGAAACTCTATCTTTCCCAACAAACTGGCAGGTCCCTGAGGGTGGGGCTGGGTCTCCCCCCTCAGACTAGCAGCTTCCTTATCAAACTAGGTGATAGGGGGCTGTGAGTCCTCCATCAGACTGGGAGTGCCCTGAGAACGAGGACCTCCCTCCCCCATCAGTAGCTCTGTCTCCCCCATCAGGCTAGTAGGGTCAGTGCCGTTAATGTCCCCACAGTGTGCGGCTGAAACTCTGATTCCACCCTTGTGTGACCACCGCCCACGTGAACACACATGCCCATGCTTTGCAATCCAAAGAAAGCACATATCGGGCCCCCAGGAGGCAGGTTTCAGAGGCTGTCGCCCCCACAGAACAAGGGGACAGTCCCTTCTCGTGTATGTGCATGTATTGGGCTTCCACAGGGCTAGGGGCCCGGCAGGGGTCCACAAATCACGTCGGTGGCAGGAAGACTGGTCCCTCTTAGGGCAAGAAGCCTGTACCCAGGACTTCGGTCTGGCCCCAGGGAGGAACAGCCGGGGTCTCCTCTGGCTTCTTTCCAAAGCCTGGACTCCAGAGGGACCCCTGTCCCAGGACAGGGGCAATCTTATCTCCCCAGTGACTCTAGCCGAACGTCGAGCCAGCAAAGCTGGACGCCATGGGGTGACCCGTTTGTGATAGAAACCTGGGGTTTATTTTCATCCTCTATAAATCTCCATGCGCTGATGTCTCCCTGGTCCCCACCCCACCGAACCGATGCCAGATAGCGTGCGTGTGCATGCGTGTTACGGGCCGAATGTTCGTGCCCCGCCCCCGAGTTCATGTGTGGAAGCCCTAACCCCCGCTGTGATGGTATTCGGAAGTGAGGCCTTTGGGAGGTAATGAGGTCATGAGGGTGGGGCCCCAGGGTGGGATCAGCACCCCTGTAAGAACGGGAAGAGAGACCACAGCCTCCTGTCTGCATCATGTGAGGACACAGCAAGAGGGCAGATGTCTGCCAGCCAGGAAGAGGGCTCTCACCAGACACCAAAGCAGCCAGCACCTTGATCTTGGGACTCTCGGGCACCCAGAACCGGGTGAAACAGATTGTTTAGGCCACCCAGTCTGGGGTATTTCGTTACAGCACCCGGGGCTGAGACAGGGAGGCACAAGCTGAAATGGACAACTAACTTTCAGTTCCAAGTCTGATACTTCTGTGTCCATAGCAAGACCATCCCCTCGAAAGCCTGGCTTCGCTGGGGAAGAAAACATTTAAAATCATAAAAGCCACTTCTCCCATACGTTCCCTCTGGCAGTACACGCAGTCCTGGGGGTCTCAGGATTCTTTCTCTCTGGCTGGCCTGGAGCGCCAGGAACTAATGCCTCTGGCTGAAGCCTCAGCTCGGGACACCCTGATGGCAGTGGGGGGGACAGATGGTGGCCGGAGTGACTCTGAGGCTTGCTCTGTGCTGTCCCCAGAGCCCCCACTGCAGCTCACCTGCTCAGTACCGCACCCTGTTCTGGCTCCCTTCCCTTCTCTGTCCCACACATGTCCCCTCCTGCTGGTCCTTGGCCTCACCTCCCTAATAAAGGATTCGGATCAAAATCCTCATCTCAGGCTCTGCTTCTGGGGGAAACGCCGAAGCAAGAGCAAAGCTCTGGGAGCACAGAGATACCCACAGGCCACTGAGGCACTCCTTCCCGGCCAGAAATCCCATTTTAGGTAGCAAGTCAGAAACAGGACAGACTGGAGGGGAGAAGCTCGAGCTTGGCCCCACACCTGAGGCCTCACAAGTCCAGGAGGAAGTAAGGAAGGCTGAAGGGAGCCTGGGCACCACGGGCAGGGGGCTGCGTCTCCAACGTGCCCACCAGGTAGGAGAGCGGCAGGGACAGCAGGGCAGGGGAGGGTCCAGGCATCCAAGTCCAAGATGGCCCAGCTGGTGAGAGTCCCGCAGATAGGGGTGCAGAAAGGCGGCAGGAGGGGGTGGCAGGCTGGGTTACCCACAGGTGGCGGGCCGCGGGGAGGGGAGCAAGCGACCTGTCCTCAGCCTGAAATTCCCAACCAGCGGCTGCGCGGATCCCAGCTGGGAGGTGGGTCCGGTGCACCTGCCTCCTGACAACAGGCCCCCACCTGTGCCTGCTCGTCAGGGGTGAAGCAACAGCGCTTCTCCTTCTAGGGCAAGGGCAGGGGACAAAGGCGTGCGGCCCACCTGGGCCCCAGACCCCGCCCAGGCCCCCTGCTGCCCTCATGCCCAGACCTGTTGGTTCTTTGCCTCCTGTTCCATCTTGAACCCACTGCCATCTGGCTGGTCCCCCACGGCTCGGCCCCCCTTCCTCTTGTCAAGGTCACCGGACGGCCCCTCTGGGCCTAAATGCAAGGTCACTTCTCCCCACGGCACTGGACACAGAAGATGGCTCCCTCTTCCTTCTGACACTCTCCACACAGCTTCCAGGACAGCAAGCCTTCCTGGTTCTCCGCCTCCCCCGGCTCCCCGGCCCCTCCTGTCCACCTCTCAAGCCTCCAACCCTGGCCTCTTCCCCGCGCTCAGGCCCCCACACCTCCCCGCCCTCCTCTGCGCCCTGGAGATCTCCCCGCTCACCCCTGTCTCTCATGCGGACCTCTCCCTAGAGCTCCAAACTCCCAGTCACTGTCCTGCCTGCCCAAGATGCTCGGCGACAACTCAGTGTAATGCCCCAAACCCCCTTCCCAGTCCTCCCGGGAAAAGCCCGCCCCTCCCACACCTCCTGGCAACTCTGTCTTTTGAGCGTCCCTGACGCCCCTTCTGTCCCCACCCACCCAGCTGCACACCACACAGGATCTGACACCTCCTCGCACCTCCACCGTGGCCACTGGGTCACCGCCACGGCCCCCTCGGTGTGTGCTCTCCGGACTCCCACACTTCTGCGCTTGCCCTCGACGGATCAGCCTCAACCTAGCAGCCAAAAGTGATCGTTTGAAAGCACGTGACAGATGGTGTCACTCTTCTTCTCCAAACCCTCCCACGACCTCCCGTGTCACAGAGGAAAAGGCCAAGTCCCTCCGTGATCTGACCTGGTAACGTGTGACCATCCCCCTGCCCCCCCGCCCTGCAGCCGCCCGCTCCCTCCGCCCCAGCCACCAGCCACACTCCTGCCTCGGCCCCTGGTACTTGCTGTGCCCTCTGCCCAGAATGTTCTAGGGCCTGATGTCTGCTGCTCCTTCAGGTCTTGGCCCAGATGTCACCTCCTCGGTGTGGCCTCCCCAGACAACCCTGCTTTTGACATCACAAGCCCCCTCTGCAGCCTCTCTACCTCCCGGCGTCTGTGTTCTCTGTCCAGAGCACAAACACCACGTGACGTGTTGTCCTTACTTACTGTCAGTGCCCTCTGTGCCCATCAGCAAAATGGGGGCCGGGCCGTGTGCAGAGTTCACCACACTCTACCCAAGTGCCTACCTGGATCCGGGTCCTGGCACACAGTAGGCTTTCCGTAAATGTGGAATGACTGACAATTCAATTCCCCTGGCCTGGACTGTTCCTATCTCCTCTCTGAGGCACAGAGAGGTTAAGGTGCTCGCCTGACATCACACAGCTGGTGAGCGGGGAAAGCATCGTTGGAACTCTGGTCTGTCTCCAATTTTATTCTTGGAGGCAGGGTGGTCTGGGGGCAGGAGTCCGGCCCTGATGCTGCCTTGGGGAATTACTTCCTGAGCCTCGAGTCCCTCACCAGCGGAGCGGCCACGAGGACACGTGAGTGCTCCCAAAATACTACGGTTATTGTTACTCTGATCAGCCCCTTAAAGCGAGAGCCTCTCTCCCTCCCATGCCAGGCACGTCCTCGACGTGTTTCCACGTCTCTGGAGCCGCCAGACGCCCCCAGCCCACCCTCGCTCTGTTGTCAGAGACTCTGGAGAAGGGCTGTTGACTGATATGATAATTTCGCCGTGGAGCTAAGTCAGTCACTGAGGATCTCCCGGGTCCCCTTCAGCTGAGCGTTCTGTAGGGCTAGGATCTAACAGACCCGCAGAGCTCCCAGACGCCCACTCCTGCACAGAAGGGGGACTTCTTAATAAGACAGTCTGCCTCAAATCGTTTGGAACAAGGCAGGCTGCGGTGATGTAAGGGATAATCGCAACGCTGCTGTTGGAGGATGTCCCGGGTGCTTTCCACGGACTCGTTACCGCTTGTCCTCGGCAATTCCCTGAAGCGTCGTCGCCCCCGGTTTAGAGGTGAGGATTCTGAGGCCTGGAGGCGAAGGGACGGGCTAAAGGACACACGACAGGCCTTTCATGGGGCGGGACTGGAACACAGGCCTGCCAGATCCTAGCCCCCAGGCTTGGTCACCGGCCCAAGTGGCCGCAACTTACCAGTCGATCGCTGTCCTAGGAAACGTCTCAACCAGCATTTGACTAACGGGATCAAGGCCCCCCATGGGAGCCCCACACGGACGGCATTCAGTAAGTAGCTCAGGCACAGTGCACCTGATTTCCTCTCCCACCAGCAGGGGGCAGGACAGTGGTGAGTCTCCCTTGGATACTAAATGGGAAACTGAGGCTGAGAGAAGATGGGCTCGTCTGGAACGGAACGTCCGGCGTCCTGAATGGCCAGCGTCCACGGCCACGCTTCCTGCGGACACACGGCTCCCCTCTCCCCCTCCTGGGGACCCCCCACCCAACTGCGCACTGGCTGCGGGCGGAGGCGGCTGAGGCCTCGCTCACCTCCGCGGCCCCAGCAACTAACACGGTGCCCGAGGACCTAACAGGAGCTCAAGGGGTTTGCGGAAAGGGGTGAGTGAGTGAGTGGCTCCTCCAGTGGGCGAGAGCCCTCCAGGTGGTTAGGACCTGGCTGCCGTGGCCTCTCCGTGGTGGCTCTTGTCCCCCGGCTTCCCGGGGCGTCCATGAAAGCCATCGAGCTGCACAGCTGGGTCTGGTCGACAGGTCCGCCTCCCGCCCCCGCTGATCTCTGCTTCCCTCCTCCCCGCCGCCTGGTGCCTGGTGTCGCGAGGCCGGGAAGTGTGAAAGGGAGGACGCACAGGTGGGCGGGTGGTGGGTGGACAGACAGGTGGACAGATGCCAGTGAGGTGGTGGGTGGGGAGACGGAGAAAACACCTCCCTTTCGGGTGGGGGGGGTTGGTTTTGTTGCCTTGCCTGCAGGCAGCTCCAGACGTCTGAGGATGGAGACTGAGCCAGGAGAAGGAAGCCGGGGCCCCAGGCAGCCCCGCCCGCCAGTCGCACCCCACAGCCTGGGCTCTGCCACCAGCATCTGGAACTCACCCCTTCCTCCCTCGGCCCCCTCCCTGCCTCGCCCCCCTCCCTGCCTCACCCCTTGCCCACAGCAATAGCCCCAGACCCCTATCCCGCACACGGTGAAGCCCTTTGCCTCCCTTCCCTCCCGGGTTGGCAGTGACAGGTGCCAAGGCCACCTGCCTCTATACCATTCCAGAGCGGGGACGGCAGCCTTGTCTTCAAAAACCGTTCGGAGGCGCCTGGGTGGCTCAGCCGCTTAAGCGTCTGACTTCAGCTCAGGTCACGATCTCGTGGTTCGTGAGTTTGAGCCCCGCGTCGGGCTCTCTGCCGTCAGCACGGAACCCACGTCAGATCCTCTGCCCCCCCCCTCTGCCCCTCCCCCTGCTCGCTCGCTCTCGCTCAAAATAAATAAATAAACTTTAAAGAGAAACTATTCAGGAAAGAAGCTCCCAAGAGCCCCTTCTCGAGCAAAAGAGAACTTTCCGGGATGATGGAAATAGCTGGACCTGTAGTGCCCAGCGTGGGAGGCACACACCCCGTGGGGCTCTCCAAGACACTTCTCCAAGACGCCCACCCCGTGGGGCTTCTCCAAGAAACGTGGCCATGGGACTCAGGACCTGGATTTGTGATTTCATTTCATTTTAATTAATTACACGAATAAAAAGCGACACGTGGCCAATGGCGAGTGCACCGGACGGCTCACTCTAGGGCCTGTGCCATGACGGGGTCCCCCTGGTTCCGGAACAGCCCTACCTCCTGCCCTCGTGCCTCCGTCACACCTCAAAAAACAAAAAGTCAGTGGAAGCACTCACGTTCTTCTTGCCTTTTATTCCAGCATCTCCCAGAGCTCCAATATGTACAGACTTCATTTATACACATAATGTACACCATATATACGTATTTATATATATTCACACACCAGCCCACACGCTCTCGTACACTCACACGCACACGCCCGTCCAGGAGAGGCGCGCGGCCGTCTCTGAGCCCCGCTCGGCCCGGACAAGAGGTGCTGGGCTTGCCAGGCAGTTGTGAGGTTTTGTGTTTGTTTTTTGCTTTTAAAAAGAAGGCCATTTCCTCCAGAGGTATCCTCCCCCCGCACCCAAACCCCTGCCCCAAAACTCTGAAATATTTTCTTTCTTTCCTTCTTTCTTTCTCTTTCTTTCTTTCTTTCTTTCTTTCTTTCTTTCTTTCTTTCTTTCTTCATTTTCTCTTTCTTTCTTTCTTTCTTTCCTTTTTTTTTTTTTTTAAAAGGAAGAGGTTCTCCTCTGCTCGGCCAAGGTAGTTCCGGGAGACCCAGGCCCATCCCCACGGTCCCTGGAAGGCGATCGGTGCTCCCGGGAGGACCCCGCATGACTGTCGGTCGCCATGCCCGCGGCGGTGCGCCCCCGGTGGGGGCTATAGCGTCAAGGGCACTTGCCAGATGAGGAGGGCGCTGTCCGTCTCCCCGCACGGGGCTGGCCTCCCGCTGCCGCCCGAGGCGCTGCCGAAGTTGCGGTAGCCTTGCCCCCCCGAGATGATGGCCACTGAGCAGATCTCCTTGCGGTGGGCGTCCCGGGCGCAGGGCCGGCTGCGCACCCAGACATCCGGGTCATCGGCCATCTCGTAGATGGAGCCGTCCTCCTCGCTGTGCTCCAGGGCCGAGCCGTCGGCGGGCGCGGGCTCCCGCACGGACAGCAGCGGGCCCGGGAGGTGGGCCGTGGAGCGCAGGCGGTACTGAAGAAGGATGCCCTTCTTGCGGGTCAGCTCTCGGCCCACGCGGCTCGCGGGCGGGGGCTCATGAGCCTGCCCGTCAGGCTTGTCCTCCTCCGCCCGCGGCCCTTCGGCCTCCTCCTGGTCGCTCCGCAGGATGTCGGGGGCCAAGATGCTGGTAGCCACGGCCAGGAAGGCCACAGGCCCGCAGTGACCGTTGAGCGACACCATGCCTTTCCCTGCAAGAGTGGGGCGGGGAGAAGGGGCCCAGAGGCCCAGCTTTGGAGGGGGCACCCAGACCTCTCTTGGAGAACGTTCTGGGTGGTGTTTTGGTTTCACTAACGGCAGTGGATGCTGGAGCCTCTGGGGGAGGGGCTCTCCCACACCCTAGGGCTATTTTCTGTGGAGGAGTGGGACAGGGGACAGCAGTGACCTTATCAACCACTTGGGGGGGGGGGGCATCAGTGTGAAAGCGCCAGCCACACATCTCCGAGCCGTTGGCTCCGCCCAGAGAACCTTCCCCACCCACCTGCCGCTCTGCCCCATCCCCTAAAGCCCAGCTTGAGCCCCTCCGCCGCACCTCCTTCTTGACCCACCCACAGATTGCTGAGCACCTGCGTCTCTGTGCCCCGCGGGCCCGGAACACCTGCCGGCATAGCACCCGCCACCCCAGACCTCAGCTGCCTCCACCAGACTGTCAGCGCTGGGGGGCAGGGTCTCTGCCGGATACGTCCTGGCAAACCCAAGGACTGACACCGGGGGGGGGGGGGGGGGGGGGCAAAATGATCTCTGTGATGGAAACAGGAGATCTTGGATTTAGGAAGAGACTCTTCCTTAGCAGGGAGGGCGGCGGCTCAAGATCCAGCAGGGCTGGTCTACCCTCAGGGCTTCCCCCCTCCCCCTCCCCACCTCGGCCCTCCGACGGCTCTGCCACGACTCTCGGAGGCCAAGAGGGGCCCGGGGCTCTGGGGTCCTCGCTGACCCCGCCCTGGTTCTCCTGGCCTCGGTGCCACAGGGCCCGGCAGACCTCCCGCTGCTCCACAGGAACACATTTGTACAGGGACCCCATCCCCAGAGGCCCTCAGTTATTTCGGTCTCTGGAGCCTGGACGTGTTGAAGCTTCTATGGGGAGGGAGCAGGAAGGGGCCCGGCCACTATTCAGGGGTCCCCACGAATCCTGAAGCCACTGGACCGAGACACGCTATTGTGCCCACTGGCCGGATTAGGAAACTGAGACTAACTCAGAAAGCCGGTGGGAGACAGAGGGGGAGGGGAGGACATAATTCTGCCGTGCCACAGCGCCACCTGTGGTGACAGAGGACATTGGAGAATGATGCGTAAACACCTGGGCACGAGACACGCCCTCCCCGGCCACCTGCAGCTGACTGTCCCAGGCCCTGCCCAGACGGGCTCCCAGAGCCTCACCTGTGATCTTGGGGATGCCTTCCAGCCGAGGCACAGGCAGCAGGACAATAACACCCTGGTCGGTGCCCACCCAGAGCAGACCCTGGCAGATCAGGAGGCTGGTGACACACAGGTGCTTTTGGCCTGCGGAGAGAGAAGCCAGCGTGAGCCGCACAGCCTCCCCCGGGGATGGCAGTGGGTTCTGGGGGTTTGAGGTGGGGAAACGGCTCCTCCTGTGAGACCGGCAGGAAGCTGGATGGGGCTGTGGTCGGGACATGGGCTTGGGAGGCTGACCTGGCTGGATCCCCCAGCTGAGTGCCCCTCTACCCAGCCTGTTTCCACCCGGGGAAAGTGGGACTGCCCGAGGAGGCAAGGGGGTTGAGCCACTGGCCACGGAACTGGCCCGTGGGGGCCCTCCGCGGCCAGGTGGGGAGCAAAGACAGGGTTTGAGGGCGACGCAGATGTTGGCGCACACGGGATGCCTGGGAAGGGAGCCGGTGTGGACGCAGAAGTGAGGCGAGTCGGCAGTCTGCCGCAGTCCCTCGGTCTCCAGCCCAGGCCTGTCCTTCCGCCCACGTGGGCCCTTCCCCGGGAGAAGACACAGCGCGCCTGCCCCTGGCCTGACGTGCCAGGAACCAACATGTTACTGATGGCGGTCCAGATTAGCGCCTGACCGTCCCCCTGGTGCCGTCTCTTCGTTTCATCAAGAATGCGGTGGCAGGGACAGTGCGGGGGTCCCTCTGCCCTTTACAGGCAGGAAGCGCAGCATGAGCCACGCCCCACAGCGGCCCAGAGCGGGGTCTCCAAGGCCAGGCGCTGGGCTCAAACCCGGGCTCTGCCCCTTCCCAGCTACGTGACCCAGGCCGGTCCCTAAACCCCTCTGTGCCGTGGCTCCCTCACCCGCAAGAGGGGACAATGATGATATTCCACAGCCTCGTCCTGAGGATGAAACGAGTCAACGACTGAGCAGAAATCACCTAACCCAGTGCCCGGCACACGGCACACACAGAAAGGCGCCTTCGGAAGCTACTGCTGTTGCCCTGTTGACGACGATGGTCACCGGAAAAGGGTTCGAGGGACAGGCGGCACCGACGCCCCCCTGCCTTCCCAAAGGGCCCCGTCTTGCTTCTTGCCTGATTCCTCCCGCCCCCCTGAGAGGGGCCAGCTCTTCCCTAAAAGGAAATTCGAACTCATGCCACGTGCCATGGCGACAGCAATGCCACGCGGCGTGTGAAATGACGCTCGGAGCGCCGGTTCGCGGCCTGGGCGTGTCTCAGCACCAACAGCAGGGCCAGGAGGCCCCCAACTGCATTTCTGGCAAGTACCCGGGTGCCACTGATGCGTGCTGGTCCAGGGACCGCACTCCAGAGTTTCTAAAGCACACAGAAACCCGGTCTGGTTGGACGTAAGCCTTGCAGCGGCCTGGGACACGTGTGAGACACGGATGTCAGGCCCGTTTTCCAGATGAGGACAGGAAGGCCCAATGAGGTCACCCAGCTGGTGAGTGCGGGGCAGGGGCAGGGCTCAGGTCTGCTGGTTACACTCTGCCTCTGTTGCCTCTCCGCTCGTGAGCACATCACTGCGGTTCCACGCGGGTAAGGGTACGAGCTTCCTGTGCACGGCAAACAGCCTCCGAGCTGAACGGGGTGGCTCCCCAGGGTTACCATGTCGGGGTTCACGCGGCACCGTCTAACACAATGGACTCTACCATCACTGACCCACTCACTCGGCACTCCAGGACACCCCAAGCGCCTACTACGCACAGGACTCTGCACTCAGTGCCGGAGGCACAGTGGGAGCCACACACGCGAAGTTTGGCTCTTGAGGAGCAAACACTCTAGGACTTTCTGTGATGATGCAAATGTTATGGATCACGCTGTTCGATGCGGCAGCCACTAGCCACAGGTGGCTCGTGGACACGGGCTATGTAGCTGGTGGGATTAAGGCACTGAATTTTTCATTTCATCCGGTTTTCATCGTCATAGCGGCTACCGTATTAGCACAGTCTAGAGAGCGGAAAGAGGAAGTGAAGACATGAACCAGGAACATAAATACCAGGCAGAGGATTCAGATGGGAGCATGGGGCAGGGAGAGAGTGGGCAGGAAGGTTCCTGAGCTTCCTGACTTACCCCCACATTCTGGAAGGATAGGGAAGCAGGCGTGGGGACGTGAGTTTCGAAGGACAAGGAGGAGGCAGCCACCCCGAGCCCTGAGCTAAGGCCTGGGGCACAGCACATGCAAAGGCCCTGTGGCAAGAATAAGAGGGTGGCAGGAGCAGACTACAGCCAGCGCAGCTCGGGGATCGGGACGGGGGTGGAGCTCAAGACAAGCAGAGAGCGGGTAGGCCAGGGTAAGAGCGGTGACTGTTCGTTCTGGAGCTACATTCTAGAAGCTACTGGAAGGTCTGAGCAGAGGCGTGGGTGGCCTGGTTTGGAGGAGCGAGCGCTTTGGCCTCAGTGTGGTGGAGGGCAGGGAGGGAGCAAGCAGGCCAGCCAGGCAGAGATGCGGTGGCGAGACGCCGTGGTGGCCTGGAGGACGACAAGAAGCCAGCTCGTTCGAGATCCGGTCCGAAGTCGAATGGCAGACTAGCGCGGGTTGGGAGAGCGGACAGGCGTCGAGGGCAACTCCGAGGTGTTTGGTCTCGAGCAGCCGGGCGCCTGGCAGTGCCTGGGACTCCGATGGGAGGGCGGGCCTGGGGTGGAAGGCCACGCTGCCTCCCGGATACGCGGACGCACGTGGTGGGCCTGGCCACGCGACGCGAACGGAGTCCCACTCGCGGTGCTGATTCAACGCGGGAACGCGCACCTCGGGAAGAAGAGCCAGGCCCGTCTCCGGACAACAAGGGCCGTTTCACGAGCGGGTCTGGGTGCGTGCAAAGCTGGGGCTCCTCCCCACGGCCGCGTCAGCTCAAAACGCGCAGACGCCCACCAGGAGGACGGGCTCCCGGCCGGCGGCGGGTGCTCCCAGCCCCTCCTCACCACCTGGCCCCCGCTCGGCCCTGGTCAGGGTCTCCATCGCCCCATCTCGCTCGCTCTCTCTCTCTCTCTCTCTCGCCGCTTGCTTTCGCAGATGGAAGCCTCGTGAGGGCAGCAGCTCATCTGCACACTCAGAGTTGAGTTGATTCCCCAGCTCACGGCTCAAGCGCCCTCGGCTCATGAACAAATGAACGAGCGAGAGCAGAATAGTGAAAAAGGACACGGGTGCGGGCGTCACGCGCGGGGCATGCGAACTGACAAGTCATCTTCTTTCCCTTCTCTATCCGTGAGTATTATAAACCTGCCTCGCTCAGTTTTATGATTATTGGAAATACACGTGTGTCTGTATAATACACACACACAGTTGGGCGCAGCTCTTCGCCCAGAGTGTACAATCAATAAAAGGAGGCCATTAGGATAACGTCTGTGATTATTAAAAGGACCTAGACTCGTAGCTCAAGATCAGCTCCATCAGAGCCATAAACCCACAAAAATAATTAAGCCCAGAGAGCGAGCAGTGGCAAATTTTTCATCTCGCTGCCTCACCTCCTGTTCCAGGGAACCCTGGGGCCGTGAGCCCAGCAAGAGACGGCTCCCCGATGCCCCCGCATCCTCCCGGCCCCCACTGGACAGCTGAGACCCAGCAGACGAGAGGAGGGCAGCAGGAAACCCAAAGAAGTGCCACCAGCATTCAGAAATGACTTCATCTGCAGACCTCATTCTAGGGCCCTTCCTCCTCCCCGTCTGCCTCGAGGAAAAGATCAAGACACTTCACAAACAGTCCGAAAGGAAAAAAAAAGAAAATTCTAATGGTGGATAAATATTTTATCACAGAGACTTAATGCAGCAGTGTTCGACTCACCCAAGCCATCTATCTGGAGATATACAACTTTAAAAGGCTCAGGCTCTTGGAGAACATTTTATTAATGACCTGTCTAGTTAGGAGGAGGGGGGGGGAGTTTAGGTTCAAAAAATGCATTAATACCAGCCGGGTACACGAGAGGAAGAAAGGGGTCGGGGGAAGGAAGTGTGATAAATTTTTAACACGCCCTTAAAAAAGTCCACACTTAGAGGAGGAACAAATTTATTACTAATTATGCAATTATTTCATTTGGTGGTGTGGGGGAAGAAAAAAAATACTTAAAAGCCTTTTAAAAATATTTCTAATAAAGAATTTACGAATCCTGCTCTGTTGTTCTTCCGCCAGGGGCACAGTGTGAAACGGGTCTGAAGCCGCCCTCTCCCTGGGGCAGCTCCGGCCCGGCTCTTCTGGGGTTTGGGGGGGTCCTGGCCCCAGCCCCAGGCTCCACGGTGTCACTGACTAGGAACGGTCAGGCCTGGCAGAGGAGGCCCAGGGCACTAACCCCTGGGGAAACTAAGCCTCCCCCCCCCCCCGCCCACATGTCCCAGGGCCCAGCCCCAGGGAGGTGGCTTCTGTCTGCTGGATGTAGCAGGTGCAGCCGGAAGGACATGGGGTGGAGAGTGGGGACCGAGCAGGGAGGCACCCTGGGAGATGTGCAGCCCACAGGGCGGGTACGGCGAGGGGCAGGGATGGCCACGAAGATGAGAACGAAGATGATGCCAAAGAATGACACTGCCGTGGACCAGGACTCACTCCAGCCAGAGACTATGGGGTGCTGTCCCTGCACCGCCTCAGGCAAGGCCCAACCTCCCTGGGAGGCAGGGACCGGGGATCCCAGGGGTTCCCCACCCGCCCCGGGTCACGGGGCTGGGCGGCAGCAGAGCCAGCCTGACTCCAGCTCTGGTCTGCCCTGGGCCCCACGGCCAGGCTCCGACTCAGATCTCGGCCCCTCCGTGTACAGATGGGGCAACTGAGGCCTGGGAATGGGGACGCTGCCCAGTAAGTCTCGGAGACGCTGCAATTAGGGGCCTGGCTCCGGCCTCCTGGGCGTGTGACCTTCCAGGAGGTCATTTAGGCTCCGGGGCCTCCATTTACCTGGCCCTGACATAATCATAAGATAGCGAACGCCCTTCCTTCTTCAAAGGGTAACTGCGGAGAACAAGTAAGCCAGTGGGTGTGCAGATGCATTTTGAGCTCACGTGGTAAAGTCACAGTTGTGCCCGAGGGGGCTGCGGCTGTCCACCTGCATCCGGGTCTGCCCGCCAGTCCCGCCTCGGACGGCCTGACAGGCTGATTCTTTCTCTCCCCTCCTCTGCCCCCAGATGAAGCTGAGGAGATTTAAAAGGCCCACTTATTTTGTTGTTCCACTAACTTGAAGTAATTTAGCTATCAGCATAAACGTGGAAATATTTTTGTGATAGAGAGAAATTTCTATCATAGGTAAAATAGATTTACCTTGTATAATGGCTAAATACTGTGAAATGCAATGAAACTGAAGAAGGAGGGAAGGAAGGGGAGGGAGGAAGGAAAGGGAGGAAGAAAGGGAGGAAGGAAGGAAGGAAGGAAGGAAGGAAGGAAGGAAGGAAGGAAGGAAATCAGGGATGAAGGAGGGAGGGAAGGAGGGAAGAACAGGCAAAGAGCCATAACCCAGGTCCCACAGAGCCCACACAGCACAACCTGGGAAGTGTATTATGGCCCTATTTATTCTCCTCACACACCTACCATGTTCCAAGCCCGTGCAAGGTGTCTTCCCATGCCTGAAGGCATTTATCCGGAGCCAGGAAGCCCTCTGTCTACTCCCATAGACGGACCACAGACCAGCAGGCAGAGAGACCTGCCCAAGCCCCACAGTGGCCGAGCCAGGGCTCTGGCCACCTCTGAAACCATGTCTTCCCCGTTATACACCGTGGGACTCTCCCACAGACTCCCGGCCCTGCCTCTGGCCTGCCGCATGACCACGGACAAGCCACTTCATGGGGTTACGGTGAAACGCGACCCTGTACGTAAAACACTTGGAACCCAGCTCACCGCAGGGTTTGTGGCAGGCTACTGCCACTGCTGAACGTGCAGCAAGCAACCACCACCCCCTGTCGCCACCAGGCCAGACTCAGGGACCATTGTTGTGCCTGGCCGGGAGGAAGCAGGATCTCTGGGGGTGATCTCTGGGTCCCCTGGCTGGAGTCAGGGACCAGGCCTCTGTGGTAAAACAGAGGCCCCCACGCGGCCCCTTAGGTTTTGGCTAACGTGCTTGTCCTTGGCCCAGCCTCACAGGACGGGGAGATCAGTCCCTCAGCTCAGCACACAGCCACTTCTGGCCTCCATACGGCCCATCTGCTGAGTCCTTGTAACAATTAGCTCCCCACCTGCCATGCCGGGCCCGTGTCCCTGGCCCCAGGGCCCCTCGGCTCTCCCAGCTGCCAAACCTAGCCCAGTTTGGACAGGATGGAGCCTCTACATCCTCCCAGACCAGTCTATTTGTCTCCTGGGGGCTGGGCCAAGCTCTAAAGCCAGCCCGGGGGTAGGAACGGGCCCTGAGCAGGTGTCTGCCCTGGTTCCCTCCGGCACAGCCTGCAGGGTCTGGGCAGCACCTTGGACAGCAGACGGTAAGGGTGCTGCCTGGAGCCGCTTCCACAGAGGCAGATGCGGGAGGAGCAGGGTATTAGGTGAGCTCCAACCTTACTCCTCTCCACTGAGCATCACCAGTAGCTCTGCAGGAGGAAGCAGGGCCCCAAGGGGATGACGTCCAAGCCCTTCGCCCTCCCCCTGCCCCCAAAGCCCAACCAGCAAACTAAGAGAGGCAGCTGCCTTTCTTAGAAAAACCTCTAAAGAAATAGACCCCTGTAGGCCTTCTCTCTTGCCCCTCGCCTCATGTTCCGAACGTGATGGGAGGCAGAACTGGGTGTCTGGTCAACCTGAGGGACGGCAGGTGTAGACAGGCCTGGGTTCCCACCCAGTATGGCTTTTTAGCAGCTTCCTGATCTGGAAGTCTGCTGAATTTGGAGCCTCATTTCCCACGAGGGGTGAGAGGGAAGAGCGACGACAGCAAGAGAGGTTTTGGAACGATGCCCTGAGTTCGAATCCCGACCCTGCTGTCTCCCCTCTTGAAGGCCCAGTTTTTGATGCCAGCCAAACACTCCTATGAGGGTTAACAACATGGGCTGACCAGGAGGCACCTCCGCCTGGCCATGGAAGATGCTGCACGGATATCAGCATCTTCCCCGCACAGGCCCAGGACAGCAGGGCGCGATGCCCAACAGCAGCCTCACCCGGCAGGAGGAAGGTGGTCCTGGTGGCGATGTTGATCTCCTGCAGATGTTCCAGTGTCTCAGTGTGGAAGAGGCGGATGGAGGAACCAGAGGAGAAGGCCATCCAGACGCCGCTACCCGCCTTCACCATGTGCGTCACACTCACGGCCTCGTCCTGATGCGCCTCGAAGCTTTGCTGCGGCACAGAGAGAAGGGTGTTGGTGCTGGGCTGGGCCTGCCAGCTGAGCCTCGGGAGGCCAAGCTAACTAACCCAGCCTCTGCCTGAACCAGACTCAGGGCTAGAAGGGACCCTCAGAAGCCTAGCAGTGAGTAGTGTGCTGGAAAGTGTTTAACTACTGGTGGAGAATCCTGGTTTGCCCTGTCTGCCGATTCCAATGGTGTAAATATTTCCAACATGGGCCATCTCAAGCTACCCACA
This sequence comes from Felis catus, assembly GCF_018350175.1. NCBI lineage: Eukaryota > Metazoa > Chordata > Mammalia > Carnivora > Felidae > Felis > Felis catus. The sequence continues at coordinate 12,628,440 of NC_058375.1, read as the reverse complement.
TGACATCAATGAACAAGGAACTAGGAAAGGGATAACAGACCAAGCTCTAGCATGCCCCTGTGACACAAGGGAAAGTCAGGGCCAAAAGGTGACACAAGAGGAAGTGGCACCTTATGAATATTATCTAGAGTTACAAAGGCAACAAACGGAACTATCGGGGAAGGGAGGTGGGTCGTGTGAGTCAAATCCTAATCCTTTACATCTCTGCATCCGAATCTTTGCATCTGTGGGGATGCAACACATAATGTCCCAAAATTGATGAGAAACAGCAGGGAGCGGGGTTCAAAATGGTGAAGCAGCAAGATCCTGACCTCACCTCCTCCCACGGACACAATTATCTACACATACTTGTGGAATAATTCCCTCTGAAAGGAACCTGGAAACTGAATGAACTGAGCCTCCACAAGAAAATATAAAAGGATGGTGTCGAGACCAGATGAGAGGCAGAGACACCGACACACCAGAGGAAAAAACCCAGCCGTGGTGAGTCACAATCAAGAGGGATATCAAAGGTAGAGAACTTCCCTGAGGAATGAGGAATTCAAGCTCTACATCAGGCACCCCAACCCTTGGACCCTGCACAGGAGAGATGAGCCCCCAAAACACCAGGCTTTGAAAATCAATGGGGATTATATTCAGAGACTCTAGAAAACTGGAAGGAACAGGAAACTTGCTCTTAAGGGGCTTGCACACACTCACTCAACCTGGAAACCAGTTGAAAACGCCAATTTGAAAAAAGCATACGCCACTGATAAAGAAGATCCGTTTACTACAAACCTTAGAGGGTCTACCAGAGTGGCAGAAAACAGCAGGGGCTCTGCCCATGCACTGAGACGCTGGTAGGAGCCCTTTTGTCCATCTCAGTCTATCTCACTAAGAATGGTACTGGTGGGCGCCATTTTGGAATTCTCCCTGTAACCTACTAGTGCCAGTGGGTGTACTCCACTGAGAACCTTGTCCACCAATGTGCCCCAGTAGACATGGACATGCCCACAGCCAGGCCAGGAGCCAGCCCCACCTACCAATGTGTCACAGCCACAGTCCCACCACAACAGGAGGGCACACACAGCCCACAGAGGAGACAGTCCTTGAGCACCTGGCTCTGGAGACCAAGAAGTTTCCACTTCTGGGTCCTATACATCCTCCCCTACATAAGGCCATTCATTTGAGACTGGGAGAGGTCAGTGATTTACCTAAATACATACAGAAAAACACAGAGTAAGGCAAAATGAAGAGACAGAGGAATATGTTCCAAATTAAAAAAAAAAAAAAGACAAGACCTTAAAGAAAGAACTAAATGAAACAGAGATAAGCAATCTTCTTGATAAAGAGTTCAAAGTGATGGTCATAAAGATGCTCCCTACATTCAGGAGAAGGATGGATGAATACAGGGAGAACTTCAACACAGAGAGAGAAAAATAAAAGAAGATACCAAACGGAAATTATAACTGAACTGAAAAATACACGAGAGCGGTCCAACAGCAGACTGGATGAAATACAACAAATCAGCAAGCTGGAAAATAAAGCAATGAAAAACACCCAGGCAGAGCAGCCAAAGGAAAAAAGAATTAAGTGAAGTGAAGACACCTGAAGCGACCTTTGGGACAACATCAAGCGGAATGACATTCACATTATGGGGATCCCAGAAGGCGAAGGGAGAGGGAAAGAGCCAGAAAAAAAGAAATAATGACTGAAAACTCCCCTAACCTGGGGAGGGAATCAGACATCTGGCTCCAAGAAACCCGGAGAGTTCTAAACCACATGAACTCGAAGAGAACCACACCAAGATACACTGTAATTAAGATGGTAAAAGTTAAAGGAAGAGTCCTGAAAGCAGCAAAGTTGAAAAACTTGTCAAGTACAAGGAAAACCCCACAAGGCTATCAGCAGATTTCTCAACAGAAACTTTCCAGGTCAGAAACGAGTGGCTTGACACATTTAAAGTGCTGAAAGGAAGAATCTCCCAACCAAGAATTCTCTAACCCAACAAGGTTACCATTCAGAATTGAAGGAGACATTAAGAGCTTTTCAGATAAGCAAATGCTAAAGGAGTTCTTCACTACCAAACCAGTTCTACAAATACTGCTAAAGGGACTCCTTTAAGCTTAAAAGAAATGGCACTAATCGATAATAAGAAAACATACAAAAGTAAAAATCTCACTGGACTAGGTAAATGTACAGCAAAGGTAATGAGCCAATCACTTCTACAGCAAGCATAAAGATGAAAAAATGTAGGGCCGCCTGAGTGGCTCAGTTGGTTAAGTGTCCAACTTCGGCTCAGGTCACGATCTCGTGGTCCGTGAGTTCGAGCCCCGCTTGGGGCTCTGGGCTGACAGCTCGGAGCCTGGAGCCTGCTTCCGATTCTGTGTCTCCCTCTCTCAGCCCCTCCCTTGCTCACGCTCTGTCTCTGTCTCTCAAAAATAAGTAAGTGTTTGAAAAAAAATTTTTTTAAAGATGGAAAGATGGAAGTACTAAAATGAACTAAAATCACAATAATTCATTGAGGGAAAAGCATAAAACAAAAAAATATAAAATGTGTCATCAAACATAAAACATCAAGGGTGGGGAGTAAAAAGGTAAAGCTTTAGAATCTGTTTAAAATTACACTGTTATCAACTTAAAACAGACTGCTATTGCCATAGGAGATTTTACATGAACCTCAAGGTAAGCACAAGGAAAAACTTATAGTAAATACCCAAAAGAAAAGGAGAAAGGAACCTACACATAACAGGAGAAAACCATCAAACCACAAGGGAAGAGAGCAAAAGAAGAAAGGGACAGAACGGGAACGACAAAAACAGCCAGAACACAATAAGTATACACTTATCAATAATTACTTCAAATGTAAATGGACTGAAAGCTCCAATCAAAAGCCAGAGAGTGGCTGGATGGATACATAGCAAGACCCATCTCTACACTCCTATGAAGGACTCACTTTGAAGTAAGGACACACACAGACTGAGGGCGAAAGGATGGAAACAGATATTCTGTGCACAGGGGAATGAAAAGAAAGCTGGGGTAGCGATACTTACACAAAGTAGAGTTGCAAACCAAGCCCGTAATAGACGACAAAGAGGGGCACTACACAAATGATAAAGAGGTCAATCCCGAGGGAGATGTAATTTTTATTAACATATATGCATCTGACATGGAGCACCAAAATATAGAAAGCAAATCTTAACGGACCTAAACGGAGAAACTGACAGCAACCCAATAACAGTCGGAGACTTTACTACCCCACTTTCCTCAGTGGACAGATCATCCAAACCAAACAAAAAAATCAATAAGGAAACATCGGCCTTAAATGACACATTAGACCAGATGGACTTAACAGGTATATAGAGAACTTTTCGCCCCAAAGCAGCAGAATACACATTCTTCTTCGCAAGGGCACAGGGAACATTTTCCAGGGTAGATCACATGCTGGGCACAAAAGAAGTCTCAGTAGATTCAAGAAAATTGACATTTTATCAAGCATCTTTTCTAGCCACAGTGGTATGAAACCACAAATTAATTATAAGAAGAAAATGAGAAAAACCACAAGTTAGGAAGACTAAAAAACTATGCTACTGAACGATCAACAGGTCAAAAAAGAAATCAAAGAGGAAATTTTAAAGAATACCTAGAACACTTTTCCAAAGAAGACACCCAGATGGCCAACAGACACATGAAACGATGCTCAACGTCGCTCATCATCAGGGAAATATAAACCAGAGCCACACTGAGATACCACCTCACACCAGTCAGAGTGGCTAAAATGAACAAATCAGGAAACTACAGATGCTGGCGAGGATGTGGAGAAAGGGGAACCCTCTTGCACGGTTGGTGGGAATGCACACTGGTGCAGCCACTCTGGAAAACAGTGTGGAGGTTCCTCAAAAAATTAAAAATGGAACTACCCTATGAGCGAGCAATAGCACTGCTAGGAATTTACCCAAGGGATACAGGAGTGCTGATGCATAGGGGCACATGTACCCCTATGGTTTTTTTTCAATTTTTTTAATGTTTATTTATTTTTGAGAAAGAGAGACACAGAGCATGAGCAGGAGAGGGGCAGAGAGAGGTGGGGAGCAGACTCCAGGCTCTGAGCTGTCAGCACAGAGCCCGACGCGGGGCTCGAACCCATGAACCGCGAGATCACCATCTGAGCCGAAGTTGGTTGCCTCACCAACTGAGCCACCCAGGTGTCCCACTAGAAAGGAGATTTTAACAGCAATCAAAAACCTCCCAACAAACAAAAGTCCAGGACCAGGAGGCTTCCCTGGTGAGTTCTACCAACATTCAAAGAAGATTTAATACCTACCTTTCCCAAATTCCTCCAAACACTTAAAGGGAAGAAAGCATCCAAACATATTTTACAAGGTCAGCATCACCCCACCAGACATGGACACCACACAAAGAAAGAAAATTACAGGCCAATGCCCTTGATGAACGTAGATGCAAAAATCCTCAACAAAACATTAGCAAGCTGAATCCGACAGTACATTAAAAGGGCCATACACCATGACCAGGTAGAATTTACTCCAGGCATACAAGGATGTTCAACATCTGCCAATCAATTCATGTGATACAGCGCATTAGCAAAATGAAAGATCAAAATCATGTGATCATCTCAATAGATGCAGAAGAAGCATTTGGCAAAATGCAACATCCATTTATGATGTTGAAAAACTCTCAAAACAAGGTGGGTACAAGGGAATGTACCTCAACCTATATGTGACAGTCCTACAGCTGATAGCATCCTCAATGGAGAAAAGCTAAAAGCTTTTCCTCTAAGAGCAGGAACAAGAGAAGGATGTCCACTCTCACCACTGTTATTCGACATAGTACTAGAAATCCTAGCCACAGTGATGAGGCAAGAAAAGAAATAAATGGCATCCAAATCAGAAAGGAAGAAGTAAAACTGTCACTGTTTGCAGATGACACGATATTGTATGTAGAAAACCTTAAAGACTCCACCCAAAATCCATTACACCTAATAAATGAATCTAGTAAAGTTGCAAGAATAAAAAAATCAATATACAGACATTTGTGGCATTTCTGTACACGAATCACAGCTCATCAGAAAGAGAGGATAGGACAACAACCCCATTTCCAATTGTTACCAAAAAGAATAAAATACCTAGGGATAAATTTAGCCAAGGAGGGGAAAGACTCGTACATTGAAAACTCTAAGACATTAATTAAATAAACTGAAGAAGACATGAATAAATGGAAAGATACTCCATGCTCATGGATGGGAAGAATTAATATTATAAAAATGTCCATTCCAGGGTGCCTGGGTGGCTCGGTCAGTTAAGCATCCGACTCCTGGTTTCAGCTCAGGTCATGATCTCATGGTTTGTGGGTTCAAACCCCACATCAGGCTCTGCATTGGCAGCACGGAGCCTGCTTGGAATTCTCTCTCCCTCTCTCTCTGTCCCTCCCCCACCACCTCTCTGTCTAAATAAGCTTTCAAAAAGTGTTTAATGTCCATGGAGGTATCATACTCTCTGATTTCAAACTATACTACAAAGCTATAATAATCAAAACAGTATTGTTTTTGCATCGGTACAAAAACAGACCCAGGTCAATGGGACAGAACGGAGAGCCTAGAAGTAAACCTGCATAAATAGAACCCATACAACTCAACAACAAAAGCCCCAAACAACCCAATTTAAAAATGGCAGAGGAGGGGCGCCTGGGTGGCGCAGTCGGTTAAAGCGTCCGACTTCAGCCAGGTCGCGATCTCGCGGTCAGTGAGTTCGAGCCCCGCGTCGGGCTCTGGGCTGATGGCTCGGAGCCTGGAGCCTGTTTCTGATTCTGTGTCACCCTCTCTCTCTGCCCCTCCCCCATTCATGCTCTGTCTCTCTCTGTCCCAAAAATAAATAAACGTTGAAAAAAAAATTAAAAAAATAAAAATAAAAATAAAAATAAAAATGGCAGAGGACCTGAATAGACAAGTCTCCAAAGAAGACTTACAGATGGCCAACAGACACATGGAGAAGATTCTCAAGGTCACCAATTATCAGGGAAACGCAAATCAAAACCACAATGAGGCCTCACCTCACACCCGTCAGAATGGCCCCCAGCAAAAAACACAAGGAACAACAGTGTTGGTGAGGATGTTCAGACAAAAGAGCCCTCGTGCACTGTTGGTGGGAATGCACACTGGTGTCACCACCGCAGAAAACAGGATGGAGCTTCCTTGAAAAATTAAGAATAAAAATATCATATGACCTATTTCTGGGTATTTATCCAAAGAATACAAAAACACTAATTCAACAAGATACTATGCTCACTATGCTCACTAAAGTTGTACTTACAATAGCCAAGAACATGGTAACAGCCTTAAGTGTCCATCGGGAGATGAATGGATAAAGAAGATGTGGTGTATTTACACAATGGACTATTTGCTACTCAGCCATCAAAAGAATGAAATATGCCATTTGCGACAACATGGATGGACCTAGAAGGTATTATGTTAAGTGAAATAAGTCAGACAGGGACAGCCATCCTGCAGAACTCCACTCATACGTGGAATCTGAAAAACCAACACCAAAACAAATGAAATGAAACAAAACCAAACTCACAGACGCTGAGAACAGATGAGGGAAAGGGGGGTCGGGGACGGGCAAAATGTGTGAGAGGTCAACCGTATGGTGACGGAGGGTGAGGCGACTTTGTAGCGCGCACAATGCCAAACTATAAAGCTGCGCTCCTGAAACTTACAGAATAAAAACAGTTATGGGATGTCAGGCACTTACTATGTTGCAGGCCTCTAACTCTGACTTTGGGTTTGAATTCAAGAAAAGGAAAAAGAAATCGCAGAGCAGACAGATTGGAGCCGGAGGGAAGTTCCTGGCGATTAGAAACAGAACAGGTGCATTTTGTCCCAGGGAGCAGGGCCGGGGTGGGGAGTGGGGAGGCCCCTCAGGAATGAGTGTGCGTGTCAGGGTGCAGCCCGTGGTTAGATGGAGGGGAGAGGGGGGCAGGCGCCGGATCACCCCGGGGCCACTGCCATCCGGTTAGGTGCGGGAGGGGCTGGGCTGGGAAGTGACAGGGTCAGGTTTAGCCCCGAAGGACGTTTGCTTCGCCAGTGAACGTGGCGCTAACACTGCTCGGTTTCTCTGGCCGCAGCCCTGACTCCACCAGGCTCCGATCACCAAAACCTTGAAGCGTTTTCCCCGTTGAGATAAGGAAGCTAATGGTGGAGGGGAGCCAAGCCAGGGAGGGCAAGCCTGTGAGAAGGCCAACAAAATTGCTTTTCCGAGCCAGCCCCCGGCGGCTGAGCTCTGCACAGGGCTGAGGGTGGCCTAACAGGTTGGGGGGGTGGGTACAGGAAACGCCAGGGCCCCAGGTTAGGGGAGGAGAGAGGCAGAGCATCGTCCTCCTTTCCACGTGTGCCAGGCTGCCCTCGAGGGGCACGGTTCTATGGCACAGCTCGCCCCTGACTGGGGGTACCCGGAGAGCAGAAGCTGAAGAGGCCGTAGAAACTTCAGAGCCAGGCCCAGTCCACGCCGTGCAAGGGGAGAGGAGGATCTTTGATGCCTTTGGCCCTCACTCCCAAATGCTGGCTTTCAGTACTCCTTTTCTCCTTCAGAGAAACCCCGAGCAGCCTGCTGTCCTGAACAGACAATGTTCCAGAAGGCCCAGCCCCGGGCACAACACCAGGTTCAACAGGACACTTCCCAAGGGGCCTTGCTGGGAAGGGCCAGCCGAGGACTCACCGACCCCCATCACAGCCAAGCCACTGAGGCTGGACCCGACTGCCCACAGTGCCCACCGCCGACGAGCAGACAGATGGACGGACGGGGCAGCGGGGTGGGAGGGGCCCCCAACAGGCTCTGGCTGCAGTCTTTTTTCCAAAAACAGCACGCACCCATTTGCACACGAGCACACACACACACGCGTGCTGCACAGGAAAGCGTGGGCATGCTCGCCCCTGTGTGCAGCAGGGCTCCTGCCCAGCTCCTAAGAAAGGGCCAGAAGCGTTTCCTGCCTCCCAGAAAGCCAGGCTGTGCTGGAACCGAGAGGCCTAGGGCTGTGGAAAGCCATACCTGAGTCTGCAGTCACTCAGCCCCGCATGCTGTTGTCAGAATCCAATTAAGAGAGAAGTCAGCAGTGGAAATCCGGGCTCATTTCTCCAGAGGCGTGACAAGTCTGCCCCCAGGCCCGAACGACTTTACACAAGGCCTGCGCCAACCCGCCAAGCCCAGCGGTCGGGCGGGTGGGGGTAAGGGCAGGTTGTATGACCAACGACATGGAGGCCCAGCCCCTCACCCCTCGGTGATCTCCGGGCTCCCTGAGACCCCTCCCCACTCCAGGCACCCGCCATGGAGCCAAGTCCTGGGAGTCCTGGCCGGGCCTCCTGGGCACACAGGCGGACTAGGTGGCATCCCGCAGCATGGGTCCCACTACCCCTGGGCGGGGGCAGGTGGCAGGGAGGCCCGGCCCTTGTTGCCCGTTGGGCTCGGTGCTGGCATCCCACTTGTCACCTCTGGACCCCTCCTCTATCCCTAGCTGGTCTTGGAGCCCAGGAGTTGGGGTGGGGGCACCTTCTCTCTAAGAGGACTCTATCCCCCTTGTCTTTGAAGAAGGCCCCCTGCCCAGCTGCCACCAGCACAGCCATGCCCCTGCCTCTGAGCTCTGGGAGGCTCCGTGCTTCCTGCCCACTTGACCCCCATGGTCCAGGCATGGCGATTTGCCAGCTGCTTATCCTGGACCAGGAACCGCTCTGTTGGGACGATAATTCTGGCCCAGTGGTCTGCAAACAGTGGCCCTCAGACTATACCAGCCTGCCACCTGTTTGGGGAAATTAAGTTTTCTTGGAACATGGTCACAGCCACATAGAAAAGAATCCATTCCAGTGGCTTGGGAACTCAGCACTCTGACCATACACCCCAGGTCCTTAAGGACAAAAAGACCTGCAAAGAAATCCTGAACTTTACTCAGTAGGCTTGGCGTGGGTGGTGGGACAGGCAGAGCGATCCGGAAACTGTGGTGTGGCTGAAGCTCCCTGATGTTGGGGGGTGGAGGTCCGTCATCTGGGATCTGAATCGAAGCTGTCCGTATGAACCCTGGCCCTGTGCACCGAAAGGGTCTGGAGCAATGACCCCCAGCAGTGGAGGGCACACCAGGTCTCGATTTCCAGACACCGTTCCCCACAAAAGGGAACCAGCCTAGGCACCCCAGAGAAATGGCTGATCAGGGCAGGGGAGATAACAGGGGAGCTTAAAAGTCCCGATGCAGAAAAGCAAGGAAGTGCCCAACGAATGACGGGGAGGGTGCCCAAAGGACCCAGGAGCCAACACAAACAGCTCCGGGTGGCCACATCGGAGACAATTTGAGTATCAAAAACAACAATGATGGTCTTGGATTACAGTACACTGGGTTTAAAAAAGAATCTAGGGGCACGCGGGCGGCTCAGTCGGTTAGGCATCCGACTCTTGATCTCAGCTCAGGTCACGATCTCAAGGTTCATGAGATCGAATCCTGCATCAGGCTCTGTGCTGACATCAGAGAGCCTCGGCATTCTCTCTCTCTCTCTCTCTCTCTCTGCCCGTCCCGTGCTTATGCTCGTGCATGTTCTCTCTCAAAATAAATAAAAACTTTGAAAGTTAAATCAACATAAAAAAGAATCTATAAACACGTAGAGGTCGTACAGGAAGGGGGGAGGGCTGAGTCCGGGTGAGGAAACCCCTCTTTAAATAAGGAAAGTTCAGGATGAAAGTTTGCTGAGGAACAGGATGTTCACACATTCTGGAAGAATCACCTGCAGGTGACCAAGGAATTAATTACACAGGGAAACCAGTCCCTTTAGGATGGGGACACCTGAAGGACCCGCCTTCACCGAGTGACAGAGGATGAGGACGGGCCAGCCTGCGTGTCCTGCCCCCCCGTGTGACACAGCAAGAAATGCACAGCTTCCCCACGCAGGATCTGGCCTAACACCCCAAGCCCATCTGGGGGAACACCACGCAATTCCTGGGTGTGAATGTTTTGTGAGACCCTGGCTTGGATTTCTCAAAAAAGTCAGGATCATGGAGACCCAAAAAATAAATAAATAAATATGGCAGAGAGATTATTCTAGATTAAAAGGAGACTAAAGAGGCCTGAAAAACAAAAGCAAGGTTCAATCCCAGCTGGAGGGGTCGGGAGAGAAGCTACGAAAGATACTTGGGCACAGCTGGGAAATGCCACTCTGCTGACGTTAAATTCCCGGGCACGATAACGCTGTAGAAGTTACGCAGGAGAGCCACGCCGCCCTTCGCTCTTGAGGGCTTAAGCCTCATGATGTCTGCAACGGACTTTTAAATGGTTTAGCCAAGGGGCGCCTGGGTGGCGCAGTCGGTTAAGCGTCCGACACCAGCCAGGTCACGATCTCGCGGTCCGGGAGTTCGAGCCCCGCGTCAGGCTCTGGGCTGATGGCTCGGAGCCTGGAGCCTGTTTCCGATTCTGTGTCTCCCTCTCTCTCTGCCCCTCCCCCGCTCATGATCTGTCTCTCTCTGTCCCAAAAATAAATAAAAAACGTTGAAAAAAAATTTTAAAAAATAAATAAATAAATAAATAAATAAATAAATGGTTTAGCCAAAAAAGGGAGCGTACGTATAAAGTGGGGAAAGAATTATAGCAAAATGATAACGGTTGGTTAACTAGCTAAAGAATATTTGCGTGGTTTTGTACTATTCTTTCAACTTTACTGTTGAAATTTTAAAAATAGAAAGTTTGGGGGGGGGGGGCGACGCCTGGGTGGCTCAGGTGGTTAAGCACCGACTTCGACCCAGGGCATGATCTCACAGTTCGTGAGTTCGAGCCCCGCGTCGGGCTCTGTGCTGACAGCTTGGAGCCCGGAGCCTGCTTCATATTCTGTGTGTGTCTGTGTGTGTGTGTGTGTGTGTGTGTGTGTGTCTGCCCCTTTCCTTCTCATGCTCTGTTTTGGTCTCTCTCTCTCAAATATAAAAAATAAACATTAAAAATGTTAAAAATAAATAAAAAGTTTGGGGAGGGGGGAATTTATTTAAAAAAAAAAAAAAAAAAAGCTGGCAGCCAGAGGGAAGGGCCCGGGTCGGAGCCCAGGCTTCTAACTCATCTCCGTCCAGGTAACTGGCTCTCCTCGCACGCCTGTCAACGGAGCCTGGAGGAGAAGCCGCCGTTTGGGGTCCCGGAAGGCTCCACGGGGAGGGCAGGGCGGGCCTCCGTGAGGAGCTGGTCAGGGAGCTGGGAAGAAACCAGGTGGCCTCACCGGCCCACAGCGGCCCGCCTCCCCTCGCCCCGCGGCAGGGGTGCACACAGAGGGTTTCAGGTGACTGACACTGCTCCAAATAGTGCTGACACAGCCCAGCCTCCATCCTACAATATTTATGTGCCTCCAGGTGCCGCTTCTGTGCTTGGTTTCTATAAATCGCCAGGGTGAGCAGCTCAGCACTCAAAGTCATTAGAACTGGGATGGTGGAGTGCGAGGGTGGTCGGGGCTGGCCGGGGGCTGCCGAGGAAATGGCAGAAGGCTGGCGCAGCTACCGCCCGTGGGCACCTACTGTGTGCCAGGCCCTTCCCGTGCTGTAGGACTGCATCCTTGCAGAGACCTTTACGAGAGAAGAGGGACCACCCGGAAAGCGGAACATGAGCACAGGTGACCCCACGGGGCAGGGGCAGGGGCAGGGGCACAGCTGGACTCCAAGCTCGGGACTCACCCCCAGACATCTCTGACCGAACGACCCAGCAGAATGGAGGCATACGCGGGGCCCTCCTCCCCACCCCCTGCTTGGTCCCCAGGGCGGGCTGCCCGGCAGGCACAGTCATGGGCCCCTCCAGAGATCACCCACGGAGCACTCGCCAGCTCCTTGGCCAACCCTGCCTCCGCGTTTAACGCCCCAGCCACCTGGGATGAGGGCCCCTCCCTGCCGTCCCCGTCTAACAGGCAGGACACGGAGGCTTCGAGAAATCACTGGTGTGGGGTCACTCCACCAGCCTGGGGCCGGGCCGGGAACGGAGACGCAGGGGTCCCGCTCTGATCCGCTGCTCTGGGCAAGGCACCGTCTGTGGTTTAAAGGCAACCGGCATGACGACTCCCGTCCCTTTCTTTATCTGTCTTATTCTTATCAACGCGTCACAGCTGAGAAAACAGAGAGGCTGAATGACACTCACAAAGTCACGGCACAGGAAACGGGGGGGAGGTGGTGGCCAGGATTCCAGCTCAGGGTGACCAACCGCCCCGGTCTGCCTGGGGAGGCACCTCTGTAGCACCAGAAGTCCAACGCCCTGTCCTGGGCAAGCTGGGACGGTTGGTCACCCCAGAGGGACCCCACAGGCCACACCTGGTCTCCCGGCCACGCACAGACACCTTTGTGCCTCCACACACCTCCTCCAGAGTCCCACCTGCTCACGGCCAAGGGATCACGTGTCAGAAGCAGAGGAGTCCTTCCGGCGCATTTCTCAGGGGGGCCCAGGACGTGACACCCGCTTCCCCCTCTCACCAGCAAGTCGGTCAGCACCCCTGGGGCTCAGCCGACTCATCTCTAAACCGGGGGTGAGGTCGTGTCTGGCTAACAAGAGACCTGACCCGGTGCTGGGCTCTTCCAGCTCAGGGTCACCCCAGGAACCGAAAAGGGAGGGACGGACGGGTGGAGGTCCCCGCACAGCTCCAAGACTGCCAGCCTGTCCCAAACTTTCAACAACCCGTTTTGGAATCAACTGTGAAAGACTTGGCATCCCTGGTGCATTTTTTCCAGAAAGACGGTCAACTGCTTAGTCTGCAAACCACCTTTGCCTGTGCCTCTAAAAACTAAACTAAAATCCATTGGTGCAGCGGCTACTCTGGAGGGAGTGGAATATGAAAAGCACCTCCGAGCGTGGGCCACCGAGAGTCCCCTCGTTAGTTCCTATTTAATTTCCTTCTGTCGTCCTGGGTTACGTGAGGCGGCAGGCGGTTCCTCTCCACCTGAGGGGGGACGCCGGGCTGTGGGCCACCCGGGGCCACCCAGCACCTTCAGAGGGAGTCTGGCCCTAGCACGTGCCCCAGCCCTGCCCTGCCCTGTGCAAGCAGTGCCCCGGCTGAGCCTGCGGTCTGCCTCTGCCCCAGCCACCGCGGGGGCCCCAGCAAGACAGGGCAGACACAGGACACGCACCTACAGCACCCACAGCACCCGAGCACGTCTGGGCCCCGCTCACCGCAGCTCAGCTCAGCTCACGGAGTCCCCGCAATCCCCTCCAAGGGGTAGGACCACTGAACATCTGGGCAGACAGGGGAACTGAGGCTCAGAGGAGGTGTGACCTGCCTGGAAATAGCCGGGCTGAGCTCAGTGTGCCTGGCTCACCTTCTGTGTGACACTTTCATCAGCCGCTTCCTGCTCAGAAGAGGCAGTGAGGTCATGGGCTCCGGGCCAGACTGTCAGGGGCAGCTCCCCGACTTCCTGCCTCTACCTCCCCGACTTTGGGGTGATAAGGCGAATGCCACATAGGGCTGCTGTAAAGATCCCAGGAGTCGCGACTGGCAAAGGCCTTGGAACAGCCACGGGGACAAGGGAGTTTCAATGAGCGTCCACCCCACGGCCCCACCCCCACCACCGCACCCACGCCAAAGGAGCGGGTGCGTGAGAGCAGGGTGGCCCAGCGCAGAGACCGAAGTGCCAGTCAGCGCCCAGCCCTGCGCCCGAGGGCTGGGAGAGGCGGGAAAGAGGCAGTTCTGGATCAGGTGTGATGGGAGCTTTGTTCGGGAAAGATCCTCCAGCAGCCCGGCCTCAGAAACAGTTCCAGGTGCCCGCTACGGTTGCTCTGCCTTCTCTGCTTTGCTTCCCTGCGGGCCCCACCTGACTGAGCCTGAGTGATGCCAATCCAGGCACGTCACCTCACCGGGTGTCCCGAGAGGTCCTGACCAAACCCCTCCTGTCACCGTACAACAGCTGTGACACTTGGTGTTTCACATACATTGAGCCGCAGGTCCTGGGCTCCGTTCTGTAATTACCCCATTTTACAGGTGGGGATGTGGAGGCGCTCAGCGGCGGAACCCAGGGCTGAAGCCAGTCAGCCCAGCTCCCCAGCCCACATGGACCGCGATGCGAGCTCACCCAGACACGGAAGCAGGACGGCCCAGCACACCCTCCCCCAGCCGGCTGCCAGGCTTGAGATGACCATTTGAATGTGCGAGGCACTGGCCTGAACCCCTTCCTGTGTGATCTCACTCAATCTGTGATTACACCCGGAGTCTGGTTCTGGGCTTAGGCTCCCAGCCTCCACTGCATCAAGGCCCAGCCTGGGGCCCGGCATTCAGGGGTCCGTCCGCAGCTCTGTGTATCTTTGCCAGGTTCTGGGGGGCTGGGCAGCTGGTCCGGTGATGTCTGTCCTACAGGGCTCAGAGCGGAGGGTAACCGCAGAGGGGGCGTGGGGGGCACAAGGGAGAGCCAGATAGACCGGAGGACAGACTGACAGCCAGAGACACTGGGGGCGGGGGGGAGGGGCGGGGGCAGGGGCTCAGAGACAGAGGACTGCCACCTGCCGCCATCGTCTGTCCCCTCCCTCACCTGCAGCCCCCATCTGTTCTCTCCGTAATAACCTCTTCTATCTGTCTTCCCCTCACCTCCTCCCTCCTCTCTTCCATGGCTTCACAGAACCTGCTCCCTGAGCCGACAGGTCTTGGGTTCAGCCAAACAACTTGTTTTTAAACCATGAAGTCCTTTACCAACCTAAATCTTCTAGGACAGGGGGAGACCAACTATGGGATACAAGAAAGATCTGAGCTCTTCCCGATGAGGGGAGAGGGGGCCTGGAGCCCTGCCCCTCAACCATCCCCAGGCCCGTAGGACAACCCTGGAGATCCCTCCTCGCAACCCCCCGATGCCCGGAGCAGGGTCAGCCCTGAGCTATGCCTGACCCCTCGATGCATCCCCCAGGAGGGGGGGGGCCCGCAGGATCCCCAAACCCACCCCCACCCCCTACCCTTCACAAGCTCCCTGAAAGGAAGTTCTTCTAAAAGTCTAACCTCCATTCTTCCTACTGTTGGGAAACGCTCGCTATCCTTGTTACTGTCTGAGCCTCCTGGGAAGTCTCTGGTCTTTAGAAAATCAGTGTCTCAAGTTTCACCAGCCAATTTTTAATTTAAAAAATAAGTAACAGGCCGACAATAATAATGATGCGCGCACTTAAAAAACTAAGACAAAACCGTGCAACAGAGAGGACTCAATGCAGTGACATGAGCCCTGCCCCGCACGCTCAGGGGGCCCCCAGCACCCCAAGGACTGGGTGAATCTTTCCGCCCTCATGCTAATTTGCATACCATTACCCAGGAAACCCTGCGCCTAGACTTCGCTTTTGCAAATTCCCACCCGTTTCGTGTCATAAATAAGACAGGAGACAGAAAACTAATACAGCCCAGAGATGCATTATTCATACCACATCACACTGTTATGATAGATTTACAACAGCTAATACATGCAAACTAAGTTTGGGCACTAAACGTGAAAATTAAGGGTGGGGAAGGTGGGTGTATGCGGGGGTGGGCAGGGGGACATCTGGGGGCTGTCGGTGTCCAGGAATCCAGAGAAGTTTCTTCTCGGGCATGCTTGGCGACAAAAAGCATCGGTGCCTGTACCGGAGGCCAGCGCCTGGGTGCCAGGGGGGCGTGGCAGCCGCAGGAAGTTCGGGAGCCAGTGCGAGGTGGGAAGCACTTTTCATGGGCTCGGTGCTGAGCTCTGAAGCAGGCTAACATCACACCCCCTGTTCCGCACATCCCCTGCCCAAATCTGCCCTCCTCGCTGAGCAGGCCCGCCACACTCCGAGACCATTCCCCAAAGGGGCGTGCCCAAGGCCTTCACGGCCCTTCACTGAGCACCTGCTATGCGTCAGCCAGGTCTCAGCACCAGCTCTGCAGTGGGAGCCAACCGGGCGTGCTCCTGCCCTCACTCAGCCTCGGTCTGGTTAATCTGGTAGCTGTCCCCAAAACATCAACACGCGGCTGTGGCCAGTGCTACAAAGGAGAATGGCCTGGTGTCACGGCAGCGGGTCACAGGGGTATGACCCAGTGCACGTGGAGGAGGGGAGGTGGTCCAGACAGGCTTCTCCGCGGGTGGGAATGGGGGAGCCAGGGTCTAACGAGAGCGACGCTGCCCTCATTAACCCTCTCAACAGCCCTGCGGGACAGGCGCCAGGCCCGGTCCCCAAACATGGACACAACCTGCCCCGTGTCCCAGCACTCTCCAGGCAACCTGTCCCCAGTAAGGGTTTTTTTGTTGGGTTTTTTTGTTTTTTTTTTTTTAATTAAGATGCAACAATCATCCCACAGCCGGCTTCCCCTCCAGCGATCGGTTAAAATGAAGTCCATACGACTGGATTAGACTTTGAAGGTGCCGATCTAGATAATGAACAGGAGGACGCGGTGTTGACACAGGCCCTGGTGAGCTACATGATTATTTAACAGGCCTCGCTGCTGTTCCGCTGGGATCAAGGAGCTGAACAAGCAGCTGGTGGACGAGCGTCAAGCCGAGAGACAGACTGTGGGCACTGGCCCCGCGGGGGACAGGCTCAGTGAGGTCAGGGGCGGCTGACGGGGCGCCAGCGGGCCTAAATGGAGACGGCTGCAGGGGGCGGGGGCGCAGCTCAGGGGCCCGGTCCCGGGGAGCCCTCCGAACTGTGTCTGCGCACCATCGGGCTGACTGCGGCCCGGCTCACGGTGCCTCCCCTGCTCCAGCATCATCCCCGCCTCCTCCCTTCCTGCCCTCATCACAGACACGCGCCTGCCCGGCCCGGCTCGGGGGTCCTGACCTCCAGGAACCTCGCCTGCTCCTGTCCCTCCTCTGGCTGCGTCTGGCACCCCTCGTGGCTCCCTTGGGTTCCCGCTGGGCCTGGGCCTGCCCCCTCCCGGTCTCCCCACCCTGGGTTGACACTGACTACCCCAGGTCTGCTCCCCACACTGGACTCTGAGCTCCCCGCGAGCTGAGAGCAGGTGCTACTCGTGTCCGTTGATCCCTGCAGCACCCCACACAGAGGGCCTGGAAATCAGGACACCCCCCTGTCCGTCCACCATGACTATTTACTCAGATCACTGCTATGTAAGCTGGACACCGGGGAAATGAAAATGAACAGGCAGCAATCCTTAGCCCGGGAGACGTGTCGGCGGAGAAAGCAAGTATATGAACGAATGACAGTTCCCAGGAGCTACGTGTAACAGGACAGAAACTTCAAAGGAGACAGCCTTCCATCTACCCAGGCGGCCAACACAGAGGTCGAGAGCAGACTCAGGAGTCAGATGCCTGTGCTCAGAACCCAACTCCGCCTCCTTCTAGCTGTGTGACCTTGGGCAAGTCACTTAACCTCTCTGTGCCTCTGTTTCCTCATCTGTGAAGTGGGAGCAATAACAATGCTCATCTCATAGGGTGACTTGAGGGTCAAACAAGTTAATTCATGCAAAATACTTAAAACCCATACCTGATCCACACCAAGTACTCAAGATGTTTCGGTTATTATTATTTCCTGGGGGTGGGAGAAAACCAGGCAAAGCCTCTCAGAGTCGACGCAAGGCCGACGTTAACTCACTGTGTCTTCACATCTGGCCCAGAGCCCCGCTCACCACACCTGCAGCCACCAACGCACTCCGGGGCCTTCTGGCTTGGAGCACCGAGCAGTTGTAAGTATCTCAAATCCCCATCGAGGATTTTCTCAGGCCTGGGGCAGAGGCGCGCGCCGGGCCCTAGGCAGCTGTGTGAGAGCACGGCAGCCCGGACGGCAGCCGGGTCTCCAGGCTGCTCCCCCAGGCCTGGCTGACCGTGTACTGGGCACCAACGAGAGCCTCACTAGCCATGGCCGGACGGAGCTCGCTTCCAGAGCCCCGGCGCTGAGGTGGGCAGGCTTCCTCTATTCCAAGCGGCAGCGGAGCGCAGCTTTATTAAAAATGCACGGCGATCACCTCATCGCTGGAGGGTTGTGGGGACCGCATGGCACAGCGCGCGAGCTTTCTGGTCTCCCTGGCCGCAGAGGGGGCGCGTGCTCCCTCTGACCCGCCACCCCTTCTTCCGTCCAGCCTCCTGCACCCGATGCCCCCCCGACACCCCCCGTGGCGTGCAAAGCAGGTGAAAGGCCATATTGATCCCCTTCTTGAGAGCAGCTGATCCAGAACTAATCTTGAATCATCACAGCCTTGAGCTGCAGCACGGTGGCCGCGTGGCCCCAGGGCCGGTCGGGCCAGAGCGGGGCTCCCGGGCCTGGGTAGGACTGTGCTGCGGCTGGCGGGCGGCATGATCGGGTGAGAGATGGCCGGGGTCCGGCCTCACCCGTGTCCTGCCCTCCGTCCAACCGTCCCACCCTCCCAGGACCGCCGTCGGCAGGAGGCGAGGACCCTGCCAGTGACCCAAGATGATGGCGCGCCCGGGGTGCGGACACGTGCGACACCGACCCAAAGGGAGCTGGATTCTCCAAATAAGCCGTAACGAGGATTTAGGTTAGGGACCCGATTACGGAGATGACTCATGCTCACTGAACACCTGCTGTGTGCCAGGCCCCGGGGTGAAATAACCGTTTTCCGTACATGTTCTCACTCGACCCTCTAGAAGTACTGTTAACATCTCACTTTACGGATGAAGCGACTGAGGCCCAGGAAGGCTCGGTGCCCGGTCCAAGGATGCACAGCTTGGCAGGACAGAGCAGGGCCACCCAGCTGGCCGGCCAGCTGCACACCTCCAAGGGCTTGGGACGCCCAGAGAACCCGGCGTGTGGGGCGGGGGGTGTGGCCAGGACAGAGATGGGGCCACTGACTTTGGTGATGGCCCCCATTCCCTCTCCAGGAAGTCTCAGGGCCCGGGGGGAGGGGGGTGGAGAGGGGAGGGGAAGAGATACGTTCTGCTGTGCCGCTCAGGCCCCACTGCTCACACCTTCTCCCCAGCAACCAACAGCCACTGACCCCCCCCCCCAGGCCTGTGCTTTCTGGGTCCTCAGGACCCTTCCTCAGACAATTCTTCTTCTGAAGCACCTCTTCGTTCACATCCTGCCTCCCAATGTCCTCAGCTGCCTTCTCCCTCCCACCCCTGCCCCATTTCCCCTGTTGGCATGAGGAGCAGGTCCTCTGGCCAACAGGGGACTCGAAGAGCCTACACCTTCTCATCTCATCCTCTCTCTGCTCTTGGCTTCTTCATATCTCTGGGCTCACTTTTCCCACGTAGAGAACAAGGTTGTGTCTCCTCCATCAGACTGGAGGCCCTCAAGGGAGGGGCTGTGTCTCCCCCATCAGTCTGGAGGCCACCATGTGCAAGACTGGGACCCCTCCTCCCTTCCCCAACTGCCCTCAACCAGGCCCCAGTGCTCAGCTGCCAGCCGAGGGCCCCTCACCACTCTCCTCCGAGAGTCAGAACCTGCACAGGGTTCGAGCAGGCGAGAGCAGAGGCGGCACCCGGGCCTGCTGTGAGGACAGTGCAGGGACACTGGGGGAGGGGCTGCAGGAGGTGAGCCAAAGGGTCCAAGACGGGCCTCATCCTTCCTCCTGCCTGGGGGCTTGAGACCCAGGAGTTTAGGGGACCCCGAAGGCCCTGGGGAGCCAAGTCTCCCTGTTCTCCTCCCTCTCAGAAGGGGGAGGAGGTGAGAGGCCCTTGGAGCAAGTGCAGACAAGCCCCCAGAGCAAATCAGGTGCTGGGAAGGGGGCCTGTGGCTACAACAGCTCAGGGCTCCCCTCCCCGCTCTGGCTTTCCCCCCAGGAAAAGGAAAAAGAACAAGAAATCCAGAGCGGGAGGTAGCAGACTCCTTCCTGCTCACGCCTCCCTGGCCCCTCCCTGGAGTGTCCCTCCCCCTGCGTCCACCCTGCCCCTGGCCAGGCCCAGCTGCACCAGTGAGGTCACAGGTCCTCAGGCTCTGTCCCCAGAGCGGAGCCCAGGAGTCACCTTCAGCCCCCAACCCCCTTCTCCTCTAAAGGACAATTAGAACTCAAAGCCTCAACCCTCTGGTTCTATTTGCCCACAGCTCCCTGGGCCTCAGTCTCCCCCCCTGACCCAGCTCCCATCGCCTTGATCTTATGACGGCAGAACTCCCATAGTGCTCTCGCCTGCCTGTCGAGCAGCCAATTTACAGCCGGTCTGTAGAGATGACTGACCAGACGAGCAAACGGTAACGGTCCCCCCTCACAGAAGCTCGCCCGGGGCATCGGTCTGTTCCGACCCTGAGCCTGAACCCAGACCTCTCTTCTGGGCCCAGTCATCAAGGCCTCATTCCACGCTGATAATCCAGACAAATCCAATGATGGCAAACGTCACCGAAATACCACCGGGGAGCCACACCCAAGTCTCACGCCTGCCACCCAGGATGGGCCCCGGGGTGTGGAGAGACGGGGTGGGCAATGCTGTTGGGCGGCGACAGGCACGGGCCCAGGCTGAGTCCAGACGGAGGCCCCGCATGGAGGCCCTCATCCCAGGGGCCAAGGCGCAGGCCGTGCTCCGCCCGCAACAGAGCAGGGAGCACCCAGCAGCCTCCAGGTCCACACTATTTAAAGAGCCCAGCCCCCAGGACAGCTGCATCCACACTGGCCTCCCCTCAGCACAGCCAGGCCCCGGATACAGTGCAAGGCAAGGACCCCAGTTCCAGCCCCACAGGCAGCAGGAGATCACGGCTCAGCCCAGTGGTCGTGACCCTTCCCCTCCAGGCAGCCCGTCATCCAGGGATGATGCCGGGGCAGAGGGCAGAGCCCGGCAGTGATTTGGGGGCCCCTCTGCTTCTCAGCAAACCCTCACTGATCCCTGAGACACAACTGGAACCATGAGAAGGGTCTGCAGGGCTCTGCCCAGCAAGACGGCCCGCGGGCCGGCGGCCTCGAGCCACAGGTAGGGCCAGTACCTGAGTCTGCAAGCTAGTGGCATCTAACACAGTGACCCGAGGCCCACAGCTGGCCCACACGGCATCCTCCAGGCTCAGCAGGGTGCGGACAGGTCCTGGCCCCACAGTCAGGCACACAGGAGGGCTCTCCAGGTCCCAGGGGACACCACCTGCAGGGAGAGGAAAAAAGCAGGTCAGGAGGGGCGAGGGACACTCCTCAACCCTTGGGAACGGATGGGAACCCTCCACAGAGGGCCCAGGCGGGCCCCACCAGCACCTGCTCGACCCTCTCTGTGGCCCTTCTCCCTCCTCCAGAGGGTCAGGGCTGTTCGTACCTGCCTCCGTTGTGCCCCACCCCCTCTGGGGGCTGAACCCCCCAATTCGCCCTCCTGCTCCCTTCCTTTATCTTTCCCACTTTCATTGCCTCCCTCTCTCCCTCTCCCTCTCTCTTCTGTTCATCCCACGCACACTTAGTGAGCGCCAACTCGGTGCCAGGCCACGTGCTGTGCCCTGGAAAGAGCGCAGACCCTGCCCTCAAAGAACCCCCCTGCTGGCTGGAGAAGCCAGCGGGCCGGTTGATCAGCAGTCCCCATACAAGGTGACAAGCACAAGTGACCGGGCACGCACAGCGGGCCTTGAGGACTTCGAGATAAAGGGGAAAATTCGGCACAGGGGAAATCCCAGGAGGTTTCCCAGGATCGGCAGCATCCGCACAGTCCTGCCAAGAAGGCCGCACAGCATGGTGGGAAGTGCCTTGACCCATCTCTCCCCGCCTCTCAGGGCCTCAGTTTCCCTATCTGTAAAATGGGGCAACCACCAACGTGGTCTCTGAGGACTTTTTCTACACGGAGACCTTGCTGTCTCCAGGACACTCTGTCACCTGTACCAAGAGCTCTGATGACCTTCCTCCTCCAGAGATGCCTCCACCTCCGGATGCAGAAGAGGAAGTCTGAGGGGCAATGTGTCCACAGTCCACCACCCCTGAAGACGGAACAGAACAAGAGACCTGACCCGGCTCTGGACACGATTCTCCCCTGCCCACCCCAGGGGTGCTCAGCCAACCCGAGAACATGCCCGGAATATCCCCGGGCGTGTGAGACAGGCGTTTCTCTGAGGTCACACTCAAGGCCACACAGAACCCCTGGGGCCACCCTGTCTTGCCAGCATACCGGGTGAGAAGTGGGGGGCGTTGAGAGGGAATCTGGGGCACACAACGGAGACAGGCGGCAGTGGCTGGGGCCTGAGAAGAGGGCAGAGGCCGCTGCTGGCGTGCCAGTGCCCGGCCGCCCTCACAGCCCCCCCCACCGGGTCCCTGTCATAGCCCTTCCCTCCGAGCCAGCTGCTGGGGGCTGGGGCAGGGCATGACGGGGCACAGCTGTCTGCAGGGCTGGGGGGGGCCACCGGGGCACCCGTTGGAAGTCGCCGCTTGGGTGCATCGGGAGGAGCCCTCGGAGGACAGACCAGATGCCCTACCACCCCCAACCCCCAGCTTTCCCTCTTCCTCTACCCCTCCCCCACCCATAAAACGGGGTCTCCTCTAGCCCTTCTGTCCCACTGACAGCTGGCAGACTCCCGGGTCAGCTAGGAGGTGGGGGATAGGGTCTTTCCAGCCCATGAACATGAACACACGGGGAGAAGGCTGGGCCAGAACCCTGGCCGCAACCCCCAACCTTCTGCAAGACCTTGGACAGGGGACTTCACCTCTCGGAGCCTCATCTGCAAAATGGGCGTGACAGGCGCGCCTGCGTCGCAGAATCAGAGGACACACGCAGAACACTCGGCACGGGGGTGGCACCTAGTCAGGAACACTGACAGCTTTGACCTGCCAGGTCGGCACTGCCAGGCGCTCTGCTCATGAGTCGTTTCCTGAACTCCTGGCAAGCCGGTGTGGAAGGCGCTATTCTTATCCCGGTTTTACGCCGAGAAAACAGACACAGAGAATTTAAATAACTGGCCCAAGCGACGCGGCCAGAAAGCCTGCGGTTGCCCGTTAGCTCTCGTCGGGTGTCATTTGCTACAAAACAGCAGTGTGCAGAAGCAGGTGTGGACTCCCCCTGACTGACGTGACAGCAGAGACCCAGACAGCTGAGAGGTTGTGCAAAGCCACCCGAAGGGTGACGGGCCAAGCAGGGCTTGAACTCCGCTCACTGATCCCGGCCTCCTTCCCCAACCCTGGCGCCCTCTCGGCTCCCCAGAGTTTCCGACGGGCTCTGGGATCAGGACTGGGGTCTAGGATGGTGAGTGACCACACGGTGGCCGGGCCTCCACAAGGGATGCTGACCCCCTGGCCCAGACACCAGAACCACAAACTGCAAGGCTTCTGGCGCCCCCCAGTGGCCAGAGGTGAGTAGTGCGTGTGTGTGGCAGAACTATGGCTCTGGCGGGGCTGTGACCTCTTGGTGGGGGGGGAGGGGTTGGTGAGCAGGCGGGGAGCAGCTGGGGATGCTGGGACCACACGTGAAAACAAGGGAGTGGGGGCTCTGCCCCGTGGGCACACTGGTGAACTGTCTACCCTGTACTTTTCTAGCACAGAGCACAGTCATGGCTGCCTGGGGTGGGGGGTGGGGTCTGAGCCCTGAGGACCACATCACTCTGACCCCTCCTCCAGAAACCCCCCAAGGCCTGACTCCAGGACAAAACGATAAACTGCGGCAAAATTTAATAAGATGTTTGTCTATCAAAAAGGGCACCGGGGGGCGCCTGGGTGGCGCAGTCGGTTAAGCGTCCGATTTCAGCCAGGTCGCGATCTCGCGGTCCGTGGGTTCGAGCCCCGCGTCGGGCTCTGGGCTGATGGCTCGGAGCCTGGAGCCTGTTTCCGATTCTGTGTCTCCTTCTCTCTCTGCCCCTCCCCCGTTCATGCTCTGTCTCTCTCTGTCCCAAAAATAAATAAAAAACATTGAAAAAAAAATTTAAAAAAAAAAAAAAAAAAAAGGGCACCGGACAGGCTCCAACAGGCTCTAACGAGCTGAGCCTCAGTTTCCCCGAGTGCACCACAAGAGGCCAGAGCTCAAGGGCTCCTCCCAGCCCTCCCGGGCCACAACCTTAGGATTTTAAATGCAGCCACTGTGAGCTCGGGGCAGGGCTGACCCCGGCCCCCTCCGTGCCCTGCAGCGGCTCTGGGTAAGCCCGCACACATCCTGGCACACGCGTGCACACTCACATGCACACGCCAGCCCCGAGTGACAGCCTCTCCGTCTGGGCCCAGGACCGGCTCTCACGCCAGATGAAGGGAGATGTCTCAGCAAAGGCACCTTCAGGAGGCAGGAGCCCCTCCACCCCCGCTGGTCTCCCTCAGGGACGCTCACCCAGCCGGAGTCACGGGGCAGGACACAGAGGGAACGTCCTCGGGGCCGAAAAGGGCCCAAAGGGCAGCCTGAGCCCAGCAATAATGACAGTGACGACGATGGTGACAGGAGCTAACAGGCACCTGTCCTGAGGAGCCCTTCCCGGGCTCCATCTGGGCACCTGACTCATCACATGGGGCCTTCACATCCACTCTGTGTGCGGCTGCCTTCACACCCATTTTACAGGTGGGGAAACTGCGGCTCAGAGAAGGGAGGCAATAGGCCCAACCGCTCACAGCTGGGACTCCATCCCAGGCAGCCTGACTCCTCAGTCCATCCCCTTACACATTCCATCATCTGCCTCCTCGAGGGGGTGGCCCTGGCCCTCGTCCCCAGCACCTAACCAGGGACAGCCCCATACCCATACCCCTCCTCTGCCTGCTCAGAGATGGGGTGACAGAGGGTACCTGGAGGTAGCTCCGCTCAAACACAGGACTGGGCAGGGACAGCAGCCACCTGAGTCATCTCTGGGTCCCAGTGCCCTGCTCAGGGCCTCGCACCTCATGGGCACTGAATACGTACTTGTTGAGTGAATGGAAGAACGAATGAATGAATGTGTGAGTGAATGAATGAATGAATGAATGAGTGAGTGAGTGAATGAATGCACGCAGGTATGCAGAGGCTCCCGGGGAGCAGCAGAATGACTGCCGTGACCACACTGCTCTTGGCCTTGGACTCCAAGGCCCCTCCAGCTCTGCCGTTATGGAACTCCGTGTGGCCTGGCGGCCTTGGAACCCTGTCATGTCTCAGCCGCTGCTTCCGCAGGTCCCAGGACTTGGGCCAGTCCCCCGTTGGCTCTGCACCTCTTCCTTAATATTTCTGGGCCTTCCCTTCTGCAATGAGCCAGATCACGGGCCGGAAATCCCCATTTACCAGGTCTCGGTCTCAGCCAAACCCAGGCAGGACGGTAAGCCTGACTACAAACACGAATACTCCGTCCGGCACTGGCTCCGAGCCCACGAAGGGTCTGTGTCCAAATTTCCCCTTTTTATAAAGACATCCTTGCACTGGATCAGGAGCCCACTCTACTCTACTGTGATCTCATCCTAACTAATCACATCTGCAACAACCCTACTTCCCAGCAAGGTCACGGTCTCAGGTTCCAGGGACTAGGACTTGAGCCTCTGAATTTGGGGAGGATATAACTCAACCTATGCTAGAAGATGTGGGTCTAACTATTGGCTTTCAGCCCAGAGCTGAACCAGAAAGGCTCCACACCTGGGGCGCCTGGGTGGCTCAGTCGGTTAAGCGTCCAGCTTCGGCTCAGGTCATGATCTCAGAGTTGGTGAGTTCAAGCCCCACATCGGGCTCCATGCTGGCAGCTTGGAGCCTGGAGCCTCTTCGGATTCCGTGTCTCCCTCTCTCTCTGCCCCTCCCCTGCTTGCACTCTCTCTCTCTCTCTCTCAAAAATAAACCAACATTAAAACAATTAAAAAAAGAAAAAGAAAGGCTCCAAACCCTCATTTTTTTCTAGGTGGGAAGGGACTTCCCAAAGGCCCATGGGTGAGCCAAGCATGAACCTAGGTGTCCTCAAGTGGATTATTCACAATTCCCAGACTCTCCAGGCCACCAGGAGCACCAGAGGGGGCTCCACCAGCACAGGGCTGCAGAGATTGGCTCAGGAGCTCTGGGGCTGGGATGGGGTATAGGTATCTGAGGCCTCAGTGAGTCTGGAGGGGGTCCCAGAGCTAGGTCATGGGCCAGGATGATGATTCCAGACCCTGCCACATGCAGCCAAAGTGAAAGGTCATGGGGGGGACCCTCCCCCACCCTACACCGTGAGGCAGGTCCTGAGAGCCCCTCCGCCCGCCCCCCGCCTTCCTGCCTGGACCACCTCTGGAGGATAGCACAGAAAGAATGGAGGAAGGGAGAGGCCGGGCGAGACAAGGCCTCTCCCAGAGGCCTCCCTGGCCAAAGCCAAACCGAAGCCCCAGAGGGTGGGCTCCAGAGAGAAAGAGTGAGCCCAGGCCCACTTGGCCAGCCGGGTGTGACGGCCTCCCAGCCAGCCTCCCTGCCTCCTCTCCCGTCCGCCGGCCACAGGGCAGAGTGCTCAGCCTCTTCCAACATTCTATTTCCCATCGACCGAGACAAACCCAAGGCCCACCCTATCAGCCGTCTGCTCCCAGACCCTGCCCCCTGCCACTGCCCCCCTGGTTACTGCCCAGCTTCAGCATCCCGTGCCTCGGAGAGGCCTTTGCCCCCCAGCCCACCCCATGCCCGGGGGTCAGGCCCTCACGTGCCACCCTGTTTCCCCCCAACGCCCCTCAGCGTGATGTATAACCATAAGCTCCCTACCTGCCCACTTGACTGATTCTGTCTCCCGCTACAGGCTATCTACATTCTCCAGGGCAGGGTCACACCTGTTTTGCCGGCCGCCATATCTATGGCACATAGCAGGTGCTCAGTAAATAGCTGGTGACAAGCGTCTGCAAGGCAGCAAAGCTGGGAGAGCGACTAGCGGATCTCAGCCCCTCCTCCCGGCCCGATGGCCTCCAGCTCCGCTCGGGGAAGCCCAAACCCCCTTACGTCTGGAGAGGGCCCTGGCTCTCGCAAGAGGACTTGGGCTCGGGCTCACCCACGGCACTTTGGGAAGTCCCTTCCCACCTGGAAAATGAGGGCGTGGAGTCCAGTGGTCCCCAGTGGCCTTTCTGGTTCTGACAAAGCACCAGGCTCTAACCCTGGGCTGAGAGCCAACGGTTAGACCCCAGGCCCCCGTTATGGGTGTTGTGTCCCCCGCAAATTCGTAAGTTCACGTCCTAAACCCCAGGACTTCAGAATGTGACCTTATTTAGAAGTAGGGGTGTCGTGGATATAACTGATTAAGATGAGGCCACACTGGAGTAAGGTGGGCCCCTAATCCAATAGGACACAGGGGAGGCAGCCATGGGAGGGCAGGTCCTGTGGCCAGAAGCCAAGAAAGCAACCGGAAGCTGGGACAGAGAACTGGAACAGACCCTTCCCTCCCGGCCCTCGGAAGGAATCGACCCTGCCAGCACACTGGTCTTGGACTTCTGGCCCCCAGAGCAGGAGGTGGTACAGTTTGTGGTGTCTCATTACGGTGGCCCCAGTGATCTCACCCCCCCCCCACCTCCTCCCACCCCCATGCCCAAACTGGTAAGTCAGGAACCAGGAGGCAAAGGGCCAAGGGCAGCCCCTAGTGGGGACCCGGGCGGCCAGGGCAGGGCAGGGCAGGGCTCGCGGGATTCAGCAGGAGCCACAGGGTACAGGTCCCCTTGGAACCCCCCGTTTAGATCTCCAAAAATCAGAGTCCACGTGTACACTCTCACACATGCAACGTCTGTCGGTAAGAGGGATTTTTTTTTCCCTCCCTCTTCCCCCTTTAATTAAAAACTATAAATGCCTTATCAAAAGCTAATTAAAAATACCAACACAGTGCCAAGTGGCAAAAAAATAGCTCCGTGCAAATATCCGTTTATATCCTTGCAACAGGCAGTGATGACGCAGCAATTAGAGGCTCTCTCAGGAGGGAGGGGAGGGAGGAGGAGAGAGGGGTGGGGAGAGAGAGAAGAGGAGAAGAGGGGAGGGGAAGGGGAGGGGAGGAGAGAGGAAGGGGAGGAGAGAGGGGAGGGAAGGGAGAGGAAGGGGAAGAGAGAGAGAGGAAGAGGGAGGGAGGGGAGAGGAGGAGGGGGGAGGTCTATGACTGCTGAGCTTCAGACCCATCAGCCCTCTCTGGGCGCCCTGGGGGTGGCTGCCCTCCCACCCCCAGCACATATCTTGGAACCGGGAGCCGAACGAGCCACAAGGGCACAGGGGCCACGGCCTTCTGTGTGGCTGTGCACAACCCACACCCCCTCCCGGACTCCCAGGATCTGCAGTTCTTGAGGCTTGTCGGGAGAATTCAGGTGATGCGCACAAATCAAACACTCCTCCCGTTCCTGGTGCACAGCAGCTCAGACCTGTTAGCCTTGCCCTCCAGACACCATCTGTGCCATCCGTGGCTTGATAACGTGATAGGCGTTCAAATGCTTGACTCCATTGAAGCACTCCCCGTGCCAGGCCCTGGGCTTCGCCTTCGCCGGGTTGTTTAACCCGCCGGGACCCGTGCACAGCGGGTACAGACATAGGCCCATTTCACAGACGAGGAGACCCAGGTGCAAAGAGAAGCCAATCGCCAGCGGACACAGCCATCGACAGGGCAGTGAGGGGACCCCAGACCCCAGAGTCTTTGTGACCCAGAGTCCCTGCTCTTCCCAGAGCCTCCTGCTAACGGGGTGAGCTGCCTGCATGGTAGTGAGCGTCCTGTTCCCGCAGGGACCCCCGTGGAATCTCTAACTACCCCCAGACTCCCCGATTTGTGTCTGAGCTGCCTCCTTGGCCTGCCTCCCGCGGCCGCTCGCAGGCAGTGCCCGGGGCCGCCCCCCACTGCCCCCAGCACCGCCATCCTCACCACTGGCCCGAGGGTAGGCGGCGACGGTCCCATCCTGCAAACCAGCGAACAGGTGGAAGGGGCTATGCCGCAGGCAGAGCACAGGCTGCAGGCCTGGGCTCCTGCAGGTCGCCAGGCACTGGGTACCCGTGTCCACGCTGCCGTAAACCAGGATGCTGTGGGGAGAGGCCCGAGTGACTCACGGAGCCCCCCCACCCCCACCGCCCCGCAGGCCCTCCCGGGGAGAGGGGTCTGGGGGCTCCCCAGTTCAGCCAGGCCTCCCTTTGTCCCACTCTTTGGGAGCCTGCACTTGGCCGTGGGTGGTTCTTTGGAGGACGGCACGCTCCCCACCCCTAGTGCCAGGGAGAACTAGGTGGGAATCTCGAGAGGCGGCATGATCGAGGTGCCAAGAAGACTGTTTTTCAGGGGGCACCCGGGGGGCTCAGTTGGTTAAGCGACCGACTTCGGCTCAGGTCGTGATCGTGCAGTTCGCGGGTTCGAGCCCCACGTGGGGCTCCGTGCTGACAGCTCGGAGCCCAGAGCCTGCTTCCAATTCTGTGTCTCCCTCTCTCTCTCTGCCCCTCCCCCACTCACACCCTGTCTCTCTCTCTCTCTCTCTCTCTCTTTTTCAAAAATAAATAAACATTTTAAAAAATTTAAAAAAGAAAAAAAAGTGTTTTCAGGACCCCACAGACCCGAGTGGGAATCCAGACACGCCACCTTCCAGCGGACTGACCCCAGGCTGTTGCGCCTCAGTTTCCCCCATGAAATGGGGCAATGATGCCGGCTTCACGGCCAAAAAGGCAACGAGGCCGTGACACGCGCCTCCTCCCCAGGCCCCTCACCTGCCATCCTGGAGCCCGAGGCAGATGGTCGGATGCACTGCAGCTGAGGGCTCAGCGGCCACGTGGCCCTCGTCTCCGCTCTCCCCCTCCTCCGGCTCGGGAATGTACTCCATGCAGAGCACAGGGGCTGCCAGCGGGAAGGACTTGACCGTGCGCGGCGAGGGCCGGTTCAAGGAGAAGATCTCAACCTGGCCCCCTGCACCTTCCTGCCCGCCCCCGACCTGTGGCAGAGACCCGGAGAGGCCGTCAGGCACAATCACCAGAGCAGGGACAGAGCTGGGCCCCCGCCCTCCCAGCGACGTGCCCCAAACTTCAACTTGTACTGAGGTTAGGCATCGGGAGGAGCATTCCACCCCCCTCCTGCCCCCACACGTCCTGCTGTCACTGGAGGTCATGCTTCCCCAGTTGCCATAGCAACAAGTCAGTCCAAACGAAATCAGTTAAGGAGCTAAGGTAGACTAAACACCAAGTCAGCTCTATTTCCCCATCTTTAGGGTGAATTTCAACCAACAAATAGTGAACATACATGTGCTCCTTCAAAATGTTCTTCTCTGTCTTGTTTACCATTCTACTTCTGTGTCACGCACAGTAGGCACTTAATACACACTTGCTGAATGGATGGACAGATGAATAAATGGATGGAAGCAAGGGATAGAAAAGTGGGTAGATAGATGAGCAGATGGATGGATAACTGTATGGATGAGTGGGTGGATGGATGGATGATTACACGGATAAGTGGATGGATAGATGGGTGGATGAGTATATGGCTGGCTGGCTGGTTGGATAGTTAGATGGTTGGTTGGATGGATGGATGGATGGACGGATGGATGGATGGATGATTGGCTGGATGGTTGGATGGCTGGATGGTTGGCTGCATGGTTGGTTGGATGGATGGATGGATGGATGGATGGATGGATAGATGGATCGATGGTTGGATGGTTGGATGGTTGGATGATTGGTTGGATGGTTGGATGGATGGCCGGCTGGCTGGCTGGATGGATGGATGGAAGGAAGGATGGAAAGATGGAAAGATGGATGGATGGATGGATGGATGGATGGATGGATGGACGGACGGACGGCTGGCTGGCTGGCTGGATGGTTGGATGAATATACCACATGCCAGAAACTGGGGAAACAGTGAGAAACAAATCACCCTCAGAGGACTCTTGGGTTGGACTCTCAAGAGTGAGCCAGTGTTCCTGCCTGAGTGCCTAGATACAGGAATAAGCAGGAACTGGAAAGTGGCCAAAGGGGTGAGGAGGTGGAACCCCAGGCAGCCTATGGGAGAGCACAGGCTGCATCACAAGGAGCGTAAGGGGACCTATTTGAATTGAGAGAGGCTTTGCCAGGAATCCCAGGGGAAAAGAGGTGGGTGGGGATCTCTGCCAGAGATGAGCAGCATCCAGCCCTGCTTCCTGACCCCCAGGGTAAAAGACCCCGACATCCAGGTTTCCTTCGTGGCACATGGCCATTTGCAACAGCCACGCTCACTTCTTCGTCACTTGGTTTTCTGTCGTCCCTGGTGAAGTCGCATGTGCCAACTCTGAGCACGCAGCCCAGCACAGAGGTTCCCAGGAAGACCCTCCTGGCTGAAGATGGACCTGACGGGGGCCAGCAGGCAGGCAGCACCCTCCAGCACCCCCTTCCCGGTGCCACCCTCCCTGCTTCTGTCCTGAGGCCAGAATCCCTGGCTGGGTTCAGGAGTGACTTACCCAGAGGTAGCCCTGTGGAAGGGACGTGCTCACCGCCGAGAAACCCAGCAGGGGACAGCTGACAGGACTGTGGACCAGGGCCCCAAGCTGTGAAGACACACAAGGCACACACATCTGGCAGCAGGATCTCTGTCTGAACCACCACCTGTGGGGTTGTTAAGCCTGCAGATTCCCGGGCCCCATCAGGCCCCAAATGTGAATCCCTGAGGGGGATGGGGCCGGGAAAGCCCCATGGGATCTCCAGGCAGTTCCTATCCACTCACGTTTGACCAGCGCTCTTCTAGAACCTTTTGGCTAGGAGGCGCCCGAATGATGCTCTGGGCCAGCCACGGATTTCTCAGACTAAGCAACGTCCAGATAAGATTTGATGGAAACCACTGACGCCCGCCACGCCCCAATTTCACAGATGGGGAACTGAGGCCCACAGAGGACACATGATTGCCCTAGGCCACGAGAAGATGAGTGCCAGGGCCCGGCCTGCGCCAGCCGCCCTCCTAGGTCTTCCTGAATCCTTCCAGAAAAGCACAGTGGAGGAGGGAAGGGGTGCTAGACATCTGGTACCGCCCCACTCAACGTCAGAACCCCTGTGCAGACGAGCTAGACCCGGCCAGTCCGTCTGTCCGGCCAGGGCAGCAGGGTGAGGAGATGGCCTGGCCCTGTGGTGGACGCTGCTGGAACCCGGGGCCAGCGGGAGGGGAAGGAGGCCAAGAAGGGACAGTTCAAGGGTCCCCACCTGCAACGTGGCCACCACGGGACCTTTGCTGGGCAAGTGCTGCCCTCTGCTGGTGGTGAAGGCCCTGGCCCGCCCCGGCCCTGTTGGGATGTTCGAACAAGATGTCCCATGGTTAAAGGTGAGGAAGCCCAAAGAGGTCGCCTCATCCAGTCCCCTCATTCAGAAGTCAGCACACCGAAGCTCAGGGGGTGGGCATGGGAGGCACATGACTGGCTCAAGGTCACATAGCACGTTAGCAGCAGAGTCAGGGCTGGAGTTCAGAGTTCCAGCTCCCTGCCCAATGCCCTTCCCGCTCTGGTTAATTCTACCCAGAGGCCGGGCCGCCCTACTGGAGGCCTGGGCAGTCGCCAGCTCCCACCTCTGCACAGCTGGGAGCTCTAGAGGCTTCCCTTGCCCCGGCCCCCGGGGCCCCGGGCCCCCTCAGGCCCCTGCTCCCCAGTCGTTTTGCTTCCTGGTAGGCCCCACCCAGCTGAGGCGGCCCAGCACCCCCCGTCCTCACAGACGGGCACGGGGCAACCACAGCCCAGGCTCAGACGTTTCCATGGCAACTCCAGGGGGCCCGGAAGTCAGCCAAATAGAGTCCAGGTCCAAAGTGATGGCAAAAACTCAAACGGCTCGTTGGACGGGCAAGGCCCCGGACCCAGAAGTCCCACCTGTGCCAAGAAGCCAGCTCTCCCAAACCACGGTGCCCCGCGCAGCACAGCGGGGAGCGGCTTGGGGCTGGGGAAGGAGACGGGCCGTGGAGGCAGCCAGCCTGGGCTCTGGTCCCAGCTCAGCCGCTACCAGCTGGTGACCCCACAGGCCAGTTCGTCACGCTCGCGGAGGCCCTGACATCTCATCAGGATGGTCGTGGGGACTGGAGAGGCAGACAAAAAAGTAGCGGCCGCTGCTGCTTACCAACAACCTCCTGTGCATCACCTTACCTCACGGGCAGGCCCAGGCCAGGAGGGGAGGGCTGGGGCAGGGCTGGGAGGCAGGGGAGTCCTGGCTAACAATGGCCAGGACAGAGGCTCTCGGCCAGCACGCTGAGGCCTAAGCGAGCCTGGAACAGACCCTCTGCAGGTCGGGGCCACAGCCCCGGCCCCCCTGAGAGGCTACATCCTAGAGCACCTCAGTGCAGGGGGGCACCCCCACCCCTCTCCCCGAGCCCCTGCCCCCAGGTAAGGCTGCAGCTAACGGTGGGGACACCTTTGCACTGAACCCTCCAGGGACAGGCCCCCAGCCTGGATGGGTGCCGCCGGGGTGACCCCGCGGCCGTGACGCCTTCGGAAACCCTCCAGAACAGACGCCCGTGGGGGCCTAAGTGTCCTTGGATCCTTGCTTCCATCTCTTGAACTCTGCACACACGCCCCGTGACAGGCCTGCCAGTGCTCGGCATGAAGCACGCTGCCGGCCAAGGTGGCATTCCCGGCATCACTCGGCTGGAGCTCAGGCCCAGGGACGGCTGTGCCCCAATGACGTCCCCTCGAGGAAGGCCTTGGTGTGGCCCAGCCTGGGCCCCAGCCACCCGTCGGCACTGAGAGGAGAAACGCTCCTTCCTTCAGCCCCCGTGTCCCTGCTCCTTTGACGGGGAGAACCCCACGCACGCCCTCATCCAGCTGGCAGCACATAGCACGGACCTCGTCCACGCCGGGAGGGGGCTGGGGCCAGCGAGCGTTTTCCCGGAAGGCAGACGGAGTCCTGGGCTCCCAGGAGGCCAGCCGCAGAGCCCGAATCCTGGAGAGAGGCGGCGGGCCAGGAGGCCCAGACAGAGGCCAACAGGCTCACATCTGTTGCCACGCTGGTTGGACAAGGCCCTGGCGCTCCGGGCCCCTAATTCATCTGGCCGCCTGCACAGAGCTGATGGGCGCATCTGCCCGGTCCGGGGTGGGAGGCAGGTGCAGGCGGAGCGGGAGTGGTGTCTCGGGACCCAGCAGATGGGCACACGCAGGTTCTAGTATGTCCCTCAGGAGCTCCACAGGCTCGCCGCCCCCGGAGATTCACTGGGGGTTCTCTTCGCTCCCACAGGGGGCTCCTCAGGAGGTGGCAGGCGGGGGGCTTGGAGGGGGCTAAGGATGCTCCCCGGCCTACACACCCCCAGGCCCTGAGGGCTCCACATAAGGAGTATGAGGCGGATGATGGCTCCCCAGACAGGTGGGGGTTTCTTTCAGGGAGGCCCTGGGAGCTGCAGCTTGTCCCAGACTTTACTACCCATGAATAGCCTGAGCCCTGGCAGTTGGGGAAAGGGGAAGGGGGGTTGGAAGTCACCCCAGATCAGCCTTCTCCGGAGTCCTAGGACCAGATGAGCCACGGGCAGGGTGGACCCTGAACAGCCTGCACTCCATGGACTCTGCCCTTCTACCCTACCCCTGCCTGGCCCGAAAGGTACGTGAGAACGCCCGCCATGCTGGGAAAGAGCTCACAAGACTCAGCAGGGCCTCCCCATGAATCAATAAATAATCAATCAATCAATAAAGGCCTACAAAGGCTGACTTCCCCAAGCCCTATAGAAATGAACAGCATCTGTCCTTCCCCCCCGCCCCCTGCCAGAAATGTTTGGTGGGGGGACCGACGCCAGGGAGAACATCAGCCAAGGCCGTGAGAGGCAAGAAAAGCAGGATGGGGCACGAGTCAAGAAAACTCTCCTTCCCCGGTGGGCGTGGGCAAGCCCTGCCTCTGAGGGCGGCTGGGGGGACCAGAGTTAGCCGTGGAGAAGTGCCTCGAACAGAGCCGGGCACAGATGCCTCGCGAAAGGGCTTGCCACCATATTGTCGCTGCCGCTGCCCCCCCAGCAGCGCTGGGAAGCTCACCTGTCTCTCTCACTGCACCCCTAAATCAGGCTGTGGCACAGGGAACACACCCCCATCTCCCGACACCACTTGCGGGTACACAAGCCCAAGACCCGTCACGTCCCTCCTGCCCCCGCGGCCGCCCTCTAAACCCTCATCAGATCAGCCAGCCCTACGCCGGCACACTCCCCAAATGTGTCCCCGTGTCCCCTGCCCACTGCCTCCTCTGGGACCAGGACAAGACGGAGGAGAGTGGGGCCGACACACTCCCACGCCGAAGGGAATATTATATATAACACAGTTTTGGGCAGTAAAAATTAATGCCAAAAAACCCACGGTGAACAATCAGCGAGCCTGAAATAAAGACAGCAACGGTCTCTGCCCTGGCACGACTGTGCCTCACCCTAATCCCCGCCTGTCACTCACCCAATAAATGCAGCCAAGCCAAGGTCACAATTTGCTGATTTGACTTTGTAAGTATTACCTTGAGAATTAGGATCAGGTGAGTTCTCGCTCCCCTTGCCCTAGTCTGGCCCTACCTCCACCTGACAACCCCCCCCCCCCCCGCCCCGGCCACCAAGGTCCATATCGGTCTGTCTCTTGCCCCCTTCAGGAGCCACAGTTCACAACAGCCAGAGGAACCAGACGATCTTTCCAAAATGTACATCAGATCGTGCCGCTCCCCTGTGTGGAGCCATCCTTGGGGTTTCACTGTCCTGAGAACGAAACCCAAACCCGACGAGCCGGGGAAGCTGGCTGGCCCACTGTGCCCACATCAGACTTCATCGCCGGCCTCTCTGCCCGGCTCCCCGAGCTGCAGCTGCCCAGACTGTTCCTCTGGGCTGCCCTGTCTGTTTGGAATATCCTTCCCCTGGGCCCTCAAGGGACTGCAGTCTGCTTGCTGTTCAGGTCTCAGTTTAAAAGCCACCTCCTCCGTGAGACCCTCCCTGCCCCCTCGTCATGGGGCCCCACCTCTGTATCCATCACAGCTGACTTATTTTCTCTATAACACACATCACTCTTCTGCGTTTGCCTGTGTTAGCCGGGGAGCCGCTGTCTGTCTCCAGGATAAAAGCCACAGGAGGGTGGGGCCCTTGTATGTTTTGGTCACCACCATATACCCAGCGTCCAGCACAGGGCCTGGCACACAGTAGGTGCTCAAAAATTATGTACAGAACAGACAAAAGAATGAGTGAATGAGTGAACGAATGAACGGACATCTCAAGGGCATGTATGCTTCGTGCCCCAGTCTACAACCCAATGAGCTTGTCTCTTGGGGCTTATGTATCTGGGCCTAGGTCCCAAGCCTGCTCCCACCCCCCAAAGCTCACATGTCCCCCTCACCCAGGGAGGAGGACGGGCAGGGATCACTCCAGATGGAGGGGCCAGGACATCGGGGACGGAAGCCAGTGGAGCAAGCGTCCCGGTGGTTAAGAACACGGGGGCTGGAATCAGGCGAAGCGAGGTTACAATTCCCGGACCCATCACTACTGGCTGTGTTTTTAGAAACTCACGCCGCCTATCTGTGCCTTAGTTTCCTAACCCGTGAAACTAATCTAGAAACATCTATGCATGGGGTTCTTATAAATATTAAAACAAGAGACTGGTGGCAAAGCAGGGGGGGGGGGTGCGGAATACAGTAGGTGCTTGACAAATGGAGGCATGGCGGCTGCAGCCAGAGACCAGCTCCCGGCTGGCGGCCTCATAAAGGGTCCAACCCACGGTCTGGCAGAGCCCCTTGGGCATATTCCGGCCTATCTTCCTAGCTGGAGTCGCACCATCAACTGATGAGATCACTGCTCTTTGTTAGCTCAAAACCATGGAATTTTTCCATTCACTTGACCCACAGAAGGCGTCTATCCTCTTTGGTGGGAAAGCGGGCTCCTAGAGCAACAAAAGGTCTTGACCGACTCCGTCAGCGAGAGGTGGGGAAGCCGGGACTGCAGCCGGGCCCTCTCCAGCGGTGGGCACACCCTGGAAACTCTGGTTCCCCCAGGAGCCACCTTGGGGAGATCCAATGGCGAGATCCGTTCCACACTCACCTGCAGGCTGAGGCCCCGGGGGGAGAAGGCAGGAATGCAGCAGGCCAGGATGGGGCACCAGAACGGGGCTCTGCTTTTCTTGTCCTCGTCCGGACACAGCCAGCCCGGCTGGTTCTCCTCCCCTACAGCAAGAGGAAGGAGGTGGGTCAAGCCGGTCAGAGCCCCGCAAAGCCCAGGGGGCCGCCCCCAGCCCCGCGCCTGCCCAGCCAAGAGGAAAGGTGACCTCACTCCATGGTCATGGCTGTGGGTCCCGAGCAGCGAGTCGGGGAACCTAAGGCTTGGGTCCTGGAGACGAGAAAGGGTTTCAAAAAGCACGTGACGCTGAGCACAGTCCCCAGGCCCTGCTGCCTTCACTGAGAGCTTCCGGACATGCTTCTTGAGGTGGGAGATGGCCCCCCAAACAGGCTGAAAGATGATGCAGCCATGCCGCTCTCCGCCTGACTCTGAGGATGACGGTCAAGAGGATGACTCCCTCCTGCTCCCTTCGAGACCTACCCTGAGTCCCGGGTGGTCATCTGCCTCCAAGTCCCCAGGCCAGCTGGACACTGAGGCCCCGACCCTGGACTCACATCCGGACACCACTGCACTCACATCTGCCAAACTACACCCTGCCACGTCTCCTCCCCATGGGTCAGGGCTCCCTCACACGGCACCACCTCCAAGAAGTCCTCCCTGACCACCCTGCCTACGATGGGCCCCTCTCTCGGAAACCGGTTCTAAAGACCACATCTTATTTCCCGCATCGCCTCACGTCAATCTAAAATCATTTTGTCTGTTTCCTGGTTTATGGTCTGTCTCCTTAGGTCTCTGGAATGTGACCTCGAGGCAGCAAGACCTGGTCTGTCTTGTTTGCCACGGTCTCCCTGGCACCCAGCGCGCTGGAATGTTCCGCGAGCACGGACGGATGGGGTGAATGAAAAGCGGGGGCAGCGGGTGAGGGGGGGCGTGAGCGAGCAGGTGGAACTCTCCCTGCACAGGAGCCCAGCCTTCTTTGCACCCCACGTGGGGACAGCAGGGGCACGGCGCTACAGACACATTCCCAGGCCTCGCTTTCACAACAATCGAGCACAATCAGGATCACGATGTTCGCTTTAAGGGCAACGACGCCGAGACCAACCCTTGGGGATTAGGTAACGGGCTAGGTCACGTGCATAGCCTGGTGGCAGAGTCCAGGTGGGGACCTGGGTCTGTCCGACACAAATGCCATCTCCCAGCAACCAGCCCCCCGCTGAGGTCCGTGGGTATCACCGACCCTGGACAGCCAGGAAGTAGCTCTGCCCTGGAGAGGGAGAGCCAGAGGCACAGAACAGGGTGCCCCAGGGGACAGGGGCCACTGAATGCAACGCCAGCAGGCTGAGCTTCGGGCCTGGGAGGAGAGGTCTTCCGCAGAAGGGTTGTGACGGCGGCCATCCCCACACACGAGTCCACTCAGTGGCAAGGAGGAAGCTGGAACCCGGGCCCACCCTGGACCAGCCAAGCAAGGGTCAGCTCAGCCCCACAGGGCCCACCAGCCAGACGGGCTTCCCGTGCTCACTACTGTCCCCTACAGTCGTTCCCCCCCACGACAGCCAGAGCCATCCCACTGAACTTCCACTGGACCTCGCCATTCCCGCATCCATCGAGTCCCATCCACTTGGAGTAAAATCCAACCCTTCCAGAACTGTGAGGACACTCCTTCCCTCCCAGCCTCCTCCCTCGGTCACAGGCTCCACTGCCCTAGGCTCTCCTCAGCAACTTAGACAGGCCCAGGATGTTCCCTCCACCTGGAAAGCTGTCCTCTGCCCTCCAGGCCTGGCTCCTCGCCTCCTGTCACCTTCTGGGAGCAGCCCTAAGTGACCATCACCCTCCCCTGCCCCTCCATCACCTGCCATCTCAGCCCCTGGTCTGTCGTGGCCCTTAACACAGTTTCTGGCGCTTTTACTGACTTGCCTCTTTTTTCCTCTGTGTGCATAAATGTGTGTGCATGCCTGTGTGCACGTGTGTGTGTGCATGTGTGTGTACCTCCATAAGTGTGGGTGTGCGTGCATGTGTGCATGCATGAGTGTGTACCTACATAAGTGTGTGCATGGGAGTGTGTGTGGGAGTATGTGTGTGCATGCGTGTGTGTGCATGAGTGTGTGCACAAGTCTGTGTGCATGCGTGTGTACCTCCATAGGTGTGGGTGTGCGTGCATGTGTGCATGTGTGAGTGTACCTACATAAGTGTGTGTGCGGAAGTGTGTGTACAGGAGTGTGTGTGTGCATGAGCGTGTGTGCGCGGGAGTGTGTGTGTGTGCGGGAGCATGTACATGAGTGTGTGCAGGAGTGGGTGTGTGCATGAGTGTGTGCACAAGTCTGTGCATGCGTGTGTACCTGCGTAAGTGTAGGTGTGGGTGTGTGTGTGTGCATGCGTGAGTGAGTACCTACATAAGTGTGTGTGCGGGAGTGTGTGTACAGGAGTGTATTGCATGAGTGTGTGTGGGAGTGTGTGCGGGAGTGTGTGTGTGCATGAGTGTGTGCACAAGTCTGTGCACGCGTGTGTACCTGCGCAAGTGTAGGTGTGGGTGTGCGTGCGCGTGTACGTGCGTGCATGGGTGTGTACCTACATAAGTGTGTGTGAGTGGGTGTGCATGCATGAGCGTGTGCATGTTTGTGCGCATGTGTACCCACGGGCTCCCTGACTACACCTGTGTTCTGTGTGAGGTATGTCAGTCGCACCTCAATAAAGTGGCTTTTAAAAATGCCACCGCCACCACAGAAAGGTGGCGTCTCCGTGTGGGTCACGGCGAGAGCAGCTGGGATGAGGTGGCAGGTGACGATGCTCGTCCAAGACATCCGTAAATGTCGGGCATCACCACGTGCACAACCTGCTTCGCCAGAGGCGCCAGCCCTCCGCCCCACTGGCTCCTGGAGGCAGAGTCCAACGAAGCCGGATCCGGTCACTGAGGACACGAGGCCACCACGGAAAGGCCAACTACGGCACGGCCCAGGCACCCTCACAACAGTGCCGACGCGCACCACACGGCACGGTTTACAAGGCTCTGCCCCGCGTGAGGCTTCGTTTCGTCCTTGGGGCTACCAGGAGTGGTCGGTGATCGCGTCCCCCTCCTACCCCGGAGGGGACCGAAGGCCAGGAGGAGAAGCCCAACACTGGGCCCAGGAGGCAGGGGACCGACCGGCGGGGGCACCCTGCCTGGGCCCGCAGTACGGGGTGTGACAGCCCAGACGGCCCGCCCTGCGGGGCAGCCGCCTCCACCTCGGCAGGGGACATCACCACACGGCATCCTGGACAAGCCCCCGGCCGGCGACAAACGAAGATAGATGGGACTTGAGTCCGCCCTGCTCTCAGGGAGCTTATGGTCACGCAGCCCCCCGCCCAGGCCCCACGAGAGCCCTGCAGGCCGCTCAAACCGACCTCCCCCCACCCCCCCCCGGAGCTCCAGCTCCTTCCGGGAGCCCAGCCTGTGAACATCAACCCTTCCCCCCACGCCCACGGCCCACCGAGTCCCGGCAATTTATTATTATATATTTTTTTAATGATCTGACCTTCTCCTTCCAGATGGTGCCTTCCCTGCCTGCGATCGCGAACGTTAAAAGAAAATGGAGTTGTTGCTCCCCATCTGCCACTGCCATTGTTCCCGTCACAAAACCAGAGCGGCTGAGACCAAATTAGAAGGCTGTTGCGGTCGAAAATTGAGAGCCCGCTTGGGATAAGTGACATTAAGAACTGGCAGCATCGGCAAGGCCTCGAGTTCCAACTGACATTAAGTGGGGGCTTATTTAGAGCCCAGCTCTGTTTGCCGGCACCCACCGAACACGAGAGCACCCCAGGGGGCAGCGGGGGGGAGCTCCGGGGCTGGAGGCCACGTCCCTTTCCACTCCCCCCACCTCACAACCCCACCCGCGGCCGGAGGCCGACTCTGCCAGGAAGCCCCTGGCAGATCCCCCAACCGCCTCCAGCTCGCTGTGCGACACAGAGCAGACACTTAACCTCTCTGAGTCTGTGGCCTCATCTGGAGGACGGGGGAAATGCCTCCAGCCATTCAGTGTCATCGTGAGCGCTGGGAAGAAAGGATTTGATGCCTGGCATGTGCCAGGCCCGCAGGAAATGAAGCACACGGAGATCACCGTCCCCGAGGGGAGGGGTCTACGGGTATGCTCGAGGGCGGCCACCTTGCCTCCACCATGCTGAGCCCCCGGCCCCGCCCTGCTTCTCTAGCCCAACCTGCCCCCAAAGCCTTCCGGCGCTCATTCCCAGCGCTGTGCCTATCCTGCCACCACTAGCCCCAGGGGGACAGGCCGGACCACCCTTCTCTACTTTCCAAATCCGAGGCTGCCCTCGAGGCCCTCTCATGCCCCCGGTGCCACGGAGATGCTGCTGGCCGCAGTCACGGACGTGGGGGGCCGGTGGGACCTCGGCACCCCTCTTTTCCCAATACCCCCCATCGTGGAGACGGAGAGACACTGGTGCCCCGAGAGGCCAGGTGAATGGCCGTGGTCGGCCAGCTGGGCTAATACCCCTCCAGAGGGCAGACCCGAGGGCTGGGGCAGGTCCCGGCGCCCGCCTCTGCGCTGGTTGAGGGTTAGTGGGGATGAGAGTTCAGCACGCGGCCTGGGCCACGCTCAGGATCCTTCACTGGCTCGCAGTCAGGTGGAACAGAGGCCGGGTAGAAACCAGATCAGGATGCTGTCCAGCTCTCACTGCCACGAGGAACGGCGCCCGCCCCATCCAGAGTTTAAGTTCCACGCACCTGGCCCTGGTGTTCCGGAAATGCGGCCCGTTCTTCCACCTGCCTGCTTCTCTTCCCATCACTCATCAGCTCTGGTCACCACAGGACCTTTGCACTTGCTCTTCTGAAGCCTAGACTGCTTCGGCTTTGGACATCACCTCCTCAGAGGCCCTCCCTGACGGCAGCCCTGGCCCCCAGGCTCGGTGACCGTCATGCCGCCCAGCTGTGTCCCCTAAACAGCACCGTCTCCCCCTGTTGATTTGCCCCTCGTGTAATATCTGTCTGTCCCTCATAAATTATAGTTTCCTTGACAGCAGAGATCTTTCAGTTTTCGTCACCGCTCTTCCCCCCCCAGGCCTAAACTCACAGTAAAGACTCAATATTTTTGAATTGATGAAAGCCAGTGACAAAGGTCCTAACTTCTTCCCAGAAATGTTTCAACGCCTAGAAAAAGATCACTAGAAACGACAACCGACAATGAAAAAGCAAACAACAACAACAAAAATGTCCCTGCCACCGGCCGGAGGCAGCAAATAGGAATGCTAGTGCGTCACAGGATATGGCAGTGCTGAATGACAAGGACCCAGGCCTTTTGTCAATTCAAAACGAGGACAAAGAAAGTAATGACAACTTAACAGATGTGTTTTGCAGACAGAAACTCTCCAACGTGAGAAGGCAGAGAGACAACGGTCCAGACTGGGCTCTGGGGGCCGAGGGCCCAGGGTCTGAACCCCAGCTCGGCCCCTTCCTTCTAGGTGAGCTCGGGCAAGTCACTGGCCCTCTCTGGGCCTCAGAACCCTCTCCGCTAAAAGGGGGATCACGACAGACCTGCCTCCTAGGGTCATCGTCAGTGTGAAATGAAAGAGATGTGTGTAAAATGCGCAGAAAAATGCCCCAGAGGAAACGCGGTCCACACATGTCT
The DNA here is from genome assembly GCF_018350175.1 of Felis catus. Taxonomy (NCBI): domain Eukaryota; kingdom Metazoa; phylum Chordata; class Mammalia; order Carnivora; family Felidae; genus Felis; species Felis catus. Next base: position 12,586,219 of record NC_058375.1, on the reverse strand, counting down.
GGTTATTTACCTACGTGATTATCGCGGGGGGAGGAGGAGAAAGAGATCACAAGGAGGTCCCACTTGAGAATCAGTTTAATCTCACCCGCACCGTGTGGTTTTTCCTTTGGTAGCAGCTTTACTGAGACAGAAGGGGGTGACCACGAAGCCGCCCCTCTCTAGCGTTGACGTCACTGGTTTCTAGCACGTTCGGAGTGGAGCGACCATCACCACTACCTACTTCTAGAACACTTTCGTCACCCCCCCTCCACCAAAAGAAACCCCCTCAGCAGCCACGCTCCAACCGCCCTCCCCCAGGTCATTTATGTGGTGAACTGCCATCACTTGATAGATGGGGAAACTGAGGCTCAGAGAGGCGCAGTGGCTTGCCCAGGGTTACGAGGCAAAGCCTCAGCGCTCAGAACTGGCTCCGGTATTTCTCCACCGCACGACCTCCCTCCAACTCAGAAGCCCCCGCCCCCACGTACACACACACACACACACACACACACACACACACACACACCCAGGCCTCCCGGCTCCGCATTCCTGTCTCCTGCGGCCCTCTCCCCGGGCCTTTACTCACGGAGTCCGATCTTGGCCAGGTGCAACCTGTTGACCCAGGAGATCTTGCTCAGGGGGTTGGGGGTGATGAAGACCACCATGAAGCTGATGGGGCGGCCAGATCTGCGGCAAGAGGGTGACGAGCGTGAGCGAGTGTCCACAGCGAGCACCCAGCTCTTCCCTCGACCACGCGCACTCACAGTGGCACTGACTCTGCTCGGAGCACCGAAGGGTGGCCAGAAAGGCTGGCGGCCGGCAAAGCCGAAGTCTCCTGGGGGAGGGGTCCTTCCACCCACCGTGGCCCCGGAATGGAGGTCCCTCCCCAAAGCGATCAGGCCGCGTTCCGCAGCCCAGCCTCCAGCACCTGCCCTGCCCGGGCTCCCCGGTCAGCTCTCCACGGGCCTGTCAGACACACGAGCACGTCCGACCGGGAGCCCGTGCAGGCAGGAAAGGGCCCTCTCGGACTCCCAGGACCGGGCACAGTGTGGGTATCCGGCAGACATTTGTGGAATGGACACATGAGTGAATGAAGCCGGGAATGAATGAGGTTGTGCCCAGGCTTGGGCAGCTAGGGGCCGCTGTTGTCACAACACTGTCCCCTCACCTTGGAGCAGCGCCCTCAGAGTCTTCTGGGGCAGGCTCTCCGCCAGGAGCCATCCCGGGAGGCAGGCAAGGCTAGTGTCACCAACTCCGCACAGAGAAAGGGGTGCGGGGGCAGGAAGGGGCTGGCAGATTGGGATTACGGCTCAGGGCCCTGCCTCTCTGCCTCTGAGACCCTAGCCTGGAGCCTCGTCTCCTGGGCTCCTGGGCTGGTGGCCCTCCCTCGAACGACAGTGCTCCCTCTCCATGCAGCCAGTGTGCTTGGAACCCTCTGTCCCCCACCGTCCCCTCATCCTCGAGGTCAAACGCAGGCCGTGGGCCCCTCATTGTGCCAGCCCAGGCTTCAGAGCCAGAGCCCGTCGGAGCCCAGCTCGACCGCCTACTCTGTGGCCATGGGGCGATCCGACAGCTCTTTGGGCCTCGCCACCCTCATCTGCAAAATGGGGCTCAGATACCTTTCCTCACCTCTGCTAGATCTGTCATCAATTCCACAAACATCAGCAGAGGGTCTAGGGAGCCCCAGCGCTTGTGTGGGCATCTGGGGGGAGGCCGGAGACCCAGCCTCGGTCCAAGAGGAGACCCAGGGCCCAGGCCCGGGGCTCTGCACAGTCTGAAGTGAGTGACAAGGTCACCGCACAAACAGAGCCAACCGACAGCAGAGGGTCTGAGTCCTCAGTCTCCTAGCAGAGGACGGGCCCAAGCATGAATCCGTCATTCATCCGTTCGTGCATGCGTTCATTCCACAAGGAGCACCCGCTCCGCGCCAAGTGCCGTGCTGGGCAGGGCCCACATTGTGCACACACCCGTCACCCATCACCCGTCACCACCCTGATGAGCAGATCGGCTCCAGGTGCCGCCTCTCGGGACCACCCCCCTTCCCGCGCTGTCCACTCCCCATCTCACTTGTCAGGTTTTCCAGGAAGCAGGAGCCTGAGACGGCACTTGTTGGCCGAGTGGATCTCCTCCTCCTTCACCCGCATCAGCCTCTGCAGGGCCAGGCACCAGTCTTGAGCCACGGTCATGTTCAGGTTCTAGGGTTGAGGAGGCCAGTGAGGTCACCACACAGCCGGCCGGCTCCCCAAAAGCCACACAGGACCCTGCAGCATTCAGGGTGCCCAGAGGGACAGGAGCCGGGAGGTCCGAGAGCTCGACAGGGGCCACCCGCTCAGCCATAGCGGGTGACCGGCTCCCCGCTGCAGACCCCGAGTCAGCCCGGGGCTCAGGCCCCACCTGGCACCCCTCCTTTGAGAGGGACACAACCTCCCAGCCGGCTTCTTCTCCAGCCCGGGCTGAGGTCCAGGAAGGGGCTGCAAGATGGACTAGTCATCGTGCAGAGAAGAAAAACGTCACCGCGCAGCCAGCCCCCACTCAATCCGAATCAGAACCTCCACCCAAACCAGAGGCCGCACACCAGACCTCCAGGGAGCCACGGGGAGCTTTGGCCACTCGTGCTGCCTGTGGGAATTCAGAAGCCAGGAGCATGCCTGGGGCCTGGGCTAAGACAGGAGCCCTCTCCCACTTTGCCTGCTGAGTCTGGGCGCTGCCCGGAGCCCAACGAAGCCGAGCCAGTGCTGCGTACCTGGTAGGTGCCGTGCAGCGTGCTGATGAGGAAGGTTATCTGCTCTACGACAGCCAGGTCCTTCTGCAGATCCTGCAGCTCCTGGAAGAGGCGCGGGGGGCCGAAATACACCTTATCTGGACGGAGAAGAGACCCAACTCAACTTCAGGGGTGGAGAAGGTGCCAACAAGGACCCAAGTGTCCACTCACCGCACAGGAGAAGACCTGTCCCCCGGAGATATGGCGCTAGAGACACGGAAGGAAGCATTACCAGGCTCTTGCCCCGGTGGAGTCCCTAGTCTACTAGGGGGACAGATGTCATCACAGGTGGTTTAGCACCTAGGGTCCGGGCCACACTCAAAGGGTCACAGGAGGCCAGAAGATCGAGACCCAACTGTGCCTGCAAGCAGTGAGGAACCTTCACGGGGCTGGGGATGCAATGGGCACGGCCAGAAAGGAGAACGGCACGTACAAAGGCACTGTGGCTGGAGGAAACCCAGAAAGGGCAAGTTGTTCAAAGATGTGCCGGGGACCTACTGGGTGCCAAATTCTCTTGCAGGTGTTGGTGACGTAGCTGCAAAGCAGACAGATAGGGTCCCTGCTCTCGTGGAGCTTATGAACCAAGTGACGGGGGACAGGGGCAGCAGCCAATTAACAGCAATTAAGAACAATGATGTAAGGCACTAGGGAGAAAGACATCAGGGCGCTGGGACGGTGAGGGTGTCCAGACCTCTGGTGATCACACACACGTGGTAAGTACTGGGGCCACGTGGGAAATCCTTGAATGCGGAGACAGGGAATGTGGGCTGTAGCCTCTAGGCCATGGTTCTTCAAGCTGAGGTCTTATGGAATCCCAGGGGAGGGCTTATCTGGCGGTGTAGATGACTATCTAGAAAACAGATGCACAGGGGTGCCTGGGTGGCTCAGTCGGTTAAGCGGCCGACTTCGGCTCAGGTCGTGATCTCGCGGTCCGTGAGTTCGAGCCCCGCGTCGGGCTCTGTGCAGACAGCTCAGAGCCTGGAGCCTGTTTCAGATTCTGTGTCTCCCTCTCTCTGACCCTCCCCTGTTCATGCTCTGTCTCTCTCTGTCTCAAAAATAAATAAACGTTAAAAAAATTAAAAAAAAAAAAAGAAAGAAAGAAAACAGATGCACATCCATGGGGCACCTGGGTGGCTCAGTCGGTTAAGCGCCCGGCTCTTGCTTTCAGCCCAGGTCACAATCTCACGGTTTGCGGGTTCGAGCCCCGCATCAGGCTCTGCGCTGACAGCATGGGGCCTGCTCGCTCGCTCTCTCTCTCTCCTACTCTCTCTCAAAATCAATAAATAAACACATTTTTTTTTTAATTAAAAAAAAAAAAAAAGACCAGATGCGCATCCTGAGTCACCCGGATACCGTGACTTTCAAAACGCATTTTGCTGCGTGGGGTCAGGGCTCCTGTGGACTCTGGTAGTGAGTGGTCAGGCGGGGACGGAGCAGAAGCGAGGTGTGCAGGGGAGGGAGGTAACACACGCCAAAAGAGAGGCGAGAACAGACTCGCCAGTGGCCCGGACGGGTGAGCCGGTGGGGAGTGCGGGTCACCGTCCACGTGCCCTGGGGTGCGTGCAGGTGTGGGACAAACCCAAAAGAACCTGGCCCAGAAGAGGGCCACGCCCACGGCGTGAGCGATTTGGTTCCGGCAAAACAACATCATCCATCACGTTCACGCTGTTAATTTGAATTTCATTGTTTTGAGGCTTCATTTTTATTCCATTTGTGATTTCGTTTTGGCTTTATGGTTGTTCAAGGGACATCCGAGCATAAGGAGCTTATTAGAGCTAGCCTTATATGTGCACCTATTTGAATAGCAACGTAATAAAAAAAAATCAGTCGAGGCCGATGAGGCTTCAGCAAGAATTCTTTTTTTTTCCCCCTCTTTCAGGGAGTCTGGCCGTGGATGACTCTAGTTTGAGAAATGTGGCCACGGACAAGTCACCGAAGGGGGGGCCCCAGAGCGGTAGCGGTAAGGCGGAGTCAAGCTGGGGTAAAGGCACCTCAGAGGAAGACAAATGGGGCCGATGAGCCCCTCGCCGGGGGCTTCTGTGAACCGCGAAACAGCCTTCCTGCTCACAAAACCCAGGGGAAGAGGCACAAATCTGGGAGCAGGCGCGACTCTGCAGCCCAGCCCTCCTAGGGCAAGAGCGCATGATGCAATCGCTCCCTCAAAGTTTCCAGAATTGCTGGCAGCCCAGTGAGGCCACCTCTGGGGTCAGGCGCGGGACAGAGTCGGGCCGAGCAGCCTCCTGCCTGTGGAAGGTGCCTCAGGCACAGCTCCTCTCTGCCAGCCCTGCAGCGAGGCCCCCTTCACTCATTCGACAAACATCCCTTAACCCCCATCGCACACCAGGCTCTGGGGCGAGGGCTGCAGCAGAACCGTCACCAGTGATGGTGACCATAAAACCGGGCCCCGAGAGGGGCGCCTGGGCGGCTCAGTCGGCTCAGGTCATGATCTCACGGTTCCTGGGTTCAAGCCCCGCGTCAGGCTCTGTGCTGACAGCTCAGAGCCTGGAGCCCGCTTCGGACTCTGTCTCCCTCTCTCTCTGTTCCTCCCCAGTCTCTCTCTCTCTCTCTCTCTCTCTCTCTCTCTCTCTCTCAAAAACAAATAAACATTTTAAAAAAATGTTTTAAAAAAATTAACAGGCCCTGGGAGCAGGGGACAGGGGGACCTGCCCATCCAAGGGAATCAGAAAAGGCTTCTCTGCAGAGGTGCTATCTGAGCTAAGAGGAGGAAGGGCAGACTAGGCCAAAATAGAACGGCAGAAGATTCTGCAGGCAGAGCCTGGGAGAAGGCCCTGCGGCCGGAGGGGTCTCTGCCCCTCAGGAACCCAGAGGCCCGGTGTGGCTGGCCCAGGGAGGGCAGGGTGGACAGGCGCCCAAAGGAGGGGTGCACGGAGCCCGCAAGGACCTGGGACTTTACCCTGAGAGCAATGACAAGCCACGGGTGGGTTGGGAGCAGAGGGGGACACACACAGATCGGATCTGCATCGCAAGAGCCAGCTCCGGGGGTGGGTGGAGGACGGACAGGAAGGGCACAGAGGTGCAGGGAGGGACGGCAGCCCCATGGAGACGGCTGGGGGCGCGGGGCTGGGAGGCTGCCGGCCACACTCCGCGTTCTCGATCTCCTTGGGCCCCGAGCCTGTCCCTGAGGATGTAGGGGCCTCAGTGAGTGTCACCTGGGCCCTTCCCCGCACGGAGGGGCAAACTGAGGCACAGAGAGGAGGGACAGCCGCCGAGGTCCCGGAGGAGGCAGGCAGTGGCCAGGTAGTGGTGGAAGTCCCGCCGGGCACGGCGCACGAGTGCTCGAATGGGCACAGACGTGCTGGAGGGGGTAGGGGCGGGGCGGGCGGGGGCGGGGACCAGCAGCCATCCCTCGCGCGGCAGGACGTGCCTGCAGGACGCGCATGCGCAGGTGGGTCGTGGGTATGCAGCGTGCAAACCAGCAAGGGCCTCTTGGCCGAGTGGCCCGTCGTTCTGGGGTCCCCAGACAGGGCCCCCGGGCCTGGGCGGCAGCGGGGCGGGTACTCACTCTGGGCCTGGCCTGCGGCAGAGGCCTTCTTGGTGCCTGCGTGCTGGATGAGCACGTTGTCCTTGTCGTAGGAGCTGCCATCCTGGCCCACCTCCACCACCTGCACCTGGGGCAGTGCTGTGTTCCACTTGACCACGTACTTGGGCCCCAGGGGCACCAGGCTGCTGATCTCCAGCTGGCCCCTGCCAGGACACAGAGGAAGCCCTGCAGGGCCCGCGACACCCCAGGCCCAGGGCCAGCCCAGGGCACACCAGCTCAGCCAGGCACCTCGCGACAAGCGTAAGACCTCAGGCCAGAACCAAGCGAGGCAGAGCAGGGACCCGCCGACGAGGCCAAAGCACCGGGTGCCCAGGCCCCAGCCCAGATCCAGAATCACATGCCCCAAGGCCCCGAGCCCCCAAACCCCTACCTGTGGTTGGCAGGCCTGAGGAAAAAGACAAGACAGAAGGGAAGGTCATTACCGTTAGTGAGTGACTTCTAGGGCACTGAGACAGCGGGGCCGGGTGTGGGCATCGGGGATCACAGGGAGGCCTTCTCCCTGAGCTGGGCACCAGCCTCTAGTCACCCGTGATTGCCACAGCGGCCCTGCTAGAAGCTTGTATTATTCCAGACAAGGACACTAACGCTCAGAGAGGTCATGTGACTCACGCCGAATCCCCCCACACCCTCCCTGCCACAGTGGGCCACCAGCATCCCCATCACAGCTCATACCAGGCTAGTCCCTGAGCCACAGGAGGGCAGAGCAGGTGTTCATAGGCTATGGTGCCTTAAAAATCACAGGGCTTGAGTGAGTGAGGGAGAGCGGGAGGGAGGGAATGGATGAGGCAGCCGTAAGCACCACCCACACTGATCTAGAACAGAAGCTTCTCTGTCCAAGTCCACTCTCCTCCAGTACCGGCTCTCCTCCAGACCCGTGAACTGGCATAAAGCAAGGACCCAGGAAGTATCTGATGGATTAACGGATGGATGGATGGGTGGCTGGAGGGTGATGGGCGTCCCAGGACAGCCCCACTTGCTCCTGTTCCAGGGCGCGTGGGGACCGTCCCCAAATCCGCTCGGTGGCCAATGCCTGCACCAGGTACAGAGCCTACATGAGTCCCCTCAGGCGTCCCCCACCCCCCGTGCGCTCCAGCGGGCGGGCAATAAGAGAGTCAGGCCGGGATTCACATTGGAGCACAGGCGATTTCCCTCTGGACCTCAGTGATCGTTGCCATGCTGGTGTTGCCCTGATGTTGGTCAAAGTGTTATAAAATACTGAGAGCAAAGAGCCTCCTCTGCTTGAGTGGATAAGAGTCACAGCTGGACGGGTCACACAGCTGGAGCTCACTCCGTCACAATCCCTGACACGTACAGGGCCAAGCAGGGGACACAAGGGAGTAAAGTGGGCCAGCTGGGGACTCCTCCCCAGGAAGGGGGCCACGTGGCCCAGCTCCAGGCCCCAGTGGCCCGGGCAGTGTAGGCCCAGAATGCCGGAGCCTCAACTTTTCCAGAGAAGTCAAACGTCTCGGTCTTTGTGCAAACTCCCGGTGTGAGCCTAATAAGAGATTTCTGGAGGTCTGACGCAACCCACGGGGCACAATCGCCCTCACCCTGTCCAGGCTGATTCTTTCTGGCACAGTCTGGAAGGCCCGCTCTGGGCATTTCCACCACCTCTGACTCAGAACGAGGCAGCCAGGCTCTGTAGGGGAGACAATGCCCTGGGCAGCGAGGTGGGGGGGGGGGGGGATTTCTTGAATTGCAACGTGGCTGAAACTCAGGAGGCTGTTCAGTTACCAACAGCAGAGTTCCAGAACAGACCAGTCCGTACAAATGGACAGCTGTTGGCCCAAAGGCCGGGGGTTGGCCCAGGTGACCCCTCCATACACTCTCCAGCTCCGGGGACCAGGGACAGAGCAGGCCGAGAGGGCTGGGAGAGGAAGCTGGAATGTCTGAGACCTAAGCCGAGGCCAGAGGGCACCCCATCACAGACAGGCCGGTCTGGGAACTGGGACACAGCAGGAGGGGGTCCCTAGAGAGTGGCCACGGCCCAGACCCACTTACTTGAAGTTGATGTTGGCACAGACCAGCATGTCATTGAGTAGGAACACCCTACGCTCCTTGGACTTGATCAGCTGCCCACGGTCACCGTACACGGTCTCTGTCAGCGTCTCACATAGGAGCAGCTGCCGCTGACCCGAGGTCAGTAGCTGCGAGAGGGGGACAGAGCAAAGTCAACACCCACAACACACACCGGCTGCGACAGGGACGCCAATGCACCAGCGGGCCAGGGTCCCCTCGCTGTGCACGAAGGGGACCGGCGCAGGGGCACCGGGGAGGAGGCCAGGGGACCACACGCTGGGTTCTCTGACCGCCCGCCTTGCCCACAGCCAGCACCCCTTCTCGGGGGTGACCGGTCCTGGCAGCCCCCCCCCGTGAGGAGGTGTGGCCTCCCTCAGGGAAGACTCCCAGCCTGGAAGAGGTCTCAGCCCTGCACCCTGAACCGAACGGCCTGGACCAGCCTTGCCTCACGAGGGGGTTGGCACAGATCTGTCGTCCAATGAGGCGACCCTCCGAGGAGGCCGGAGACCTTCGAGCCTCAAGCACCTCAGCAGGCCTTTGCCAATCTCAGGCTGGGCACCAAGAACCCCCTGCCCGCGCCGGGACCACCGTCCTGCCCCAGGGACCCACCGGGAAAACATCTTTTTACTGACAAGGATTTTTTTTTTTTTCCCAGAGAGAAGGAGAGTATTCAGCAAAATTCATTCCCAAAACCCATGACTCCGATGACAAGAGTCATCCTCCCCTCCCTCCTCACCCCTGCTGGGAAAGGGCAGATCACCCAAAGCCTTCCCGCCCCCCCTGGAGAGAACAGCCTGTCATTCTCCACAGAACCATGTTTTCCGATCAACGCCAAAGCCTGAACGGCACCAATGCCCTTTGCGTGTTGGGCACTGCACGTGGCCCTAAGTCTCCCACTTCCTGTTTCACGGGCTCCGCAGCCCCTGAGGCCATCCCCGTCCCCAAAGGAGGAAGCCACCCCCAGCCTGGGCAGCGCCGGGTGCGACAGTGGGGAGGCCCCACCGCTCGCAACACAAAAGGGACTCAGGAGTCCCCGCGTAACGGCTAAGGCTGGGCTCCCCTGTGTCACTACCTCCTCCATCAAGCTGCCGCCAGCACATGGAAACAAGACTGGAAGCCCGAGGACAGCAGGCCCCCCAGAGGGCTGCCAAGAGCGCCACGACCCGAACCTCGGAAGGAAAGTCCCCTGGGCTTCTGGCAACCGCGCCCCTGCCCCTCAGGCAGATGAAAAGAAAAAAAGAAGAGCGGATGTTGCACAAACCCCCCTCTGGAGGGTCCTGAGCAGGCACATTTTGAAATAGCCGGCAGGGTTCCGTTTGGGGCGCGCCCAGTTTCAATTCCGCTTCAATTCCAGTCTCAGAACTGGCTGAGATTGTCCAAGGTGGGGCGGGGGGGGGGGGGTGGGGCGGCCCTAGCTCGAGGCAGGCGCAGTGCGTGGCCACCACACCGCCACCACGTCCCACACGTCTCAAAAATGCCCCCACTTGACAGGTAGAGAAACTGAGGCTCAGAACCTTCTGTTCCTTGTCCAACACCAAACAGGTCTTCCCGACCTCCGGCCAGTGACCCTGGCCCCTTACTGCCTGGGTCCCATGCTGAAGAGAGGGATTACAGGTGTGCGAGCAAGAGAAACCCCTTGGTTACAGACAAGGGGGCCAAAGGAAGGGACAGGAGAAGACCCCTCCCAAGTGCAGAGCAGGTACCAGGGCTGGCCTGAAGCCTGTTTTTCAAGAGACATCCTGAAACAGAAAGCTGGTATGGGGCAGGTTAGGGAGGCCTGCCTGGAGGCGGGGACAGACTGGGGACTGCGGGGGCAGCCAGCTCTTCCAGCCCCTCAAGCAGACCTACAAGTCTGGACTTTCTGGGACATCCTTCCATTTTTGAATGACGGCAACCGATTCCACCTTCTTGAAAATACCATGTGGGCCTAAAAGCATGTGTACGGCCTGAATTTGGCCTGAGGAGGGAGAGTCTTAAGAGGTGGGACCTCTGATGCCTAGAACTGCAAGGAACCCCACAGGCTACCTCGCCCGGGTTTCCAGGCTCATGGTGAAGATCAAAGACAGTGTAAGTTAGTATCATATACCGTAAAGGGCAGTCCGCCTGGAAAGGGCTATTGGCCATCTGGCAAGAATTCCCGTGCTCTCAGAAAGTTCCATCCCATGTGGCTGAAATCTCACTGGCCTTAGTCACCAGCCTTACTTCTGCTTTCGGGGCCCACAGAGCCAGGAGGCTCCCAGTCTTGCCCCAAAAGATCTGAACACCTCCTATGATGACCTCATACAATGTCTCTGCCCCAAAGAACAGCCACTGTCCTTGCCTATGTCCCCTGACATGGGGGTCACCCCACTCTGAGCCATCCCCACCAACCTCTGCCCTCCAGTGGGAGAAAGAAGGTGGGGCCCAGGGGGCAGGGCCTCCCAGATCTAGGTGCGGCTTTGAGCCGCTCATGTCACGCGCACCAACAGGTGACTCTAGGGGACTCCAGTTTTTTGTGCTGGCTTTTCATGTTGAAAACAAGGTTCTCTACAGACTCGTTTGAAAGTTTTCCAAGGTTTGGGGGGATTTTTTGTTTTGTTGTTTTTACTAGAATGTTCCTGAGTTTACAGTCCCAAACCATGGCCTGAATTTCTCATCTTTCTTCTTTAAAAATAACACCAGGGGCGGAGCGCCTGGGTGGCTCAGTCGGTTGAGTGTCCCACTTTGGCTCAGGTCACGATCTCACGACACGTGGGTTCGAGCGCTGGTCAGGCTCTGTGCTGACAGCTCGGAGCCTGGAGCCTGCTTCGGATTCTGTGTCTCCCTCTCTCTCTGCCCCTCTCCTGCTCGCACTCTGTCTCTCTCTCTCTCTCTCTCTCTCAAAAATAAATGAACATTAAAAAAAAACTTTTTTTCTTTAATAATAACACTAGGAGCGCCTGGCTGGCTCAATTGGCTAAGTGTCCAACTCTTGATTTCGGCTCAGCTCACTATTCCAGGGTTGTAGGATCAAGCCTGATGTCCCTGCTTGGGATTCTTTTTCTTTCCCTCCCTCTCTCTCTCTCTCTCTCTCTCTCTCACTCTCTGCCCCTCCTCCCCCTCTCTCAAATTAAATAAACATATAAATAAATAAATAAATAAATAAATAAATAAATAAATAAAACACTAATAATGACAACAGCCACCTCGTATTAAGAACTCTGGGTCTGCTGCTTTGCCGACGCCTCCGTTTGCCTCACGGCAGCCCTGGGGTCAGGCCCCACTGAGTTCTCCTCGTTTCAGAGGGAGCAAGTGAGGTTCAGAGAGGTTGGGTGATTCTCCTGAGGCCACACAGTGAGCACCACTGGCGACGTCTGGATTCAAAACCAGACTCTTGACTCCAGAGCCTACTTGTGTCAAGCACGATGCTAGACTCTCATTTCTGGTGTCTTTCCTGGCAATGACACTGGCGGACAAAGTCGGCTTTTATCCTAAAATAACGTGAATGGTAATGAATGGGGAGGAGGCGGCCAAGACCCCAATCCTCGGGGGTTAGGTCTGCGGGGCTCAGAGGGGGGCCAGGAATCCCTCCCTCGGAGAACACTGCCATCTAGTGGGTGGCCGAGGGGAGGAGGCAGAGTGACAGGTGATAAAAAGGCTGCAGAACAGGTAAAGGCGCGCAGGTGGGGGGGGGGGGAGGGGGGACCCTGGCACTCACCTTGTTGAGGCTGCTGCGGTCACTGACGCTCTTGGTCAGCTGTTGGATCTCGGCCACCTGGTCGGCCAGCCGCTTCTGCTCGTTGAGCTTCTCGGCCAGCGTCTCCAGCTCCGTGAGGGCGAGCTGCAGGGACAGCCTGTCCGGGTGGCCCCTGGGGGTGTTCTTCAGCATGTCCTGCCCCGAGAGAGCCGGGAATGAGAACCGCCGCACGCCGGCAGACCCTCCTCCCCCGGCCTGGGGCCAAGGCCTCACCCCCCGATCTGAAGGTGCCCAGCTTTCGGCCAGGACAGATGGTATCGAATGTGGAGTAAGGACTCCGGAAATAGCTAATGAACGGAAAAATAAAAAAAAAAAAAAATCTCTGGATCGATCCCGAATTCACTGATCAGCAGTGTCCTCAGCTGGAAGCTCTGAGGACAGAGAAGAAAGTGCTGGGGCGGCCCTCGGCCTGGCGACCCCCCCCCCCCACCAAGCCCGGCGGTGACCGCTCACCCCAACTGAGGGCCCTGGGCGATCAGGGGAGGGGTTCCGAGCTCCGGGAGCCCTGCGTGGGGACCAGCGCTCCCTCTGGAAGCCTGACGTGGCCAAAGCCAGCTGACCGAGCAACTCCCCACTGCCGGGACCCCTCAGGCCCCGGGAGGCCACAGGCTGTCACTCCCTTCCGGTCGCCTGGGCTCCTGCCCCCGCACCCTGCAGGTCCGTGGCAGCCCGAACCCCGCACGGTACCTGAAGCAGGAGGATGAACTGCGGGAACCTCTGGATCGGCTTCACCATCAGCCCGTAGAGCGTGACGCGGTCGGGGCTGCATACCTGCCGACGCTGTTGGAGAAGGGGCGGAGCCGTCCGCTGACCTCCCGCGGCGAGGGCCCAGCCACACAACCTGAAGCCCCACCCGAGCCAAGCCCGACGGAGGAGCACAGCCCCAACAGGGCCAGGTCCCCCCCCAACGGACCCGCCCGTCACCTCGCCCATCCGAGAGAGGCCGCTGGCCTCCTGTTCCACCTGACAAAGCTCCAGATTCCCAGGCTGCTTACGGATCTGTCCACCTCGTCATCACCCTCCTCTTGGGGGGCAAGAGGGACCGATCCTCTCCCCCCAGGACGGGGGATGTCCCAAAGGAAAGGGGGGATGGCATCCAGGCCACAGCGATGATGTGACACCCGAAGCTGGGCCGCAGGGCCCTCTCCCTCCTGAGAAACCCGTGAGAGGGGCCCACCTTGAGGAACTCGAGGAAGGCAGGCTTGGTGAGACAGGCCTTCTTGATGATGGACATGGCGTTGGTGAAGTTGTTCACATAGTCGCTGTAGACGTCTAGCACCATGGACTTGGAGAACTGGGATGGGCACGGGGGCAGGGAGGGAGGGTCACCGTGACGTGAGGGGAAGGGCGGGCGGCACCCCTGCCCTCGGTGCCAGGTACCCGGAGGCTCGCAACCAGCCCTGTGGTCAGGAGACCTGTCACCCCGCTGAGGGGACGAACCAGGCTCCGAGGGGTGGAGAGATGCCCACGGTCCAGGGAGGGAGGGGCGGTGCTAAGGAGAGACCAGGGACCCTCCTCCTCTCCCAGCATGGTGACCCGGGAAGGCGAGGGGAGAAGGGACAGAGGTGGGGGCAGCCACGATGCCCCTTTTTGCATTTCCTCACCACCCCCAGGAAGTAAAATGCCCTGGGCCTCCAGCCCCGAGGACAGCACTCCTGACCCCAGGTCCTTGTCCACACTGACCAGGATATCAGATCTATTGAATGCTGGGGTTTGCAAAACCATATATATTTTTTCCTTTTAGCAGAACCCAGTGATCTAAAACAGATCCACTGACTTGATGCGCCCACCCCCCACAAATCTCTTTGGTGTTCACAGACTGCAGTTTGAAAAACCAAGAGTCCCCCCTCAGATGGGGGCCTGAGCCCCGAGAGAGCCCTGGAGCTGCCCAAGATTACAAAACTGAGCTGGGACCCAGCCGGGCCTCCTGGAGAGCAAGCCAGTGCACCTTCCCCTTGCCCTGTAGCATAGAGTCCTCTGGGGGCCAAGGCCATGGGATGCGAAAGCATCTCATATGGTGAGCAACCTGCGGGTACTCAGACCAGCCCGGTGAGCACCCTGCGGGTACTCAGACCAGCCGGGTGAGCACCCTGTGGGTACTCAGACCAGCCGCCCCAGCAGGGCCAGAACGGTGAGCTGGCTTCCCCAGCACCCTGCCCGCAGACATCTCCAAGGACCCACTAGAAGCTGTCATGTGCACCCCAGCTTGGGCCAGGCAGACTCAGGCCCTGCTTCTCCCCGACCCTGTCGGCTTAGACAGGTGACCAGGTAGAGGCAGGAGGCTGGCCCGGATGACATCCGGGTCAGGGCTGCGGTGTTCACCTTGGTGGGGGCCAGGGAAAGAGAGTCTGGGATACCTACTGAAGCCACGAAGAGGTCCCCAATCTTCTCGGTGGAGTCCCACTCGGCCACCCGGGAGGACAGGGCTATCTGGAACATGGAGTGGCAGTGTAGGATCTCCTTCACGCGGAAGAACACCACCTGGCACTTACGGGCGCTCAGCACCTTGGGTTCCATCTCCATCAGGGGGTTCCGGTAATCCTGCGGGGCAAGGGGGTGGGGCGGGCAGCGGGGTGAGCACCCCAGGGCCCGGCCACAGCCCCTCCCACCCAGTTGCCCTGCCAATCAGAACTCAGCAGGCCATGTGTGGACCTTCCCGGAGGCAGGAAGTGGGAGGGCACTTATCCCTCACTCCTCATTGTCCTTTGGGAAGGGTCTCCATGAATGTAACACTCCTGGCCCCTCTTTGCCCACCCACAACCCACCCCCGTGACTTAGGTGTCACACTGGACTGGGGGAAGAGGCCGCCTGCAAACAGCCCCGTGGAGGCAGGCCCCGAGGCCCAGGCCGGCCCTGGGCAGCTCTGCCCGTGACTGAACCCGCGTGTCGAATGGAATGGTGGCGGCGATGCCCCCCTGGAAAGTCCCCTGGCCCCCAGCCCTAGAGCCACACCCCCACCAGCCATCAGGAACACGGTGATATTGTCATCTCTCCCTGCCTGCCGCCCGGGCTGCCCTTGTGTGGCTCCGAACTCAGGAGGGGCAAGAGGACGGTGTCATCGACACCCCACGACCCCCAACAATTCCCTTCCCCGCTGGCCTGTCTTGGAGTCACAGCACCCCCAGAGGAGTCACCCCTTCAGGAGTGCAGACGACAGACCGGGGCGGCAGGGTTACTCCAGTCACATGAGCACTGACAGAGCACGAGGGGGTGCATCCACTCCAGCCTCGGGCAGGGGAGGGGGGGCCCAGGATGATCCCGGATGATGGGAGACGTGGCCCCTGGCCCGGGGCTCCCGGACTGGTGAGGAAAGCATGGTCCCTTCCAGGCACAGAAGGGCCCCACGCCCTCTACTCTAGAGGGCACACCTCACTTCACAGACCCATGACTCTGGTTCAGAAATGCAGTCTTCCTGCCAACTCCCAGGCATCAGGAACGCTTGCTGTCCCCATAAAAGCGCTGGCCTGTGGCCCCTTCCCCTTAAAACTGCCCATAACCTCCCTACAAACCCTCCTTACAAAGTGTCCCTCTGGGGTCCTCCCTGCTGTCTCCCCAGAGGCCCCCGGAGTCGTACCTGGAGTACCCGCTTCAAAGACTCCACGTAGCTGCCTTCACTCTGCACAATGGAGCCCAGGATGTGCCTCCGGACCACCTAACCGGGCCAGAAAACACAGTCAGTGGCCGCACCCACCATAGCACAGAGGGAGCACCCGATGTGTGCAGAGGCCCTGGGTGGCCGATAAGGAGTCCTGGTGCCGGAAGAGCTGAGGGGCTGCAGGACGGAAGGGACTCGTCCCTCCCAGAGCCCGCTCTTGGGACCACCGGGGCCCGCAGGCCAGCATTGCCCTCCAGAGCCCCGCCTACAGATGGGGGGTGTGGGGTGCTGGGCTCAAGGCCCCCACCAGGCCATTCCTCGCATACATCCAGGCATAGGGAGTCACCACCCCTCCTCCAAGGGGTCAGGTGGCCTCCCACATCCTGGGACAAATGGGCGAGAAAATTCTTTCTTGGACGGAACAGAGATCTCAGCTCCCACCCCTCGTAGCTCCAACCCCTTAACCAACCCCCCTCCCTCAGACGGGATCCCTCAGGGTACTCTCCACCCCACCAGGTGAGCTCCACCACAGGCCAAACAGCCCAGTCCCTCCCAGCCCCCCTCTCGCTGGCCCCTTCTCTCCTCGGCCCACATCAACACACCCCTCAGGTGCAGCCTGGCCGGCAAGAGGCTGGGAGCCCTCGCCTGGGTCCAGCAGCACAGAGGGGACAGGTGCATAAGCAAATCCTGCTGCACAGTGGAATCACATGGGCGTCTTTAAAATGCCGTCACCTAGCTGCCTCCCCAGACATTCCGACTGAGTCGGTATAGGGCACTACCTGGGTATGGGCGGGACGGGGGGGAGGGGGTGGTGAGAGCATCCCAGGTGATTCCACTGTGCCCCCACAGCCATCCTGGGCATCAATCCAGCCACTACCATCTCCCCTGCCCCTCTGGACACCTCCTTCCCGCCTAGCACACCTCTGTCAGCAATTCCCACGGCCCCACCTAGGACCCAGGCCTGACTACGGCCCGCACAGCCCCAGGGCCGCAGGATGGGCCAGGCCCACTGTCCTTCGGGCCGCCCCACAGCCAGATGCACTGTCACGGTCACCGATCCCCAGGTGCCCAAGCCGTTCCCAGAGCAGAGTTCTCGACCACAGCACATAGACACTGGGGGCCGGGTGACTCTTGTGTGTCGGGGACTGTCCTGTGCACTGTAGGATATTCAGCAGCATCCCTGGCCCCCGCCCACTAGATTCCAGGAGGACCTCCAGTTGCGACAACCACAAACGTCACCAGACACGGCCAAATGCCCCTGGAGGGTAAAATCACCTCGGCTGAGAGCCACTGGCCCAAAGTAACTCATATTGCCTGACCGGGAAACACAAGAGGCTCCGGAGGAGAGAGACGCGGCCAATGCCAGCAGGAGCAGCCCGGACTATGAGCCGGAAGCCTGGGCTCGCGCCTGGCTCTGACGGGGACTCGCTGCGCGCGGGCAGGGGGTCACCACCTCAGTGCTGGGGACAGGGGGGTCCAGGCGGGTAACAGAAAAGAAGGAAGCAGGCGGACAGACTCACGTCCTGAGACGTGAGGTGTGGCCACCACATCTCCTCTCCCTGGTTTTCAAAAAGGCCAAGCATCTCCTCTGCCAGCCAAAAGAGGGGCAAATCCTTTTTCGCACCTGCTGCCCCAACGCGACTCGCTCAGTGTCCCCACAACTGGGGGAAGGCAGGGGTCTCCCCCCGCCCCCCCCCCCATTTCATGCCTCATGGCAACATGCCTGTGCCTGAGGCCCGGAGCAAAGCCCCCGGGTCCTGGTCCCGTGTGACACTTCGGGGGAGGGGAGGCATCGCCCAAAGACCCCCAGCGCCTGGGAGAAGCCCGGAGATGGAGGGTGGGCTGGCCCCTCCGTAGTCTCCCAAGTTGGAATAGCTCAATGCTTTCCAACCCTTCTGTCACTGTGGTCTTCCCTGCAAACGACATCTCCCATGTGAAATGATTAAGCAGGAGCTGCTCTCGTCACCCTGGGGGTGGGAAGAAAAGGCTCTGAATGCCGGCCCCCCCGTCCCCACCCCGGGACAACGGCATAGGACCTGCCGGGCCCAGGTGAGGAGAGAACGAGCTGAGGCTCGGCCAGGAGGCCCCGCTCACCCCTTCCCCCTCAAGACCCAGACCCGCGGGGTCCCCAACCACCCCTTTTGCCCCCAAAGACCCCCGGCACCCCACCCCACCCACAGACCTGCTGAGGGCTCAGGCCATCCGGCATGGGGCCCAGCTCCGGGGCCGGGGGCTTGATGTCCGTAACGCTGACCTCCAGGAGTCCCATGTCCTCCTCCTCCGAGTCACCTGCAAAGTCAGATGGGCTGGTGACACACGCAAGCGAGGATGACCTAGACTGTTCAGCCCCCCCAGGAGTTGGGAACCACCCTGGGCCAGGGTCCTGGGGCCGCACAGGGTCAGAGCCCACAAGCTGCACTCACTGCTGCGCTCTGCTAGATCGGTCGGTCCGTAAATTAACGGGAACGAGCAAGGGGCCACAGAGCAGCACGTCCGGGGCCTCCAGCTCGCCCGATCAGCTCTGCCAGAGTCCCTGTCCCTGCTCAGACCCGCCCACTCCTGGCCCGGAGTAAGCCAGGCCGCCCGTGTCTCCATCACTATGCACTAAAAATAGTTTTCTTCTGGATGCCCAAAAGGGGGAAGAAAGTAAGCCCCAAGAAGAATGGGGCTCTTTGGCTGTGCGTTTTCAAGTTTTCATCACAACTAATGCAGACAGACCCAAAGGGAAAAAGTTCAACTGGGCGATGCAGACCCGAGTGGAGGCAGCTCTCGGACAGAGAGCAAGAGACAGGCCAAGGATCAGGCAGAGAGAGAGAGAGAGAGAGAGAGAGAGAGAGGTCAGGCAGAGTGCAGGGACCTGGCTTTAGACGGTTCTGCCCCCACAAGAGAGACACAGGCACAGGGAGATGGGACCCTAGCTGCTCAGGACTCTGACACCCAGTGGGGGTGGCCGTGGGGAAGCTGAGCAGAAAGAAGGGGCAGCGACCCCTGAGCAGGGGGCCGAGGGAACAGGGACACCCGGGCGGGCCCTTACCTGAACAGGAGACAGAAGAGGAGGAGGAGGAGGGACAGCGGACGACAGTGTGGGGGTGGGGGTGGTGAAGGCCCTCCTGCCTGGCCCACATGGTACCCCGGGCATCACTCCGCACCCACCCCAGCCGCCGGCCCCGCGGCTTCCTCTTCCCCCATGCGCCACCGGGCAACATTCTTGGCCAGTGATCCGAGCCCTGTCGTGGCTATTAATAACACCCGGGTGGGAGGGTCACTTTGGGGAAGGCTCTGGGCCGGCAGGCGGGGCGGGGGAGGGCCGAGGCAGAGCCCGCTGGCAGCCTGGCCAGTCTGGGGGTGGGGAGGGTGGCCAGGGACCGCTCGCGGCCAACCGGCCTGTCACCCTGTCCACCCTCCAGGCCACCCCACTGAGTCTGAGAGGACCCCTCCACCCATCCGCTCCCCGGTCGGGGACCGGGGCTCTCCCAAAGGTTCAGGGTTGTGCCAAGTTCACGCAGTGCTGGAGTAGATGCTCATAGATGAGGAACCTGCCACTCTGAGAGGGGCAGAAGCCTACGCAAGGTCTTACAGCCAGGGGGCCAGGGAGCCGGGATCTGAAGCCAGACCAGAGAGCTGCACACAACGCCACTGAGCGACTGCCCACTGAGAATTACACCTGCCACACAGGAGCCAGGAGCCGTGCCGGGCTCTTTCCGGGCTCACCCCGGCCCCTGAGGCAGATGCACAGATGAGGAAACTGAGGCACAGAGAAGGTAAAGCACGTAACTTTTCAAGAGGGCACAGAGTCTCGAAGGCCTCCCTGGCCTGAACGCCTGTGCTGACCTGGCCCCCGTCTCTCACTGGTCTCCCGGACCCTCACTCCAGCCACATGAAGCCTCTGCTTTATCCTTTCTGTCCCTGTGTGTCCCCAGGCAAGCCACTGAGCCACTCTGTGCCTGTTCGCTCGTCTCCAGATGGACACAGGACAGCCCTGCGTACCGTCCGGTGTTGATGAGGATTGAGCAAGGAACCACAAAGACCGTTAAGAGACTGCCTCGCGCACAGTAAGTCCCCGATACATGTGGACGATCGCGACAATCCTTTCTCGAATGTCTCCTACTCCCCCACTCCTGGGCCTTTCCACACGCTCGCTCCTGTTCCCTGCCTCACCCCCCCCCCACCCTGCTACCTAACTGACCCGCGTCCTCCTGCACCCAGCCCTTCCCTGACCGCTCATTCGCGCTGCACTCCTCCCTGCTCCTGCCACATTTCCCCACCACTGCTTGTCCGCCTCTGACTGTCACTTCCTGTTTATATTCCTGGAAGAAATGCTGCTTCGTTCATCTTGGTGGCCCTGCACCCGGCACGGGGTGCGGCTCTCAGTGGGTGCTCAGTAAATATCGGCTGCCGGGCCGATGGGTGACGGATAAAGGAAAGGGTGGGAGCGTCCAAAGATGAGGCCGGGTAAGCTGCACAGCATAAGAGGCGGGGGGCCCAGACGGCCAGGACAGAGACCAAGGGCAGGGCCGCTGGGCCCCAGACCAAGGGAGAGGCCCCAGGGCCCCCAAAACGAGGTAGACCATGCCTGCCAGAGGGTGGGAAACTAACTGGGACCAGCCAGAGAGCACCCCGACCACCGAAGGAGCCCAGAGCCCGAGTGACTTCGCCCACCGTCCCCGCTGTCACAGAGCCGAGTCCTGACCCTCCCGCCAGCCAGGCCCACGGCGCCTCACCGAGGACGTCCTTCCTGTGCAGAAAGGACACTTTGCGCATGACGGCCATCCTCGTCTTCTCCAGCCCGTCCCTGGTCCCGCTCTTTGCAGCCTTCATGAGCTGGGTCATCTGAGCAAAGGCAGAGGGGCTCATCAGAGAAGCCGAAGGAGAGCCCAGGACGCCTGCTACCAAGGGCCACGCCGCCCCACGCAGGCCTCCCAGCCGGGGCCGCGCACATCATGACCCCAGGGCCCGTTCACTCCCAGGGACGGGGCGGCAGAGGCCAAGGGGGACAGCCAGGCAACGCCGCCCAATGCATCCCAGGAAGGGGTGAGAAGGGGCATTTGTGCCCTGGAGATCACCCCGGAGGAACCCTGTTTACTGGCAAAAGGAGGTCTTAACCCGATGTCTCCCTTCGGGACAAAGTGCACGGGTAGGCGTCAAATGAAGGCAGTGGCATGACACAGGGGAAAGACCCGAGGCCTGGAGCGCCAGGCCTGGGTTCAAATCCCAGCCGCGCCTCTTGGGACAAGTCACTTAGCCTCACTGAGCCTCAGTTTCCTCACTGAGATGTGCGAGGGTCTATGAGGACTAACGGGAGCCAGGGAAGCACGCTGGACAGTAAGATGATCCGCGCAAACGGCAGCGGTTACTTTGGGGGCAAGCAGAAGGGAGTTCACACCCCCACCCCATCTGCCAAACCCAAGTGAGGCCCCCGTCCCTTGCCCCCCAAAGCAGCCAAGTTTCTGACTGCGCCGAGGCCCGGGAAGGGGAGGGAAGGCCGGAGCTGCCACGGAGCCGAGCACAGCTTCCCCGGCGTGGGGACGGACCGCGGCCACCACACCTCGCGGCAGGCAAAGCAGATGTGAGGCGGGAGAAGACCCGCGCCCAGGAGGGGAAAGCCGCGAGCTGAGCACTGGGGGAGCCCGGGGCCCGCAAACAGAGCCGCTGTCCCAGAAGTTATCCCTGCACTGCCCCTCCAGCCCCCAGCCCGGGCATCTTCCCCGACACACAGTCAGCCCTATCCCACAGAACTTTTCTCAGTGATGGAAATGCGGACTCTCGGTGTGCCCACAGGGGGTCCACCAGCCACCAGTTACTCCTGGGCCACCTGAAAAGCGGCTCTCGTCACTAAGGACCTGAAGTCCCGGTTATATTTCATTGTAACTGATTTAAACGTAAAGAACCACATGACTATCATAATGGGCAGCGCAGTTCTAGAACACTCTTTCCTTCCTGAAACTCTCTGCTGAAGGCGGAGAGCACTCCCCTGGGGGGCTCTGGTCCCTGCTATCACCTTCCTCCAAGCAAACCCCCTGGTCCCCAGTGGAAGGGCCCCCGAGCAGCCGGCCTTGCCAAAAACCCATGGGGCGTGAGGCCTGGGGCACGGGGTGGTGATGGCTTTTCAGGAACAATGCTGACTTCTGGAAACACCCCTCGCCCCCCCCCCCACACACCCTGCAGGAGGAAAGGGAAGTCCCCTGGGGCCTCCCTGCATGGAAATGGTAAAATTCTTCAGTGGTGATTCTTGGCTTCTAGGAGTGGGGCTCGGGGGTCAGAAACACCTGTGATAATCTAAGGGGAAGCACGGATGTCCGACCCCAGAAACTACACAGAGATGCTCGTCCACCTCTGGGGGTTGGGAGGGGTCACAAGCCCCAGATTGGAAACCTCTGCTCTGAGCCCAGTTCCTTCCCGGAAGAAAGCTGGGGCAGGCGGCTATCCTACAAACTCCCAAAGCGGTCTTCTCTTGCCGTCTTCCCGGGCAAAGAAGAGCAGCAAATGAACACCCCGGAAGGTGTCCCCACCATCAACCACGGTGCAGAGGCTGGACCAGGCGTCTGATTCCAGGGTCACAGCCAGGGCAAGAACAGGGGTCATAGAATCTTCCCTTCAAGGCTCCCTCTCCTCTCTGGGCCTTCGCCTTCTGAGAAGATAAACCTGCCCCCCTCAGGTCACAGGCCCCCCAAGGCGTGTGTATAGGAACTATAAAGTGCCTCCCCTCCCCCGCCACCTCCTCCTCCTCCTCCCCCTCCCCCTCCGGGGAGGCCTCGGGTTCTGATGAAACAGGACGTGGCACAGGGTGGACAGCAGACCCCGGTTTGAATCCCGGCTCTGCCACTGACCAGCGCCGTGACCATCAGCCAGTTACTTCTCTCCAGCCTCACTGATGCTAAATGACAGCAGTAAGACAGCCCTGGGGACAAAACAGTCAGGTGTGTAAGTAATAGTGGCTACCACCCACTGAGCTCTTAGGTCACACCAAGCACAGCACTGAGCACCTTATATAAGATCTGAGCTCACCTAATCTTCACATCTATCAGGGGGCTGGTACTGTTAATGCCCCCATTTCACAGGTGAGGAAACCGAGGCTCAGAGAGGTCAAGAGACCTGCCCGGGATCACAAAGAGAGGAAGTGGTGGGACGGGGATTCAGAGCCAGGCCTGCAGGCCTCCACAGCACATAGCAGGTGCTCAACTAAGAGAAGTTCCTGCTGTCGGTGTCATCGTTATCCAGAAGTCTGGGTCTCATCTAAGACCAAGGTGTTGTGATGTCTCCTACAGACTTCCTTACCCTGGATCTCTCTGAACGGCTCAGGGCGGGAGGAACGTTCAGCATCACTCACTAAGGCTCACATCTCTCCAGGCGTCACCCAAACCCACCGCCACAGTTACCAAATTTGCGGATTCCTGGGCCTCGGTCCAGACCTACAGAATCAGCATCTCTGGGGGTGCAGCCCAGGAATCTGCATTCTCCAAAGCGCCCAGGTGATTCTGAGGACCCCAGAGTTTGCAGACCGCCCCAGCCCAGCCCAGCCCACCCCCCAGGAATTCTGAGAGTTTCACTCGGAGAGAGAGGCGAGAACGTGGGAAGGAGCAGGTGCCGGCACCACCGGTCCCGGCACAGGCGCGAGAGGCGGCCAGGCTCCGGCGTCGGGGCGGGCCCCTGCCAGGCCGCCGGGGGACAGACAGACAGTACCTTACAGTCGTACTTGTGCTTCAGCGCCTGCACGTCTCTCCCCCCGGCTCTTAAAGCCAAGATGTCTCTCTTAGTCCTGGCGTATCTCTCCTTTAGCCTAGTCAGGTCTGGAGAAAGCTGGAGCCCCCAAGCAGCCAGGCAGAAGGAGAGCAGGTGCGAGGAGCAGGCGGGACGGGAGGACACAGACAGGACAACAGAGGAGAAAGGAGACCAGGTGAGGTGGGACGGGGGGCCTGGGGATGGCTCCCGCCGGGGATCGGCTCCAGCAGCGTCCCACCCCAACGCGCAGGCAGCGGGGGCTGGGAGTCCTGGCTGCTGGGGGGCCGGGGGCAGGGGACCAGCCGGCCCCGCTCAGAGAAGGGGAACAGTGCCTAGAGGACAAGCACTGTGTCTCAGGCATCCCCCCATATGCCAGGGGCCAGCGAGGGGCTGGTGACACAGGAGGTCCCTGGCAAGTCTGGGAGATGGATGGATGGGCAGGTGCGTGGGCCAATGCACAGGAAGACGGGTGATGGACAGAGAGCTGGTTGGACAGACGGATGGACTATAAACAGAGGGATGAGTGGTTGGATGGACAGACAGAAAAATGGCTGGATGAGCAGATGGATAAACTTGGCTGGAGGACTGCAGATCTGGGTAAATGGACGGACAGATGAACAAGAAGATGGATAAAAACCCGGGGGGACCAGGGGACGGATGGAAGCAGTGCCGTGCCGGTAAATATTTAACACGCGCTTCTCCAGGAAATAGACCCCTGCTTTGTTGGCTTTCCATGATGTCACTACGCCACCGTGGCAAATTTCAAGCCACTAGTGTGACGTCGCTGAATGCGGCGTCGGAAAGAGCGCGCAATTGGTTCCTAGTTCTCGTGAGCTAGGAAGAGCGGACCCTGGCACGCCGCTGCAGGAAGGAGTGGGCAAACAGAGCACGGGACGGACGGATGGACGGACGGAGGGCAGGTGGGCGTCTGGATGGAAGGAGGGGTGGCTGACTAGCTTACACGCCACCTGGGAAGATGGATGGATGTAGAGACAAACACAGACATTCAAACGCGTGAGCCGTGTGAGCAACACTGACATCCGGTGAAGCATTCAGAACCCCAAGAAGGTACTACTTCCGGAGTAGACCAGGAAGGGGACCACGAGCAGGAGCGCTGGAGGCAGGCGGGCCTGGGTTCCAGTCGCCACCCCCCGCTCACTACCTGGAATAGTGTCTTCACCTCTCGGAGGGACACCTTCCTCACTGGGAAAGCGGCCTGGATGATAACCACTTCCAGAGTTACTGAGAAGATGGAATGGGAAATACGTGTAGACCCCAAGACTTAGCAAGCGCTCAAAACATGGAAGCTAGTATTACGCTATCTTTCAGATTATAAGTGCTCAATATTTGTTGAATGGGTGGATAGTTGGTAGGATGGATGGATGGATGGATGGATGGATGGACGGATGGACGGATGGATAAACAGATGGATGGATGGATGGTTGGATGGAGGGAGAAATGCAGGGATGGATGGATGGATGGATGGATGGATGGATGGATGGTTGGATGGACGGAAGGATGGATGGATGGATGGATGGATGGATGGATGGATGGATGAACGGATGGATGGATGGATGGTTGGATGGAGGGAGAAATGCAAGGATGGATGGATGGATGGACGGACGGACAGATGGATGGATGGATGGATGGAAGGGAGGGAGGGAAGGAGGGAGGATAGAAGGAAGGATGCTTGGATGGATGAATAGATGGGTGCATGGATGCATGGACAGAAGAACGATGTACGTTCTTTCAAATCTTGTGTGATGTTGAGTTGTATACCACTTACTGGCTGCGTGACCCTAACCATATCATTTAGCCTCTCTACACTTCTGTGTTAGGGTCTCTGATCAATAACATGAGACTCTTAATCCAAATAACACCAACCACTTTAGGGTATCAGGAAAATCACAGGAAACCGCTTTGTAAATTGTACCACACTATGCAGAGGCTCACTATTGTCAATGCAAAGAAATCGCAGGACAGGGGGCACCTGGGTGGCTCAGTCGGTTAAGCGTCCGACTCGGCTCAGGTCATGATCTCACAGTCCGTGAGTTCGAGTCCCGCGTCGGGCTCTGTGCTGACAGCTCAGAGCCTGGAGCCTGCTTCAGATTCTGTGTCTCCCTCTCTCTCTGCCCCTTCCCTGCTCGTGCTCTGTCTCTGTCTCTCAAAAATAAATAAATGTTTAAAAAATTTTAAAGAAAAAAAAGAAAGAAATCGCAGGACAGGGATCCTTCTGAGAGTTACTCAGACTCCCCACAACTGGAGAGAGGCTGGGGTTTGTCCTGAGCCCTGGTTCACCTGTAAATTGACACAATAAAATCATAAAGCCCCTGGTTTTGCACTTCCCCTCTGCCTCTCTCAGGATTAGAAGAACCCGGATCAGAGATCGATTGCAGACTGGTCCGATCTGAGCAGGGGAGTGAGCAAGGCTGAGGTCAGAGGTCAGAGCTGGCGTTTCTGCCCAGTGCCCTGGCCAGCTGGATCATGGTAACCTTAATTATGAAGAGGTCACAGTCCGGAAAAGGAAAAATCCAATGCAGCCCAATCCACAACTGGTTAGGAAAAAAAAAAAAAAAAAAAATCCCAAGGACCATGGGTGGCCATCAGCAGGTACTTATTAACATAATGGGATCAGGCCCCTGCTTACATCTGGGTCAGGTGCTTCTGAGGGGGTCCCTCTGAAGACCCCTCAGTCACTTTCTTTGGCAAAAATCCACCCGCTGAAGGCTGGCCGCCTAAGACACCTGAAGCAGGGACAGCTTGCAGCTGCACAGGAAGCTAGGCCCCCATGAGACTCCAAGGACAGGGCAAAACACCACCAGATCTCTGCGGCCCCATGCCCCACAGCACACACAAGACACGGCCAAGCAGCGGTGGCCCCAGAACGTTCAGCCACGGCGGTGCCAGGCACGGAAGCAGGTGGGCCCCAAGCGGCCCAGGAGGGCAGAGCGCAGCAGGCAAGGTGCCAAAGGAAAGGTCCCTCCACAACCCTCACCTCCCTGGAGGCCTGCTGTCTGGGGAACAGGCAGGCCGTGGCCCGCAGCCAGACAAAAAGTCCTCCTGGTTAGAAATTCCAAGAACTCTGCCACACTGTTTGTCTGCTGAGGAAGGGTCCAAAGCCCCTCGCTTGAGGGTCTGAGGGACAAACGCTAATGGTCGGCCGCTAGAGACTCCTCCCCTGGGGCCCGGCCATGGTGAGGGCCAGCCCAGGGAGGGGGCGCTTGGGTGGCTCGGTCGGCTGAGCGCAAGACTTCGGCTCAGGTCACGATCTCACAGTTTGTGGGTTCAAGTCCCACGTGGGGCTCTGTGCTGACGGCTCGGAGCCTGGAGCCTGCTTCGGATTCTGTGTCCCGCTCTCTCTCTCTGCCCCTCCCCTGCTTGCACTCTCTCTCTCTCTCTCTCTCTCTCTCTCTCTCTCTCTCTCAAAAAGTAAACATTTTTTAAAAATTAAAAAAAATAATAAATAAATAAGCTTGAAAAAAAAAAAAGGTAAATTGCCAGGCTCCCACCCCTCACCCCCAAACCATGAGCCGGAGTCCCTGGGAGTGAGGCCCTGGCATCTGCGATTTCAATCAGCTCCCCTCGTGGTCCTGATGCTTATATAAGACTGAGCACCAGCACTGGGAAGCCCAAACTCAGCATCTCCACACCTCCTGCCCTCTGAGAAATGTGTGGCAGGGGCCTGGGAAAGTGGCCCAGGGGGATCAGGAGGGACAGCCAGAGGCTGAGAACAAGGGCTGGCCCAGGCCTCGAGCTCCCCCTGCCCGCACCCTGAGAAACGACTGGGCACAGGGTAGGTATCATAGATGCTTAACTTTGTCCTAGCGAGATACCAAGGCCATCTTCCGTGGCCCGGCCCACGGAGGCCCGGCCACAAGACCACATTCGAGAGAGACCTGCTCCGCCCCCAGGCTCCTCGAGGACTCGTAGGCGTGGGTGCCGCTCTGGCCGGCAGCCTTCCCCCAGAGGGGATCCTCAAACTCTGAAAGGGGCAGGATGCGCTAGGAAAGACATGGGGTGCCATAACCCCAGCCTAGTCCTGGGGCCCCTGCCTTCTCCCTGCACCACCTTTGGGTATCTGTCATGTGCGTTTTTTCACAAAGAGGCTGAGAGGGACTCAGTCACCTCTGGTCGGGCAGGGACTGCCTGTAAGGAGTGGTTCCCATTAAACCCCAAATCTCAGCATGGGTAGAATCTGCTTTCTGCTGGCTTCTGTAGAACAAACAGGAGGAGCAGTCTGTCTCAGGAGGAAGCAGTCCGTCCTCCTCTCGGCTTCCGGCTCCTTCCACGAAGCCAGCAGAATGAACCCTGTTCCAGGCAGAAACCAACGCACGGATGGCATCTCAAAAGACCTCAGTAGGTTGAGTGTCTGACTTGATTTCGGCTCAGGTCATGATCTCACGGTCGGGGGACTGAGCCCTGAGTGGGACTCCACACTGGGGCACAAACAGCAACGCCGGGGGGTCGCTTCCTATGCTTGGGGTACCCGGGCCACCGCCCCTCTCACTGTACATTCCTGGGGGCGGGGGGGGTTCCCTAACAGGATACGAGTCTGAGGCCAACCCTTCCCACCCTCCTCACCCCCTCCCCAGGGGGTCCCGGAGCCCTGGCCGGGGTGAGAGGTGCCCACCCCTTACCTTGGGCTGGAAGGACACTCGGTGCTTGGCGGGCTCGGCCTCTGGCTTGGCCTCCTCCCCCGAGTCCTCACTGTAGCTCTCAAACTCACTGGAGCTCCAGCCTAGGTCCTCGGGCTCCCTGGGCGCTCCGTCCCGATGCACATCCTCGTAGAGCAGGCTCCTCTCTGCCCCTGCAGGCCAGGGAACAGGGCTGGTGAGGGGAGGCCCCGGCGCCAAGGCCACCAGACCTGATTCCTGACCCAGGCAGGCAGGTGGGGCTCTGTCCCCACTTCCCGGTCCACAGAGCAGGGGTGAGGACCACACAACATCCACCTGGTAAGCGAGGAGGACACGAGAAAGACCGGAGAGGCACAAGAAAGGGGTCGGGAACACAACAGGCTCCTTAACCCCCTCCCCCCACGCCTCAGTATTGCTCTTCTGGGATCTGAGTGCTCATCCTGGGCCTCGGGGCATGTTTCAGTGGGAAAGACAAGACCTAGAACCAAGTCCTGAATCGGGCCCTCGGCTCCAGCCCCAGCATCCTGGGTGGGGGGGGGGGGGGGGGCGCAAAATGGAAATTGTCGGGAGCACTAAATTGGCGTTTCCCACATCTGAGTTTCCCGTGCAGGTCCAGAATGGCCCAGTAGGGGGCGCGCCAGGCCCAGCGTCCAGGAGTGTTCCCTTGTCTTCCAGAGCCCCACTGGAGAAGTGGGGGACAAAGAGCTGAGAGTCCACTGGCCAGGAGAAACAGGTCCCCTCAGGGGCCTGGGTACTCCCAGGGTCCCTGTCAAATCCGGAGAGTGAGATGCTCAGCTTTGAGGCTGAGGTGGCAGAGCTGCTGTCCAGGTAACCCCAGCTCTCCCATCCCGAGACCTTGGCCTTCGCTCCCACCCCTCTGGGCTGCACTTCCTGGACTGTCACCTGAGGGAGAACCAAACTGCAGGCCTCACCGAGGCCAGACCCCCAAAAAGCGCACCAATATGAAAATGCCTTTGTCAACGCACAGGAAATACAGCACTGCGAAGGGTTCTTTTAAAAAATCTGCTCAGAACAGGGAGCTTTGGTTATCGGAGACCTCTCTGCAAAAACGGCGACAACAATAAGCCAGAAAAGGTCGAGTAAATAAAATATGAACCAAAAGCTCTAGCAAAGAGTGTAGCACATGGCAGGCGCTCAACAAAGAGCAGCCGATCCTTGCTTTGGGGGGGGGGGGGCGGTGTCTGCGTGGGCCCGGGAACCATCCCACTGACCCCAGAGCCTCTACCGGAGAGCTGGGGAGTGTGGGGCCTGGGAGACTGTGACCCAAAGAACAGACACACTGAGGCTTAGCTGGGGGCTCAGGTCTCAGGATGAGGAGGGAGCGTGAGGTTATTTTTTAAGCAAAAGATAATAGTGACTAACGTCTCCAGGGACAGGAGCAGCTGGTAACCAGGCTATGACCTTTACAAGACTGGGTCGACTGTCTTATTACCGCAGGGGAGGCCCGATGACCGGGGAGTAAAGAGGCAGAGCCCAGTTCTCGGGGCTCCCCCTGAGGAAGAACCCAGGCAGCCTCTCGAATGCCCACCTCCCCACGCTTCTATGAGGCCGGCTAACCTGACCACCTCCTGGGCTCATTTAGAAATATTCTCTCCAGTGGAGACAGTGCCACCAGAGTCCTGAGCCTGGGCCAAAGCCTCAGCCTTCAGGGGCCTCACAGGGATCCTGGCTCCCACCCTCCGCTTCCCGGGGCCTCGGGCTTCACGAACGGCTTCCCCCTGCAAAGCACGGACCACCACCGGCTCAGCGCTCGGTGTCAATTACCTCACGGCAAACTCACAAGCCCAGGATGCAGCTGTGACTGTCCCAAATTTACAGATGCATCAACTGAGGTCCAGGG
Source organism: Felis catus (assembly GCF_018350175.1). Taxonomy (NCBI): domain Eukaryota; kingdom Metazoa; phylum Chordata; class Mammalia; order Carnivora; family Felidae; genus Felis; species Felis catus. The sequence goes on along the minus strand of NC_058375.1, from coordinate 12,556,374 downwards.
ATAGGAAGCGGTTCTCTGATGTGACACTCCCCAGAGCTTCAGAATGACAGTCCGTGAGGTCAGGATGATATTCTGATGTCATATGAAGAAGCCAAGGCCCGAAGGCATGGAGCTCTGTGCCCTAATCAGCGGCAGAGCTGGGATTTGAACCAAGGGCTGCGTGTGCGGCCTGCTGCTCAGCTGACAGCCTCCTCTCCCGTGCCCACTGAGCCCACATCGGTCCGTGAAGGTCAGCGCTGGGCCCTGGCAGACGCGGTAACGACAGCACCATCGTTTGTGCAGTGCACCTACTGAGGGCCAGCCCTGAGCTGACCCCCCACTGAGGGCCAGCCACAGGCTCCTGGGACTCACCCTCCCGAAGCCGTGAGGGTGGGGGCCCTCGGATGGGTGTCACGGTCCCCCACTTGAAGGCTCAGGAGCTGACCCCCAGGCTGCCTGCTTGTAACCACCTCGGGGTCAAATGCAGGATGGCATATCAGTGATCCCTGTTCAGTGAAGATTGGGGCCAAGTAATGTGTTGCTTGATTTGATTCAGGCGGGAAGACAGCCCAACAGGGCTAAACAATGGACTGCAGCCACTCAGGACCTTCGGCAAGACCCCACTGCCTCCCAATACAGCGTGCCCTTCCCCCTCCTCTCCCTGGATTCCAAGGAGCAAGCGGCAGGGATGTTCCAAGCACCTCCGGGACTTGCTAAAGGGATGTGCATACCATCAGCCCCCCTGTCCCTGCCCCTGGAACAGGAGTCGGGAGCATGGCTGTAGTGCTATCCGCGTGTCTCCCCCATTGGACTACGCACAGCCCAAGATGGTGCTGGCCACCCCTATCAGACTAGAAGCCCCTCAAACACAGGCTGTGTGATCTGGAGATGGTGTCTTAACCTCTCAGGTGCAACTGTCCCCGGGAGCCACTGGGCCTGCCTTGCTGACCTCAAGGGGTTGACAGACTGGTGGGAGCAAATGTGCGTCAGCGGTCATAAGATGCCACCCAAATCCTCCCGGGGCAGGGGACAGAGCAGCGGACTTGGAGGCAGAATAACCAGGTTCAAATCCCAGCTCTGCCTGTAGTTTCCTCGTCTGTACACTGAGGCCACGATACCCCAAATCAAAGTTTCTAAGCAGATTCCAGGAAATCAAACACGAAGAGTCGCTACCCCGATGTGTTTGGGCAAAGACGGCTCTGACCGTGAAGTTACCAACCATTCCTCCTCCCTGGATCCGAGTGATGCTCTCTCCTGCTGGGTGACTGACTCTATGCAGGGGGGAGGTTGGGGGGTGGGGGCAGCTGGGGCAGACTTACCCCCACCCCACCCTGCTTCCTCTCTACAGCCACAATCCCCCCCCCCCCCCCCCCCGGCCTCCCTGGGCCCAGAGCAAGCAAGGCACAGGCTTTCTGGAGCCCTCTCTGCCTCAGCGGTCAGGTTTAACGAGCTGCCCTTCTCCCCAGCAGCCCTGGGAAGCCCGGACTATACCACCCTGTTCTCCCGAGGCAGGAATGGAGGCTTGGGGAGGTGAAATGCCAGGTCCGGCCTCGCCGCCAGGGGGTCCCAGCAGCCAGCCGGGGGTCCCTGCCCCCGAAGCCCAACCCCGCCCAGCCCCGGCCTGGCCACGCCCCCAGCCGGCACCATCCTCTCCCAGGACGACCGGAGGTTGGTGAAAGCTGGAGGCAGCGGCCAGGGCCGGGTGGGGTGGGGAGCCAAATAGAAGACGACCCTCCCCAGGCCCCGCCCCCCGGCCCGTCCCCGAAGGTGGCACGGAAGCGCGGAAGCGGCGTACCGGGTTGATGGGCATCCAGGTTCTCGCAGGGCACGTCGTCGTAAATCACATCTTCTTCCAGGGCGGGGAAAGTGAATCGGTCGACTGGGAGCGAAGGGAGAGGACAAGAGCGCTAGGGGCGGAGGCGGCTGCCAGGCTGCCAGCGGGACTGCGCCAGCCGGCGGCTCCCTCCCGCCGCCCCGCAGCCCTACGGCTGGGCCCGGCCAGCAGCCCGCGGCCCGGCCCCTGGGGAGCCCCTGCCGGCTGCTCTCCTCTCCGAGGACAGGCTTCCGCTGCTTCTCCCCGCCCTCCGCCCCAAGGCACCCTCCTGGCGAGCACGGCAGACCCCCACTTGCCTCCCTGCCACCCACAGGCCTGCCCATCTGGCTGACGCCGCAGCTGCTCGCGGCACCTGCAGGGAGCATGAAGCCGACCCTGCGCCTGTGCCCTGGGGCCCGGGGGACATCTTCAGGGGCCCAGAAGCCCTCACGGGACTTACCCAAAAGGAACTACCTCCCACCCAGAGGTGGCCGGGCAAAGCGGCCCTACTGAGTGAGGACAGGGAATGGGGGGAGGGGAGATGGATTTGGAGAGTGGGGTGAAGGAGAGGCCCCCCCAAAACTCAGCCAGCAGGATCCTGACTGCTGAAGAATTCAGCAAACACATCCCTCTGCTAGTATTTTGCTGGGCTGGAAGGGGGCAGGGCAGGCGCGCACTCTGCCCCTGTTAGCAGCTACCCGGGTGGACACATTAAGGAGGTCTCCCCTCAGGGTGCCTGGGCAGCTCAGTCGGTTAAGGTTAAGCCCCTGACTTCGGCTCAGGTCACGATCTCACTGTTCGTGGGTTCGAGCCCCGCCTGGCGCTCTGTGCTGGCAGCTCGGAGCCCGGAGCCTGCTTCGGATTCTGTGTCTCCCTCTCTCTCTCTGCCCCTCCCCTGCTCGCACTGTGTCTCTCTCTGTCTCTCAAAAATAAACATTATAAAAAAGGAGGTCTTCCCTCAAAACTGTGGGCCCAACCTCTGCCCTCTTTAGGGGTGTGCCCCCCTCCACAGAGCCAGGGTTTGGAAAACCAGTCCCCACCCTGATGGGAGCCTGTCTTCGCCCCATCGCCCTTCGCAGAAGATACAGGACCAGATGGGCTCTGAAATCCCCCTGATCCTAACTGCAGTGCTTCCGGCTGTCCCGGGGCCCCCAGGGCCCCCAGAGCCTGGTCAAGCCTCACCCTCGACCCCCTCCTCCACCCCCATACGGACTCTGTTTCCCACATGGCTCTGAGACCTGCTCACCTCTCTTCAGGTCCCTAGTTCTGGCCATCAACCTCCCCACTGGGCTGCAGGCACCCCACCCTGTCTTATGGCTTTGCCCCCATCCTGTCTCATCTCCGGCCCCCCTCTCGTGGTTCCCTGTTGCCTTCGGAAAAGCAGGGCTGGACGGCCCCAGAAGGAGCTGGGGACATGCAGCCTCACCTCGCCCCAGTCACCCCTTGGATGCTACCCTCCATCACACCAAGGCCGTTGCTTCCCAGGGTGCCAGATGTCCCCCCTCCACCCTGGGGCTGGGGGGGACTGGGGCTCCTGCACGGGTGGACCCTGCCTGGACGCTCTCTCCCTGAGCCCTGCTCCCGCCTCTCTGCCTTCAGGACTCTCAGGTTCTCCTCACTCCCGCCTCCCCCTCCTGGCACCTTGCCCTCTGCAAGGTGACCTCCTGCCTACCTGGTGGCTTCTGCTCCCGGGAGGGACCTCGTCTTGGGCAGCAGGGCACCCCACTGCCAGCCCATCCGCCCTGCTGTAGGAGCTTCTGGGTATTCAGGGGAACAGATGAGCGGTCAAACACACGATCTACTCCTGGACCATGGCTCCCATCGGGCAGGAGACAGGGGCAACTCCCAGGCATGGGCAGCGGCCGGTCCCCCTCAGAGCTGCCACCAAGCCTGCGGCAGCCCACCCAGTGAGGACGCCCCTGTGGCACGGGGGAGCCCACATCAGCCCTCTGGGCCTGAGGAAGGGGCTCTAAGGTTATCACAGTACCACCTTCCTGAGCTAAGATGAGGTTTGGGGGGGGGGGCGGTATGGGGGCACTTACTCCGGCGGGAGCTCTTCCGCTTCCAGCTGGAGCGCCGGACCCCGGAGAGAGCAGCACCCACAGCATCCCCGTTGCTCACCACCGGTGGCACCCTGCGGGCCAAGAAACAGAGTCAGGGAGCCAGCGGGGACAGGGACGGTGCCGCTGAGCAGGGAGGGACGGGACGGCCGGCTCCTCGAAGCCTCTGGTAGCCCCTGACCAGGACGGCAGGGTGCATGAGGTGCAGGGGCGGGGGGCTGAAGCCCAGGAGCCCCTGGCCCCCAAAGCCGTGAGTCAGGAGAGCGGGGGAGGCCGCCGCTGGGCTGGCCTTGAACAAGCCCCTCCCCCTCTCAGCTTCCCCATCTTTGGAAAGCACCCTAAGACCCCAGTGCTGAGGGTCAGGTGCCTGGATGCAAGGGCACCCGTCTTTCTTCCGGGGCAGACTCAGTGGGCTGGCCATCGCCCATTCTCCTCTGGGCAAGATGGGGGCTGGGGTCGGGGGACCCCTGCCTCTGTGGGAAACGAGGTCTTGGAACGGGACGCAGAACTTCATCCCCCACGACGTGAGGATGGGCCGGACCTGGAGGCCAGCTTCCCGGCCGCAGACACTCAGAGGGAAAACTAGCCAGGCAGCGAATGCCAGCTCAACCAAGAGGCTGAGTGAACATCTCCCGCGACATCACGCGTGACGCCGTGTACCCCGACGGGATGCGACGAGAAGCCGTCTGTCCTCTGCAGCACTGTAACCCCACGCCCGTAGCCCCAGTCTGATGGCAGGAAGAGCGCCAGACAAACCCAGGCATTCTACAAACCCCCGGCCATGACTCCCCAACACTCCCAAGATCGTGAAAAGCAAGGGAAGAAAGACTACGAAACTGTCACAGACCGGGCTAAACATACGACAAGTACGTGCACAACGTGGGAGCCTGGACGGCATCCCGGAACAGAAAAGGGTGTAAGAAGAAAACCTGGCTTGACTCAGGTAAAGCCTGGAGTTCAGTGAATGGTCGTGTGCCCGCACTGCCTTCTCACTTTCAAGAAATGTTCCGTGGTCGGGGAGGCTGGGTGGCTCAGTCGGTTAAGCGTCTGACTTCGGCTCAGGTCATGATCTCAGGGTTCATGAGTTCGAACCCCACATCGGGCTCTGTGCTGACAGCTCCGAGCCTGGAGCCTCCTTCGGATTCTGTGTCTCCCTCTTTTTTCTGACCCTCCCCCACTCACACCCTGTGTGTGTGTCTCTCTCAAAAATAAACAAATGTTAAGAAAAAAGGAAAGGAAAGGAAAGGAAAGGAAAGGAAAGGAAAGGAAAGGAAAGGAAAGGAAAGGAAAGGAAAGGAAAGGAAAGGAAAGGAAAGGAAAGGAAAGAAAACGTTCCGTGGTCGTGTAAAATGTTAACCACAGGGAAAACGGGCTGTTGGGTATACCCAACTCTGTAAGCTACCCTTGCAACTTTTCTACAAATCTAGAACTATTCCAGGAAGAATGTTGGGGTTTTTTTTTTTTATTTATTTTTTAAGTCCAGCCTCAAAAAACTAAAGGCCACACCTGCCGATCCAGAGGGACCTGAAACGGTCCAAGACAGTAGCCACGGTTGCCAAGAATTGACTGGAATGTCCCCGCACAAGAGCCCTGGGAGGAGGAGGGGAGGCACACATCAGGAGAGTGCAGGAGGAGGGGAGGGGAGAGGCAGCAGAAGGGGTGGGGGGGAGGAGAAGGAAGAGGGGGAGGCAGCACCTCCCAGGAGCAGCCAAGAGGTGAATCCTGCCTCCACCTGTGGGCGCTGGGCCCACGGGGGAACCTGGCCACAGTCACACTGCCCGAGTGGCAGAGCCAGACATGGAGCCAGCTTGACTGGCCCCGCGTGGGCTCCTACACCTGCGGCTCAGGTACGAGAGCACGGACGGCTGTGATGCTGTTAATGTTCTGTCTGTGCCGTCCGGCGAGCCATGCTGCCGGGTGCTTGGAATGTGATGAGTGGAACTTCATTACTGGAGCTAAGGGGACTAAAGGACATCACTTTTAGTTCTGTTTCACGGCAAGTAATTTAATTTTAAACAGCCACCCGTGGCTGGTGGCCGCGTACAGGACAGTGCAGGTCTAGGTGACAGGCAGCCCTGGAGAAGCAAATCTTGGCTCACGTTTTACGGCCAGAAGTCAGCAGTGTCACCCCGGGGTGAGGAAGATGGCATATTTCAATCCAGGGTAGCACTTCCCACGGGCCAGCGAGGGACAGGGCTGGGCTAGACCAGGACGGGGTGCTGGGCTGACGGGAGCCACCTTCCCTTCCCTGACACCTTCCCTTCCCTGCGCCCCCCACCTCCTCAACCCAGAGACATCTTGCAGGTGCTCGGACGGCACCAAATCCGTTCCAGCCCCGTCCACGCCAGCTTGGCGATTTGGCTCAAAAGTGGCCCAACCACAGACTCTCTGCTTCGATACGTTGACCACGGCAGGCGGTGACCATTACAAAGCACCTGTTGCACGCTTCCCGGTTTGCTTTGTATTTTCCAATTCCACTTCGCAAGAACGCAGGCGAGGCAGGCTCTGTGATCCTCATTCTGCACGTGGAGACGCAGACTCGCAAAGACTCCATTTCATTTGCCCAAAGTCGCTCAGTGCATCCGCTGGAGCTGGGATCTACAAGCCCGTCTGCCTACGAAGTTTTATCTTCTTTCAACCAGACCACTTGGAAGTAGACAAGCGGCATTTAGATATTTAACTACATCACATATTTGCTGTGTCATGACGCCACTGAGCCTGGCTTGAGTGTGCAGACTTTTTAAAAGGAAGGAGAGCGGGGCGCCTGGGTGGCTCAGTCGGTGGAGCGTCCGACTTCAGCTCAGGTCACGATCTCACGGTCCGCGGGTTCGAGCCCCGCATCAGGCTCCGTGCTGACAGCTCAGAGCCCGGAGCCCGCTTCGGATTCTGTGTCTCCCTCTCTCTCTGCCCCTCCCCTGCTCATGCTCTGTCTCTCTCTGTCTCAAAAAAATAAATAAAAACATTTGAAAAAAATGTTTAAAGGAAGGAGAGAAATAGCACTGGGCCTATGCAAGTTCAAGTCTCTGTCCAAGAGAAATCCCAACAGCCAGCCCCAAGGCTGCATTGCAATTCAGCCAGAGAACACCCGAGGAGGCCCTGGGTGAACTCTGAAGGTGACATCAAAAGGCAGTGGGTATTTTTGGGTGAGGTCAGGCAGCTTTAGGAGGGCTCTGGAAATAATACATGACATACTAAAAGCCGGGAGTGGCTGAAATACGAGCCTCCGGGCTAAGCATCACCAAAACACAGCGAACTTAAGTTTTCATTTTATTTCATTCTACACCATTTCATTCTAAATAGCCACACGTGGCTAATGGCCACCGTACAGGACAGTGCATGTCTAAGCCACCTCCACTACCGGAGACGCTAGTCTGTGCCCCTGGGCTTGGGAGTGGGGATCTTCCAGCAGAGAGAAATCACCTTCGTGCCCACCCCTGCTGCCTCCCCGGCTCAGGCAAGCAGAGCGACTGGGAGCCCCAAGGGAGGGAAAAGGCCAGTGCCTTTGGGTGTACAGGTCTTCCTAGGCTGGGCTGGAGACAATCACCCACCCCCTGCCCTGCACTTGGCTGGTGCCTATGCCGTACCCCATGCTGTGTTGAACGCTTGAGACCCCTTGAGCACAAGTGTATGTCTCATCACGACCGTTTTATAGATGAGGAAACTGAGGTTCAGAATGAACCTCCCCCCAAGTCACCTGGTCAGCAAGGCTGAGCTGCCATCTGCCTGCGAAGCCGCGCAGGGGAAAGTACCTCCCGGGCAAGGGAAGCGGAGGACGTGGCAGGAAACGAGGCTGAGGGTACCCGCGCTGCAGTCACCCAGAGGACAGCCTCTCCCAGCTTCTGCCCGGCCAGAATTCTCCGTGGGAGCAAACCCTCCCTTGGGGGCCTCCCCAACGCTTCAAGATAACCAAAGAGCCATAAAAGTCAACGAGAGGCCAGCTGTCTCACGCTTATCTGAGCTTCCGGCACTTTCGACGCCTCTCAGCTTGCACCTGAGAAACCGGCCGGCCGCTAACAGGACTCCAGTCTCACGAGGTGAGCCCACTGCCACCAGAATGCAGGGGGAAGGAGCCCGGTTCGCGGACAGGAGCGGAGAACAAGGGGCTCGATGGAAACGAGGGGGCAGGAGACAGAAGAAAGGACGCCTCCTTGGTCCCCCAACGCCGGTATGCACTCTCCACCGGACTTAGGCCACCACGCAGCTCCAAGCAGCCTCTGTGCCCATCTCCTCGCTATCCAGGGAAAAGCCGGAGATGAGAGGGAAGTGAGTGCCCCGGGACAGCAGGGACCTGCTCTGTCCTGGCCGCCCCATTCCGTCAGCCCCAGCACACAGGGGGCACGATCGATGCTGACGGGCGCCCTCCCCGGCCTGTTTTCGATCAAAGCTCCACTCCAGACGATGGCGGTGGCCTCACCCCTGCAGCTGCTGGTCTAGCCCCCCGTTTCTCAGTGAATCTCCAGGCACAGCTGATTCCACAGGGTCCCTTCCCCAGGGGCTACGCGGTGTGGAACACCACCCAAACCCTAACGGCCCGAGGATTCCCGCAGGCTGGGTTTGCGCCCTGTGCACACACACATACACCCCACGTGCACACACGGGGCATTCCAGGGCTTTTTCCAGGGCAAGGTGTGAAAAACGCAAAGGAGGAAAGAATCCCCCCTTGGGGAATAGAAAGGACCGGAATACCGACTGCCTTATCGGGCCTTGACTAGAGGCCCGGGACGGTCCTACTCAGGGCATCACCCCTCCATCCCTACATCCAAGAGACACAAAAGAATGACAAAAACATTAAGCCCAGATTAACCCTGCTACCAGATTTCTCTTCAGCGCTGGCCACTTTCCAGTTTATATAACACATTAAAGCTCGAAGGGCCTTAAAGATCATCTGGTCAGATGACTCACAGCAGTGGCCCTCGCAGTTGCCCGGGAAGCCCCCAGCAGGTACCGGCCAGGGCCCCGGCCTAGCAGTCCTGAGCTGGTGGTCCGGAGGAGGCCAGGCATCGGCGTTTCTAAACTGCCCGCTGCTTCCCCTGGGCAGCCAGGGTCGGGAACCGGGCTCACGGGCTTCTCGGCGTGTCCTGGGCGGCCAGGACAGTCGACATGTCCTACAGCTACTGTGGAATGGGCCGAATAACGGTTTCTGCTTCCTGTAGCAAGGATTAACGAGACAACCTATCTTCGAGATGGGGCCACGATACCTCCCAGCAGGGTTCTGGTAAGGAGTAAACAAAGCGAGCACTTAAAACACTTAGCAGGGGGGCTGGCGCTTGATAAATCCTGCCAGTGTGCCACCTCCCTTCCCCACGTTCCCCTCCGTCCCTCCTCCAGTTACAGGGTCCTGGGCTGTGGGTCCCAGAGCAATGCCTCCAACCTGCAGGCACGTGCCTCTTTGCAGCCACAGCCGGGCCGTCCCTCTCCTACAGAAGGGATAGGGGATGCAGTCTGTCTGTCCTCTGCCACCCCCTGAGAGGTGAGAAGACGCCAGGGGGAAGTCTGGGGGGAAAGAGAACCCCTGACTTGCTACCCATAGCACAGCTCTCGCTGGGGACAGAGTGCCAAGGCCCCCGGGGACACCCTCCACAGCCACGGATGCTGACACGGCCCCCCCTTACGTTCCGTGCCGCACGCACCCCTCTGACATCTGGAGGGCCCTGGGCTCGGGGGTCAGATCACAGCAGGCACTGTACCCCCCAGCAATAACTTATCAAGAGCCATGTGGGGTGCTGAACAAGAATACAGGCTCTCACAGGAAAACGCTCACAATATGCAATTAGGACAAAGAATGAGCCATGAAACAGCATGTGCAATAAAACCACAGTTCTATAAAAAAAAAAATATTATGAATACTTGCATATCTGCGTAGCAAAGAAGCTGGACAGAAACACACGGTGGTGGAATTAAAGCTCGCTTTAGTCTGTCATTTTCTGTACTTTCTAATTTTTCTACAGTAAACATGTATGCCTATTATAAGAAAGCAAAAGAGGAAGGAGACGCATCTCTGGAAATGCTAAGCAGCCCGCTGGCCAGCACGGGTCCCTCATGCCCTGGGGTCAGCCCCAGACAGACCATCACCCTGTGGGGACAGTGACAAAGAGCCGGCTTGCTGGCCTGGCTGAGCATCCGATCCCTGCATCTCATTTCATCCCCGCCCCCACCACACACACACACACACACACACACACACACACACACACACGGCTCCAGCAGCCAGTCTATCTTCCCACTTTACAGACAGGAAGCGGAGGCTTAAGCAGATAAGGCAACCCACGGGTCCCGGGTCACGGAGCTCATGCGTAGGGCGGGCAGGATCCAAACCGGATCCGGGTGGGAGACCTCGGCAGGTTAAACCCCGGTTCTGGAAGCTGACTGGCCTCAGCCCCGGCTCTGCCTCACCTCAGCTCTGGGCTGACATTAGGCTGACGCCATGTCCCCTCGGCATCTGGTTCCACATCCGTAAGATGGGGATTATAACAGTGCCCGCCTCTGAGGGGGTCATGAGGATTAATGAGATAAGGCAGGTAAAACTCTTAAAACAGAGCCTGGCATGTGAAAATAATACAGCCTGGCACAGAATGTCAGCGCCCCCTCCCCCCGAGGGCAGGGACCGTCGGCCTGGGTCACTGCAGCGCCGGGCACATCACAGGCATGCCACAAAGACGTGCGAGGTGGAGGCACGGGGGTGAGGGGCAGGGGGCGCCCAGCCAGCCCGCCAGCCAGCAGAATACCGGCCACCTGCACCCCAGCACTGTCCTGCGCAGGCGGGGAGGGCTGCGGGGGGCGGGGGGCGGGGGGGAAGCAAACAGAGCCCTGCCCTCCGGCTTGGAGCTCAGGGGCCAGCACCACCCCGGGGCCAGGAAGTGCACCCCTCTGGGTCTGCACAATGGGGTCCATAATGATTCCCTTTTTCCAGGTGTGTTAGTCTCCTTATTGCTGCCGGACAAATGATCACAAACCTGGTCAACTTAAAACAACAGACGCATCATCTTACACTTGTAGGTCAAACCTCTAACATGAGCCTCACTAAAGATAAAAAGCAAGGTGTTAGCAGGACTGTGCCCTCCTGGAGGCCCGGGGGGCGGGGGGGGGGATCCGTTCCCTCGGCTTTTCCAGGCCTCTGGAAGCACAGTCTGTATCCCTTGGCCCGAGGCCCCTCCTCCATGTTCCACGCCAACAGCGTGGCATATTTTCTTTAAAAAAAATTTTTTAATGTTTATTTATTTTTGAGATAGGAAGACAGAGCATGAGCAGGGGACGGGCAGAGAGAGAGGGAGACACAGAATCCGAAGCAGGCTCCAGGCTCCGAGCCGTCAGCACAGAGCCCCACGCGGGGCTTGAACTCATGAGCCATGAGATCATGACCTGAGCCGAAGTTGGACGCTTAACCGACTGAGCCACCCGGGCGCCCCCAACATGGCATCTTTCAGTCTCTCTCTGACTGGGGTCCCTCCTGCCTGTCTCATAAGGACCCTTGTGGCTCCACAGGGCCCACCTGGATAATCCAGGAGGACCTGCCCCCTCTCAGATCCTTAACTTATACCTGCCAAGTCCCTCTGTCATAGACAGTAACATGCTCACGGGTGCTGGGGATTAGGACATGGCACTCTCCGTGGGGGTGGGGGGGGGCATTATTCTGCCCGCCACAGCTAGGAGATGCGTGGAACGGACCACATAAAGTCCGTGCACACAGAAACTATTGGGGTAGCACCTTCTCTACGCCAGGCACCAGGGATGACAGAGGAAGAAGGCAGCGTCCCGTGTCTGCAGGGATCGAGGGATGGGCTTCACCAGATTCCCGAAAGGGGTACTCAGTGCAATGAATGCGGGTACGTGGGGACCTTTCTTCAGGAGAGACCGTGTGGCTCTTATGCTGGGTACTTTTGTGCCGGGATCCAAAGGCTATGGCTCCGGATGTGGAAACCCCTCGTAACCAGAGGTGGGGAGGAGGAAAAACAAAAACAAAAAAAATACAGCTTTTCCACTTCGGGACTGGCAAGGAGCCAGAGAGAGGTCGCTAATGGAAAAGGGGCCTGGTCCCCATAACCCTGTCACGAGGACATCTTCCTCTGAGGGGCAGTGACCTCTGCCAGGGCTCAGATTTCACACAGAGCCCTCGGAAGAGGACGCGGGAGGCTGAGAATGCCCCAGATTTGTAGAAACAGTGAGGTTGAGGGCAAGCCCGGGAGCGTAAACAACCCCAGACTAGGGCTGCAGTCAGTCTATAAAGCCTTGAGTGATAAGCCGGTGACTGACTTCCGCCAGGGAGAAACTCCTCCGGGGCTGGGGGCACTCCAGCTTTGTCCAGCCGTCCCTCCCAAGACCCCCGTACTCCCCACATCCATGAGCCGCAGAAGCCACAGGCCGCCGCCAGGCCCTCCAGTGCCCTGGTTCCATCCATTCTGTTCAAATGCCGCTTCCCTGTGCCCGGCCGGATCCTCCCAGCACCGGAGGTGTCCAGGGAGGACGGGGCTCCCTGGCACCTCCGGGAATCCAGCTGCCCAACTGCTTCCCTGGCGTCCAGGCCCAGGTGAGAGCCTCTGACCAGTCCATCTCGTCTGGGTACCCAGGAAGGGGCAGGACAGGTGCGTCCAGGGAGCAGCCCGGACAGGAGCCAAAAGCCTGACCCAGCAGGAAATACTAAGGCTGCAGGGGGCCCTGTTGGGATGGCAGCAAAACCGGGCAGGAAAAGCAAACAACCCCAGAGGGGGCCGGTGCCCTCAGAGGTAAGAGGCCCGGGCCTGAGTCCAGGGAAAACACAGGAAGCCAGCGACCCACACGCCCTTGTTTCTAGCAGGCACTGGTGCTCCGGGCTGCTTCGTCAGCCGGACTCCCCCGGCGAGAGCTCGGGGTGCTTGAGTGCATGGGCCTCAAAGTCCACCAGGAAAGGCCAATCCCACAGGCTCCAACAACGGACAGCTAAGCCGCTTCAACTCTAGCCTCCGCTCCTCATCTAAAAAGTGGGCAAGATTAATCATCCCATCTCCCGCGGCTGCGGTGCTGGGAGAGATCAGTTGCAAGATGATGTTAGCTCGCGGTGTTAGCTCACCACCACCACCACCAGCATCAGTGGGACCGGCCACCCAGCCACGGAGAGCCTGCCTCCCACCGGCCTCCGTCAGTGCCAGAGTCGAAGCCCGGGCTCCAAATTCCCATTCTCGTCTTCATGGAGACACGGAAGGTTGCCTTTCAGACCCCACTGGTCCTTCTGTCCACCCGCGCCCACCATTCACTCCACACGATGCCTTCAGGACTCCCCTAGGCCGGGCCGTGTGCTAAGCCAAGAGGACCCGACAGCAAATACAATGCGTCCCTCCCCCACCCAAACCACCAGCGCCCAAGGGAGCCAACGTGCAGGCGGGAAGACATGCCTCCACACCCTTCTACCCGAGGGGAGGGGGCCGCTGGTACTCTGCTCCCCTTTACAGGAAGGGACCTCAGCCAGAATCACGTACAGGCAGTGCCGAGGCCACCCTGCTTGGCCCCCCCAGAGCCGACCGCTCGCAAACTGCTCTCTAAGAACTCAGAGGCCAAGTTAAATCCCCTAGCAGGCAAAATCCTCACCCCAATTAAACACACGCACAATCGGCTCATCCACACGGAACTGGCCACAACCCCCACCATGACCCAAAGCCTGAGGTTCTGGGTCTGCACCTGGAGTCCCCAGCGCATCCCTGGAGGACAGCCTGGGGCCAATGCGCAGCCTCTGGTTGGAGAGGCCCAAGGTCCTAGTCTCCGGGCTGAATGAACATGTACCATCTCCGCGTGACCCTGGCCGCCTAACTTCCCTGAGCCTCAGTTTCCCCACCTGTGCCATAGGTAAGGACGGGGTGTACTTCCTGCAGATGGGAGGCATCAGCGGGAGTGGGCACTTAGCTCAGTGTGCCTGGTACACAGTAAACACGATCATTATCACTGCCGTTAACTTTGCCGCTGTCATCGTGGTTGAACGCCGAGCACTTCGAAGGTGGCTCTTGACCAGCAGCAAGGACGGACGAGACCCCGGTTGTTCTCACGCCTTGGGACTGTTGGGCAGGGTGGCCTGACCCTCAAATCACCCCAGGGGCCTCGGCACCGTGCGCCCAGAAACACCAGCAGCTCTGTTTACCCCGTAGACGCCTGGCTGCCCCCCCTGGCCAAGCCGGTGAAGGGACCAGGAAGTCCACAGGCCTCAAAGTCAGACACGGACCCAGTGCCCCCGCCAGGGTACCCGGACTGCCAGTCAGCCTCAGCCAGGCTCGCCACCGCCCACCCCGCAAGTACGAGTCCCCTCCCCGCGCAGACTGGGAGAGCTGGGGTAGCTGGTTGCTGAGAGCCCAGTCAAACACAGGTCGGTCTGACTCCCAGGGTACGGAGCCCAGCCAGCTCCCTCGACAACCAAATCTCAACCAGGACCCAGAATAACAACAGCAAACACAGCCGGGGCGGCCGACGCATGCCAGCCCGACTGAGCACGGGATCAGGGTTACATGCGCCTCGTGCAAGTCCTGCAAGAGAGTAGATTTATGATCCCCGTCTTACCCCTGGGAAGTGAGGCTCGGGACAGGAAGCCAGTTGCACAATGACGCACAGCTAGGCGCAGAGCAGGACTCGAGGACAGCTCCGCGTGGCTCAGGGCCCAGGCTGCCGGGTGATTCGGGCCCCGGACGCCAGCCCTCACTTTACCCACCTCGCTCCTGCCTGGCAGCTGGCCGGCGGGGACGAGGACTGGCCCGCTTCCCTCCCCCGCTGGGGACGAGGGCCCGGACGGGAGTGCGGTGGCTCTGAGGCTACAGCAACTTCAGGACCTGGGCGGTGACCCCAACTCTGTTGTCAGGAGCCTCCCGAGGCCAGGTAGGCAGAGGGACCATTTCCAGACCCGCAGGCAGGGGCCATGGAGGTCCCTTTCACCAGTGAAAGGGTGAAAATGTCCTCCGCTCGGCCATCTGCTTTTTCAAAGAAGCCTCTGCTGAGAGACTACCGTTAGGAAAGTCTAAAAACAAAAAAAAAAAAAGGACAGCAAACTTTTTTTCCTCTTTCCCTTAGATAAAAAGGAGGACAGTGATCTGAACGGATTCTTCTCCCAGAGGACTCCAAAGTAGAAAATCACCCCCCCAGGCAAGGAGCTGGAAGTGAAGTAAACAGAGACCCGGAAGGGAGGGGTGCCACTGGGAGCAGACAGAGAGCACTGGACGAGGAGTCCGAGGCTGCCGGAGTCTCACCGCATGACCTTGGACAAGTCCTGCTCCCCAATCTCTCCATCCGGGAAACTAAGGGCAGGAAGAGAGGCCCCTGAGGACTCCGGCCAGGACCGAGGCTCTGCAGAGGGCTTTGCCCAGTCAGGGAACTCAAAAGTGACATTTATTCAAGCCAAGTGTTGGCAAGACTCACCGGGCAACCCAGGCCCAGCCCAAGAGGCTGAGGCACTGAGCGCACAGTCTCCGTCCCTCGGGCCCCATCACTGGGAACACCCAGACAGGAGGCGGAGTAGAAGCAAACACAAGGTGTATATTTAGTGTGTCCTTCCACCAGCCTCTCCTATTCCACGATGCTCCTAGATGGGTATTACTTCCGCCTTACAGATGGGGAAAGTGGGGCTCAGAGAGGTTCACGGGCAGCCCAAAACCACCCATTTGGAGAAGAGCTGAGTGGGGATTTGAACCTTCGAGAGCTCACGCCCTGGCGCCACCAGGAGATGGTGTTCAAGGGGGCTAGGGCTGCTCCAGGGCAAGTCCCAGGACAGGTAAGGGTGCTGCAGAGGGGCGGGCGGCGGGTCAAGGCCGAGGCTGGGCCCCTGTGCCTGAAACACTCTCTGAGCTACCTGCCCAGTGGGGCTGATGGAAACAACATGGTAATTAATGGCAGCAGCTCTCAGGCCACTGGGTCCCCGCCTCGGCACGGCGCCAGCACTGGCCAGACATCCAATCCGGCCTCCAGGACCCACAGAGAGAAGGCGGGCAGGGACAGTCCCGAGTGGGCAACGGGGTTCTCCTGGAGGGTGGTCTGAGGGAAGCAAAAGCACCAGACCTTGAGGGTAGCGGTGCACTAGCTCATGGCCGGCTCCCCTTCCCACCCCCCCTGCCTCGGCCAGTAGCTTCCTCCAGTAAACTCTCTTCCTCTCCCCTCCCCTCTCCCTGAGCTCTCCTCCTGGGCCCCCTCCCATCGGTGTCCCCAGTTCCCTGTGCATCCTTCTCTGGGCCGCTCTCCTGTGTCTGCATCCCCGACTAGACTGCATTTCTGGCCAGCTTCCTTCCTGGCCCACCCTGGAGGGCTCTAACCCCTGGGAGAGCAGAACTCCCCGGGCGCGTGGGTGCAGGGCTGCCGCAGGGCTGCCGATTCAGTTCAGATCCCCCGCCAGGGAGGAGAGGCCGGCCCATACCTCTGGCCCAGCAGAAACCCTCCCAGGGCCCACCCACTCCAGATGGCAAATGCAGGGACATTTGCACTTGAATCCAGGGCTGCCTTGGCTCCCGGGGGCCCAAGGCGGCAAAATGCATCTCTGAGACAGCCAGCCTTGGAGACACCTGCCTGAGCCTCAGTCCCCCTGGCTCCCCGCACCAGGAAGACAAAAGGAGACTCAAATACCCCTCCCCCCAACCAGGGTGGCCAGGATTTAAAGCCCCGGCCCCAGGCCCTCAATCCACCACTCAGAATTCCTTTAGAGGAGTGCTCTCTGAGGTCCCCGAAGCCAGGCAGCAAGCAGCAGTGAGCCAAACCCTGAGAACCCGCTGCTTGTAAGACTCCCAAGCCCCAAATGCGAAGCCCGCCCCAGAGTTGGCTGGGGAGGCCACAGAGGGGATGGCTGACGGATCTTGAATGCGTCCCTCCTTAGCCAAAGACCCATCCAAGCCCTCCTGGGCACAGCGCCACCCTCTCTCACACCTCCTGCCTGGTGTCTCTTCCTCCAAGCGCCAAAGCAAAGGAACAAGGCTCACTTACTGTGTCTGGGGTGGTGAGGCTACCGGGTCTGGGTCTGGGTCTGGGTCTGGGTCTGGGTCTGGGGGAAGAGAGCAGAGGAGAGTCCGTCAGGCCCGAGGCTGGTCTCTACCGACTGGGCCCATCCCCGCCCCCTTTCCCGGGTGCCTGCTGGGCTCCTGCCTCCCCTCCCCCAAAGCTCCCCAACCTGTCCTACCTGCACCACCCCCACTCCCACCCCCATGGCCCACATCCCAACTCCGACCAGAACCAGCCGCCCTACCTGCACTGGGCCTGCGCCCCCCCCCCCCCCCGCCACCCCCAGCTCCTCAAGGAGCCTCTTGTCCCCAAGCCTGCAGGAGGTTCCTGCTAGTCCGGTCCCCAGTCTCTCCCAGATGACACAATACGAGAGCCCAGAAACTGCCATTTAACATCAGGCTTATCAGGGCACTCCCACCCCTAGAGCCACCCTCCGGGACTTCTGGGAGCCTCCTTCTCTGGTTGGTGTGATTCCCTGGGAGCAGCTGCTGAGGAAGAGGGGCTCGGGAGACACAGCCCTGGGCACCCGCTGTGTCCAAAGCACAACCCCTGGGCCAAAACCACTTTCATTATGATGTGTCAAAGTGCACCAGATGCTGCAGGAATGCCTGGAATCTCCAGTCCCCAAGGGAAGCGGTGGAATGCAACTTCTTCTCAATGGTTTTTCCCTTCCTGCTTCTGGGGACCGTGGTGGGGCCTGGGAGGCATCACTGGGAGCCTGGATCTTCCACTGGCTCTCTGTAGCCCCAGCGGACCGGAAATGGGAGGCCCCAAGGCTCCCCCAAAACACCTTACCAGCGATGGGGGCGGAGTCCCAGTGGATCAGTGGGGCATCAATGTCCTTCTCGGGAGCAATGCCCAGGACGGCCAGGCCAGTGCTGGTGTCCTCGTCATCGTCACTGTCGTCAAACTCGAAAGCCTCTCCAGGGTCGTCCTCCGCCTCAGGGGAGGGGCCAGGGCCTCCAGGAACCAGCTGATCTCCTGGAAGGGAGGAGGAGTCAGCGGCCACAGGGCCTGGGGTTTGGGCAAGGGGGGTATCCGCAGGGGGTGAGCAGCTGGGGTCTGAGCCAGGGCAGTTCCCAGAGACTAGAGTGAACCCCTGCCCGGGGCCAGCCAGCCCTCCGGTGCTCCAGAAGTGACCTGTGGTTCGGTGAGGGCTCGAAGCAGGTGGGCAGCAGACAGAGGGGAGGGAGAAAGCCTTCACGGAGAACGCAAGCACATCCACACTCGGAGGCACGTCTTTCGTGCCCTTGTTCCCTATTTCCCCATTTTGTAAGCAAGGGGGCCTTTTAAATGCATCTGCTCGCGTGCGGCTGGGTACGCACCTTTGTGCGTATCTCCATGTGTGTACCCATGTGCTTTTCATACGTGTGAGTGAGCACACACGCGCTTGGCCTGCACACCGCAGCGGCATAAAACACGGCCGGCCGCCTGCAAGTGTTTGGAGCCATGCCCCCTGCCATCCATCAAAGCTCCACCGAAGCCGAGCCCTGCCCCCACCACACCCCCTCCTCGACTCAGCCCTGTTTTCTCCATTCCTGTATGACCTGCAGTGATGTGACTTGTGTTCGTTTGTATTCCCAGACGGAACTCAGACCCCTGAGAGCCCCTTTTACCGTCCCCTTGAAGGGGACAGGTCCTGGCCTGGCCTGGGGTAGAAACCCAGAAGCTTCTGTTAAACAAGAAAAGGAACGGATCGTCTCTCCCAAAGAGCTGACCAGGCGCTCACCTCTCCACCTACATCACCGAGCTGAGGTTCTCAGTCTTCCTCCGAGGGCTCCCTTCCTAGAACCTGGGGCTGGACAGCGCCTCAGGCTTTCACTTCGCCCTCCCCTCCGGCCTCTTGCAAACCCGCTCCAAAACCGAAGGGTAGTGTGGCCTGGTGTTAAAAGTCTGCAAAGCTGACCACCCCTCTTCCGGCCGCCCTAAGCAGTCCCGCTGTATGCAGCTCACACCGTATGATTTAGAGCATGACCTTCGGTCCTGCCTGGGACCCCAACGTGCTGTGTGCTTCCGAGCAAGCCACTTCCCCTCTCGGAGCCCTGACGCCTCCCTCTGTAAACTGGGGAATAAAAACACCCCATGAGGCCGAGAACGTGAACTGAGAAGCAGGTCCGGGTCTGTCAGCCTCACTGCTACTGACTTTGGGGTCGCAGGGTCCTTGTGGTGGGGGCGCTGGAGGAGGACGTATGGCCACAGCCCCGGCCTCCACCAATTAGAAGCAAGTACTGCCCTCCGGCTGTGACAGCCAGAAACGTCTGCAGACATTGCCCAACGTCCCCTGGGGAACAAAATCACCCGAGGTTGAGAACAGCCAGGGTAGATGGAGCACCCGGGCACCTGTTGTAGGTACGGCCCCTCCCAGCCTGAGATCCTTGAAGACAGGATCGCCTGGTCTGTGGACTCGGCCCCAGCAGGTGCTCGGGGCGGGGAGGGATGACTAAGAAGACAGCGAGGTGCATGGAGCAGAGAGACAGCTGGATGGAACAGCAGACAGACTGATGGGCATATCCAGTTCCAGCAGTCTGTTGGACTAGAAAACTCCAATCCTTCCCCCCGCGACCTGGGAGTTTGCAGAGCAGAACATTCCAGATGCAAATGTACCAAGTCCAAGAAGTCCCCTCGTCAGCTGCATGCCAGCTCATCCTCCCTCCCCCACCCCCGGCCGGAGACCACTGAGGCGGGGGCCCACCTCTCCTCCTGGGAGCTTAGGGGGCCCCTTGGGCCAAAGTCAGCAGGATGGACCCTTCCAGGCCATGGTGTGGCCAGGGGCGCAAGCCGCTCCCCCAGGTCAGGGAACCAAACCCTGGTGGCGAGCCCGAAAATGCCCGTTCTGTCTTAGTTCCCATCCTACATGCTCCACTGAGCCCTGCTGCCCCCTTGGATGCTGGGTGGGCCCTGAGATGGTGAACTGACACGAGAAATCCCGGGGCTGAGTCAGAAGCCAGGTTAGTAGCTTTCATGTTCTGGCTCTCAACCCACTGGTGAGTCACAAAATCAATTAGGGGATTCCCCGGGCAGCCTTTTGTTTCATTTTTGAAACGCTTATTTGAGATATTTTTAAATATTTTAGGTTTATAAAGTCACACTTGGGATTACTCTCGCTATTGCTTTTGACAGTTCTGTTCCAGGGTATATACACACACACACACACACACACACACACACACACACACACGTACAGGTGGTCTAGAACCTTCTACCGCTCTCCCCTCGCTCGCCCCACACAGCCACACTGGTCTCCTTGCTACACCGTGAACGTGCCAGATGTGCTCCTGCCTCAGGACCTTTGCACTTTCAGTCCTGGGGTCCGGAATGTTCTTCCCCAGGCATCTTCTCCTGCTCTCACCTCCTTCAGGTGTTTACTCCAGGTCACCTGCAGGTGAGGCTGCTGTGAGCGAAACTGCCCACAGAGACACCCTGGGACTCCCCATTTGACTCGCCTGCTTTACTTTGCCCTACGGCCCTCGTCAGCAACGAGGTTTGACGCTTTTATTTTACTGGGTCCTCACTAGAACGTACGTGAGCTCATGAGGAATTCTGGTCTGTTTTGTCCACTGTCACATATATCCCCAGCATCTGGTACAGTGCCAGCACACAGTAGGTGCACAACAAGCATCTGTTGAACACACACACACACACACACGTGCACGCACACACACTCCTGTTGCCATGTCTATGGGTCGTGGTATTAAAAGTTTAAAAACACCACAGGGCGCCTGGGTGGCTCAGTCGGTTGAACGTCCGACTTCGGCTCAGGTCATGATCTCGCGGTTCGTGGGTTCGAGCCCCGCGTCGGGCTCTGTGCGGACAGCTCAGAGCCTGGAGCCTGCTTCGGATTCTGTGTCTCCCTCTCTCTCCACCCCTCCCTGGCTTACACACTCTCTCTCTCTCTCTCTCTCTCTCCCCCTCTCGGTGCCCTTGGCCCCTGCCCACTTGAATCTGCCTGAGAGGTGGCAGGGATACCGTGTGCATGACCAGTATCACAGGGTGTCACAGCCAGACCACTGGGCTCCAACCCCAGCTCTCCTAGATGCTGCCTGAGCATCAGGTCATTTTATCCCCACAGGCGGCGGCTTCCTGACCCATAAGGAGGACAGTGACAGTGAGTACCTTACAGGCGAGGGGGTGAGGACGGGAGGGCGGAATGAACTGATGCATTGCTCACTGACATTAGCTGTTCTGATAATAATGGTCCCACTCATTGTCCTTTGTCATTGCATCCTTACCATTATCTTCGTTGTTGTTGTTATTATTATTATTATTATTCAGTCAGAGCCCAGCCCCAGGCCCTCAGGGAGATGGGCAGGCCTTCCCAATCACAGGCCTGGCCCGCTGAGCCACCGGCCCACAGGCTGTGTGCAGGGACATCCGTCAACACAGTCACGCCTGCATCCCGAGGACTGTTCCCAGCAGCCCCTGGGCCAGTAAGACGGGACCCCTCACGTCAAGGAGCTCAGTGAAGGTGAGGAGGGCGGCAAATATGGCAAGAGATGGCCATAGCACACAAGGGACTGAGCCAGTGCCCAGCGACAGCAGAGGGGGGGGGGCTGCCCCTTCACAGGGCCTTGCAGGACGAGTGAAGGTCCGACAGGCTCGTATCGAGCTGGTGCTCCAGAGGCTGCGGCCACGGCCGGAGCAGGGAACGAACGGCCCGTGAGCCAGTGGGGGCGCAGACGCGAGCGAGGAGGAGGGCAGCGACAGGACACTGCAGAGGTGTTTCAGGGGATTTGAGTTTCACTTAGTAAGACCACAGGAAGTTCTCAGAGAATCCGCAAGTGGCAAAGAGCCTGTCTCCACCAGGTGGCACTGGCCCGAGTTTCAGATGCAGCCAGAACAAATGTTTGCTGAATGGGACCGAATGGGTTTAATCGCAAAATCATTGTGTTCCTCATTGTTGCTGGGCAGGAGAAAGGGTGCAAAATGCCCACGGCAGCAGGAGGCAGGGCAGGGGGCATCCTGGGATCAAAGCCACAGTCGGGCATCAGAAGATGCCCTGGTCCCCACAGCCCTGTTCCCATGCTCCTGAGACCCAAGGCAACCAGACGTGGCTCCTTATCAGAAGGAAAAATCAGAAGGCCCCTCCCTGGATAATGAGAGCTGAACTGAGCCCTTCCCACCCGTCCCGACAGGTGGCAGGACCAGAACCAGCCACATATGCCTTTGATGTTCCTGGACGCACTCCCGTCCTCGGGAGAGCCAACCCCGGCAAGGCCGGGGGAGGCAGGACGCCTGAGCAGCCACCCTGCACCGTGAAGGTGGGTTCACTGTGCTGGTCCCCACCCTTCGGAGAAGAACACGAGGGCTCAGGGAGGAGGGGACCTCTCCTTGGTCTCGGCCCGGGGTTCAGAGCCCGGCACACTTGGCCTTGTCCCGCAACACCCCATGGTGATAATAGCTTCTATTCATTGAGCGATTGATCACCACACACCCGGGCTTCACATATATTTAAACCTTGCAACAGCACAGGAGAGGGTGTCATTACCAACCCCGTGTTTCCGGCTGATGAAACAGCCACGGAGTCACCAAGTCGTTCAGCCAAGCCCACGGTGTCAGTGGCAGGGCTGGGCTGGTGAAAAAAAGCCCTCAGGCGGGACCTCTCTGCTATCTGCGTCCCCCAAAGGAGGATAAACGGACAGGAATCTGGGCCCAGTGGGAGAAGGGTGTCCAGCTCCTCCAGGATTCTGGATTCTGGATTCTGCCTACGGTGTCCGAGGCCCCACTGCCAGGCTTTGCCAGATAAACCACAGGACATCGAACTGAATCTCAGATTAACAACAAATAATTTGTTAGCATAAGCATGGATTTTTCTTCTTCTTCTTCTTTTCGATAACTCTGGTGACCCTGCCGCTGCTAGACGACCTGACCTCGGGACCTTGGCAGATGGAGGCGGGCGGCCCCAACGCCTTCCCCTCCAACCTGGGGTCGCTGCCCTCAACTCATAAGCCTCACTCCCCTCCACCCCCCCAAGCACACGACACGGCTGCGGTCACGTCTAAGGGTTGTGGCCTTCAAAGTTTAAAGTCTCCGGGGCATCTTAGGTAAAGACTCAAGCCTCGTCTGGAGCCTACTCTGTGTGACAAGGAAATTATGATTTCCCTGTTGCAGGCGAGGAAACTGAGGCACAGGGGTGAAGTCACTTGCCCAAGAGCTCACAGCCAACCACCAGCAGGGCAGGCTTCACGCCCAGGGCCGGTGGCCCTCGGCCAGCCCCGGGGCCCGTTCAGAGGGGGGTCGGGCGGGAAGCCTGGGGTACCTTACCTATGGCAGCCTGTGGAGGAGGGTTGGAGGAAGCCATCAGACAAGGTCCAGCTCAAACCAGCACCGTCCCAGCCGCTCGCCTGTGGGGAAAAAAAAAAGGCCAGAAATCTAATTAGCTGGCGTTTAAGGGCAAAGTTTCGTCAACAGAAAGGGGTCACTGGCTCACGGCCGGGTGCTCCGGCCCGCCAGCTCTCCGGCTCCTTCCCCAGCAGCTCCGGGAGCACAGGACAGCCCCAGAAAGGGCCCAGCCCCCACCCAGCATAAATCATTAACCCAGAACACCAGCAGCTGCAGAGCCGTAACCCCATCTTCCCAGAAAACCCTGGCCACCCCAGACCAGAGACCCGAGGCAGCCCAGTGGGTCCGGCTAGACAACCCCTCTCATCCCTTCTGACTTGCAGGCAAACTCCAGCCCCAGGATCACAGGATCCAGAGGCCAGGATCACACTCAGGCGCCTGTGTTCCAGAAGCTGGATCATGCCTGCACGGTCATAGATGTGACTGGACACTTCCTCCTCCCGCTGCCCACTGACCACAGCTCCCTGGAGGCCGGCCCCTCGCACCAGCCCCGCCTGCAGCCCCACGGAAGGCCGTTCACTCTTTCTTTGTCTCTCCCCGTCCTGCCCCACAGGGTTGGCCAGCTGGCGAGGGGCCACTGGCCTTGGCACATGGGCGTAAGGGAAGTAAAAGGCTGCAGAGAGGCAGATGGCCAGAGACAGGGGTAGAATCCCAAATGCTTGGAGCCGGGAGCGCAACCTCAAAGTGGGGGCTCTGCTGGGCTTCCCGGGCCCTGCAGCCAACCTTGCCAGAAGTCCTGCGGTGAGAGAAAGAGCTCTCCCCACTCCCCACCGGCACTCCCCCGATTCCGAGCTAAGGGCTGTCCTTCTAGACCTTTCTGTAGAGGACAGAATCAGTCCTGGAGGGAAAGCACGAGCCCTCCAACCCAATCAGCCCCTGCCACAAACTGGCTGGGTGCCTGTTTTTTTCCTCTCCAGTCCTAAAGCCTTTATTTTCGTGAACTGGCTTCCTAAATAAATATAGGACACATGGAAATAGCAATTAATTGATAACAGCAAACATTCCCATGGTGCCTGCTACGTCTCAGATGCTATTCTAAGCACTTTACAAATATTAACATCTGTTAACCCACACTATGAGAAAACGAAGCCCAGAGTGGTTAAGTAAGTTGCCCAGCATCACACAGGTACTAAGCGATGGAGCCGGGTTTGAACCCAGGCCATAGACCCCCCCACCCCCAACCCGGTCCACACTCATTAAGTAGCCACCACACTCTAGTGCCTCTCGAAACCCAAGCAGTATAAAGGCTGCACAGCAAAAAGTAAGTCTCCCTTCCCCCAGCCACCCCGCCCCCCCCAAAGTGACCGCTGTCACTAGGCCCTTAGGAGTCCCTCTAAATGTCCCATGTGTGTGCCAGCTTATACCTGTCCCGTATACACATCTTGTTTCACGCAGGAGGGAGCACGCCGCACCCACTGTGCTGTACCTGCCTTTTTTTTAAAGCTTAAGAAGCTTGGGGGCACCTGGGTGGCACAGTCGGTTAAGCCCCCGACTTCAGCTCAGGTCATGATCTCACAGTTCGTGGGTTCGAGCCCCGCGTCGGGCTCTGCGCGGACAGCTCGGAGCCTGGAGCCTGCTTTGGATTCTGTGTCTCCCTCTCTCTCTGCCCCTCCCCTGCTCGTGCTCTGTCTCTCTCTCTCTCTCTCTCTCTCTCTCTCTCTCTCTCTCTCAAAAATAAATAAACATTAAAAAAATTTGTTTTTAATAAGTAAAAATAAATATAAAAAAGCTTAAGAAGCTTGGCAACCATTTCAGAACGGTACAGACATCAGTCTCCCTCTGCTTAATGGCCACAGAGTTTGGGGATTTTTTTTTTTTTTTTTTTTTTTTGGATAGATCATAATTGATGGATCTCTATCGTTGGACACTGAGGTGTTCCCGGGGTTTGGGCATTATGAGCAACACAGCCTCCATATGTAGGGGCTTGTGGAAATGGACGTGAACCCACAGGGCACCTGCCGCCAGGTCGAGGAGGAGAACGGCAGTTTCCATTCAGTTGAACGCAAACTGCTCTCCACCAAGCGGGTAGCTGTGCCTTCTAACCACGCGCTCAAGACTGTCCGGACTAAAATTTTATCTTCAGCAAAGGGTTTGGGGAAAGGACCTCAAATGTCTGCAAACTCCCTTGCGAGTCAAGAGATCAAACAACAGCCAGAGAACCTTCCTCACGCAGGTCCGTCCTTCCGGAGCAGGGAGACTGACGCCCATTTCACAGGAGGACAAAGGGAGGCTCTAACCCAGGCTCTCGTGCAAACTGCTGCTTAAATATGATTTTTTGATGTCACAGAAACCCAGGGTCATTTCCCTCCAGGCCAGAAAGCCCACTGTCCTCCCTTTTCCCCTCACCCTCAGGGTTGATTCACACCCTGCCCTCCTCCCTGAGCCCAAGGCTTTCCCCAGGAAGGGAGGGAGACACCAGCATTTATGGAGCCTGAAGCTTCATCTGCATGATTGTGTTTACAGATGAGGAAACCAAGGCACAGAGAAGTGGGGATCTGCCTGAGGTCACAGAGGCAAGGGAACGGGTGACAACGCTAGGGTTCAATGGGGGCCTTGGCCCCTAGCCATCCTCTCCCTCCTCGAACCACAACCCCTCCCTGGACTTCAAGCCTGGAATCTGGGGGGGTGTCTGCTATAGGTTAATCTGACGGAGGGGGTGCCTGCTATAGGCTAATCTGGGGGAGCGCCTGCTATAGTCTAATTTGGGGGGCACCTGCTACAGGATAATCTGGGGGGGCATCTGCTACAGTCTAATCTGGGGGGGGCACCTGCTAGAGGATAATCTGGGGGGGCATCTGCTACAGGCTAATCTCGGGGGATCACTTGCTATAAACTAATCTAGGGGCACCTGCTGCAGGATAATCTGGGGGTGGGGCACCTGCTACAGGCAAGGACCCAGACCCGCGGCCCCATGCACACCCATAGCCTGTGGCCGTTGGCACACATGCGCCCCTTGTCTCAGAAGCGTGCATGTGAAGGAGCAGCCATTGCCACCACTAGAGACCCTCATGGAACAACAGTTAGGAAGAAGTTCAGGCTACCTGACTGGGTCCCGCCACTCAGTAGCCATGACACGTTGGACGAGTTCCTTAGCCCCCATCTCAGGGCCTCATTTACTCACCTGCAAAATGGGGACTAAAAAATAGCCAGCTCACCAGGTTATTAAAAGACAATTAAGAGTAAATTCGAGGGCACCTGGGTGGCTCAGTGGGTTAAGTGTCCAACTCTTGATCTCGGCTCAGGACATGATCTCAGGGCTCGTGAGTTCAAGTCCCACATTGGGCTCTGCGTTGATGGCATAGAGCCTGCCCGGGATTCTGTTTCTCCTTCTCTCTGCCCCTCACCTCCTTACCTGCTTGAGCTCTCGCTCTCTCTCTCTCAAAATAAATAAATCAACTTTAAAAAAGAAAGAGTAACTTCATGTAAAGCTCTTGGAAGGGTCCCCGGGGACACTGGTAGATGGCTCTCATGAACACACATAACAGGCTGTGGTGAGCACAGCTCTACCTTGGGAGCTGGGGACCCAGGCCAGAGTCTCATCTCCACTGGCAGGTGAGCTGAGCCTCAGTATCCTTATCTGTAAAATGGGGTCCCACTGCCTGCCCCACGGGACTCCCAACAGCATACACGAGGTCAACCACAAAACCCTGGGAGGCTCAGTCGACACCAAGATGCCCGTCCTTGAAGCTGTCACCACCAAAAAGGGAGACAGCCAACGGGGACCTGTGTCTGGATTCTATGCCCCCGGAGTGTCAGGGCCCCTGGGGGAGGCCCACAGAAGGACTTCGCACTAGGGGAGTCTGGGGCAACTGGATCCACCTGCAGGCTGGGCTCGGGTCCCTCCTCAGCCTCTCGGAGCCTTGGGCTGCCCTTCTATAAAGTGGGCAAGACCGCCCCTATCCAGACTATCTCCCGGGCTCCTACGAGCAAGGAGCCAGGCTGTGGGAATGAACTTGCTAAGCAAACAGGTCGAGTGGCTTGGCTATTTCCTTTTCTTCTTTTTTTTTCTTTTAAGTCTTCCTTGAGCTATGCGTGGTCTGGGAGCTCTCAAGGGGGGGGAGCCTGAGCCAGAAGAAATATGTCGTGATGACCCCGACACGAGTCTCTCTCTGAAAAGGGCTCCAGAACCTTCTCGCCATGACAGTCTCTGGCAAAAGGGGCAGTCCAGCTGGTGGAAGAGAGCCGGCGGGGAACCGCAAGCGGCCCAGCGGAGTAGAGGACTGTGCTTGAAAAGCGCACGGACGAAAAGGCCCACGAGGAAACCCAGGCAGGTAGTTAGGATGTTTTCGGTTCGGGTGAGCGTTAAAATAAGGAAAAACAAAAATAAACACTCCTGTTTCTAAAAAAAAAAAAAAGAAGATCAAGGCAAAAAAAATATCCTAGCAGGTCAGAACCAGAACCAGAAAGCACGGACACTGACCACGACCTTGCTCTGGCTTTTCAGATGTGGAAACCGCGTCACGGAGGGAAGGGGCCCTGTGCGGCCGCACGCCTGTGCCGCAGGGACAGAGACACAAGGGCCACGGTTAAAAGGGTGAGATCCGGTGTCAGCTCTGAGTTCCAGTCCCCCGGCTCTGCTGCTTCCCCGCAGCGCAGCTGACGCCTTCCTCACGAGGACCTGCCCCGTACGGGTCCCGCATCAGTGAGACGAGACGCGCAGAGCAAGCTCTCTGGAAACGCCGGTCGCTGCTATCCCTGTCGCGTTCACTGTGCTGAGCTCGGCAGGTGGGTCCTAGACTTCTTCCTCTTCGGAGGGAGGGGGGGGGTTGGTCATCTCTTTGGAAACACCCGTCAAGACTGGACAGGCGGGCAGGCCCCCTCAACAGTGCCGTTTCCTGCTACAGGGTGCAGAATGGCTAGCCGGGGGTTGTGCGACAGAGAGAGGAGCCGAGGAGGAAGCCCCAGCTCCTGGGAGGCAGGGGGACCCCGGCAGGGTGAGCCCATGACGGGGACCACCCAAGAGCAGCCAGCATGAGCACCTCCCTCCACCGGCAGCCGCCCTGCTCACCAGAGCAGGTACCTTCCGGGTCTCATTTAATCAAAGAGCTTATCACTTCCTCCTTCCCTCTAGAGTTCAAGGTCCATCCAGCCCTGAGGCCCGGTAGGAGACCGTCCTCCAGCCTGCACCCGCCTCCCCCTCACTAGTTCGTGAGGCTCACCCCAGTCGGAGCCACCTCCCACCCCCAATCCCTGAGCGGCCCCATCCCTCTTTCCTACAGGAGGCCTGGAGAAGACCCCCGGAGGGGCTCCGCAAAGTCAGGGAGGCTGCACAGGCTGGGCCAGGCGTTTGAGGACAGGGGAGGCTGGCCTCTGGGGAGAGAGGCCAGAGGACAGGGGAGGGGAGAGTGGGCAGGGGGTCCAGACAGGCAGGAAGTCAGTCCCAGAAGCTGGGGAAGCAGCTGATGCTGGCATAGCCGAGTCCGGCGGCCTTGCTCCACGACAGGGGCCCGCCACCCAGTTTTGCTTGGAGGGAAACAAGAAAAAGGTTCTAGCCCCCCTAGCCATCTCAAACCTGGTCTCGGAGGCACCTGTGTCTGTCTCCTGGAAGCCAGGAGAAACGTGTGGGACAGGCCAGCAAGGCCAGGAGTTTGGGCCGGGCAGGACCAGGGCTTCTCCACGAAACTGCACCCTTCCAGAGGTTTCTGTGACTTTTGGCCTTTTGTCAGACATACACTTGGCTGACCTGCCCCCGACCCTCGGCTGCCACAGTGACCAATTCCACAACACATACCCCCAGGCTCTTCCTTTCGCCTCCAGAATGAAGTCCAGGACCCAAGCGAGGCCCTCAGGGACCCGCCCCTCCCCCTTCTCCATTGACCTCTCTCGGGCCTCAGCAGCTCCCATGCTCAGCCCTCATAAGGGTCGTCAGGCCCCTGCCCCTGCCAACCTGGTTTATATTTCTGGGCCTTTTGCTCAGGCTGTTTACGCCCTCCAGCTAGAACGCCCTCTCACAGCCAGCAAGCAAACTCCTACTTAACCTTCAAAACCCACTGATTTCATGACACGGTTCCCAAGGCTGGTTGTGAAACTTAAAAAAAAAAAAAAAAAAAATACATGTGTCCCAAGTCCATGATTCTGACAGCTCAGGGATGCAACCAAGGAAAGTCTAGTCTATTTTCAAAGGGCACAAGTGATTCTGGGACACACACACACACACACACACACACACACACCCTATTATAACTGTCTCCCTCAGTGGGCTGTGACTTCTTGTCATCTCAGTGTCTGGAATGCTAGACAACAGCCGCTCAACTGCACCGAATTAAGCCCAGGGGTTGCGAACCCGAGAGCCTGAGAACCTTTACCTGCCTGGGATCTACTCACTGTGGACCCCGTACGGCCGGCGTGTCCCTGGGCCTGGGGCAGCTGTGGGTGTTGGGCTTCCTGCCGGTTGGAAAGAAGGGCATGACCCAGGGGGGGACCTCAGACCCCTCGGGTATCCTCGGCCCTGTCCGGAAAGACCGGAGCCGGGAGGGAGAGGCGGGGATGCCAGCTGGGCCGTGGGGGGGACCCGCAGCTACTGCGTGCGGGGAAGCAGGGCGCCCACAGCTCTGCCCTCAGAGCAAGGAGCCACCTGCTGGGGGCTCTGGAGGGAGACATCATCTCCCAGAAAGCCTGGAGAGACACGGCGCCTCGTCCAAGAAGACGCCGGAGGAGCCACAGCAAGGGGCACACGTCCAGAACTCAGAGCCCCGGAAAGAGACCTACGGGAAGGAAGGACTCAGGTGCTAAAGCTGCTCCTCTCCGGCCACCAGACCTCAGGAGGTTAATCCTCTGGTGCCTCCTGCCCTTGACTCTCAGACGCAGGTGTAAACGAAATGGCACCTGATCACGCCGGTGGGTTCGTAACGCGTGCTAGTTCCCTGCCTGGAGTCCCTGCTGCTCTCTGGGGACGGACAGCCGTCCCAAGGACAGACAGCCATCGCACTCTGCAGACTGCTCAACGAAGCCCAGACCGACTGCCCACCAGACTCCTGGCCCCGTCCTTTTTTATTCTTAAATTCTTTCTTAATGTGTATTTATTTTTGAGAGACAGAGAGAGACAGAGGAGGAGCAGGGGAGGGGCAAAGAGAAGGAGACACGGACTCTGAAGCGGGCTCCAGGCTCTGAGCTGTCAGCACAGAGCCCGACGTGGGGCGCGAACTCACAAGCAGCGAGACCATGACCTGAGCCGAGGTCAGTCGTTTAACAGACTGCGCCACCCAGGCGTCCCCGACCCTGTCCTTTGTGACCCTCATCACTCTCGAGATCACAAAATGACAGCTGACACGGCTGTGCACCAAGCTGCACGCTGGACACTTGAGTTAATTTCATTCCCCTGACAGACGAGGCCGATGAGGCTGAGGGATGTGTCCCAGGCCACGCAATCCTGAGCAGGGAGTCCCCGGGCTGTGAGCGGGGAGAGCCAGGGCAGGCCCCTCAGGCTGGTTCTAAGCAAAATCCCCAGCAAGAAGCAGGAGGCCGGTAACAAGTGAGGGCACTTGGGGGGGGGGGGGGGGGCTTGCGCTTCCCTGCCCCTCACAAGCCTCCAAATGCCAGAGGGACAAGGAGGCCGGCTCTCTCACCCACTAGGTGCCAGGCCACTCAATGGGCTTCCCTCGAGGGATGGGGGAGGAAGGCTCTGAGAGGAGCTCCCTCCAGGCTGCGGGCAGGAGCGGGGCTTGGTCAATGGCTGAAGCCTCATACAATGGAGGCTCTGTCCCTGCCCAGAGTAGGCACCCCCAGCCCCCAGCCTTCCTCCCCCGGGGACTTCCTAGGCATGTCCCTGGTCAATGATCCCCAGGCAGGACAGGTGGGGAGGAGCCCCCAGGAGGAGGCCCCTGGGCAGAAGAGCCCATCCACTCAGCACCCCTCGGGGCAGGGGTTGGGGGGGGGATCCCTGGGAGTTGCCGCCTGGGAAATATATAAACAGGGCTGCCCCAGGCTGGTCCCCGGTGCCCCCCCTCCTCTCTCAGCCCCTAGGGCATTAACTCCTCTGTCTGCAGGAATCCAGCCCAGGCAAGAGGCTCCAGGCTGAAGGACCCGGGGGAAAAGCCTCCTACTATGGGCTGAACCGTCCTGCCCTCATCTCCTGTCCTCATCCCTGGAGGGTCCAGGCCCTTGGCCACGTCCTGGGTGGGCTGTGTGATGGGGCCCCACGGCCCACGGTCTGGAGGCGGGACAGGGGCAGCGTTGACTTTTTGCCTCCCCTTCACCCTTCTGAGCCTCAGTTTCCCTGGAAACACCACTCCACCCCCACCCCCCCCCCCCCCCGACAGTAATGTTAGTGCCGGCGTGGCTTCAGTCGCTCAGTCTAGAGACGGGGCATTTCCATGCCAGCACCAAACCTGAGAGGTAGGCTTCTTCCCCTGTCTTTGAGAGACGGGAAACTGAGGCTCAGATCGGCAAAGCCTTTGCCTGACGTCAGCGGGGAGCACGAGGCGGGACCAGGAAAGGAAGGTGTGCCTGACTCCACCCAAGTTGACAAAGCTGACCTAGGGGAAGGATGGACTGTCCGGGCTGCAGAAATAGCCCAGGCCTCCAGACAGGCTGGGGGAGCTGGGGCTTCCAGGGAAGGGCCCCTCCATGGGAAATGGGGTGAGCCCGCCGGTGAAAGCGGGGGCGGGGGGGGGTCAGGCTCACCTCCAGCAACTTTCCCAGTGACAGTGCCGGTGTTCGCCCATCCCCCACTCAACAAACATTTCACTGGTCACCTACTGCCTGCCAGGGAAGGGGGGGGCAGCTGGGGCCTGGGGACAAAGGAACAAAGGAGAGGCCCAAGTTCCCGTCCACAGGAGGTCTGTACCTGCACCTGCAGGGCAGGAGGCTCCCTGAGCACGGAAGGGGGGTGCCGAGCCCACATTTCCCGCCAGGCAGTGATCCCACAGAAGCCCAGTGGATTCCGGGCCCACGTTTCATTCCAGATCAGAGCCTGGGGCAGGGGTTCTGGGGTCAGACTGATTGCAATCCTGGCTCCAGTATTTGCCAGAACTTGCTTAGCTGCGTATGCACTGCGGGGAGGGGGGCACCTCGGGTTAAGATGAGCCACGAACAAGGTAACGAACGTTGCAACGTGGCGTGGCGCGCACAGGAACTCGCCAGAAGGTGCGACTCGTTACCACACGACAGACAGCCCCCAGGAGACTCGGCGCCTGGCTCCCCAAACACCACAGATGGGAGCCGGCCCACGGCTCCGGCCCCCTCCACACCGGCAGCCCCGACCTCCCAGACCGAGGGGCTGGAGTTGAAGGTGGCGTCCTGGTTCCTGACCTGTACCCAGCGGGCATCCCCCCTCTGGTGCCCGGCATGCCGCCCCCCTCTCCCGGGATGCAGGGGACTGACTTCCCCAAGCAGGGAAGTCGGGGTTCGGTCAGGGAGATGGTTTCACACGGCTGGATTCCAGCAGGGCTCCAGACCGGCCGTGTGCCTCCTGCTTCCCGCCCTTCCGCGAGGAGGGCAGTGGCCCTTCCCCTGGCCTGTCCCACCCCGGGTGCTCACAGCCCCACGGGCCTCCCGATGGGGGAACCCCGGCACCCTCCTCATGTCGACCCCGCTTAGACAACAAGCCCCTGGACCCTGAGCTGATGTCAGAAGGGGAGGAACTTGGGGGCTGGGGGAGGGAGGGGGGGAGGGAGGGTTTGTGAGGAGGGAGGTGGTCCTTCTGGGGAGAAGATGACACAGCTAGGAGAACCTCAGCTCCTCTCTCCCGGGTCACGCCCCGCCACCATAAAGATGCTGCGTGACCGCCCTTCTTAAAAATTAAAACACTGGGGCGCCTGCGTGGCTCAGTCGGTTAAGCGTCCGAGCCTTGATCTCAGCTCAGGTCATGATCTCACAGTTTGTGGGTCTGAACCCCACGTCGGGCTCTGTGCTTACAGGGAGGGGCCTGCTTGGGATTCCCCCTCCCCTGCCCCTCACCCTCTAAATAAACAAACAGGCACTAAGAGGGGTGCCCGGGTGGCTCCGTCCATTAAATGTCCAACTCTGGATTACGCCCAGGTCATGATCTCACGGGTTTGCTGAGTTCAAGCCCCGCATCGGCCTCTGTGCCGTCCGTGCGGAACCTGCTTAGAATTCTCCCGCGCGCTCCCTGTCTGCGCCTCCCTCGCTCGTTTGCTCTCTAAATTAATTAATTAATTAATAAAATAAAATAAAATAAAATAAAATAAAATAAAATAAAATAAACCTCCCTGATCTCCTCCACCCACCACCAGCTTCCCCTGCTCCCCTTGTGCAAGCATTACCTGCAACCCCTGTCCCGACCCAATCCCTTTCTCTGCGGAACCACGTGGGTGGGAGGAGGGGTATCTGCCCCCACTGCTGCGAGGTGCCCAAGCCAGTGGAGCCCATCTCTCCCTTCTTGCAACCCTCTCTCTGCTCTCCTCCCTCTCCGGGGCTCCTCTCCCAGCCCCCTTTCCTCCCACGGGACCACTGGGCTACCGCCAGGCTCATGACTCGGGCCTGACTCGAAGATGCCTCCCTGGGCGACCGCGCCTGTTTCTCGGTTTTGGAGACCGTTTCTGCGGTGACACCTCCAGCCTGACCTTCTCCCCCACCGGCCTGCTCCGCGGACAGCGGGGCACCCTGAAGTTAACATCCGTCCCTGCTCCCGACGGCCACCCGACTCCTCCTCGGCCGCCCATCTCACCCGATGGCGGCGCCAGCTTGCGGGGGGCTGGAGCTCAAGCCTCCGCCTCGCCTTGACCCCTTCTCTCTCCCAACCCCTCAGCAAACCTTGTTGGCTCTGCCTCCTAAATGCATCCAGACTCCGATGACTTCTCGCCATCTCCTCTGCCGCCACGCTGGGCCAAACTGTCACCGCCTCTCACCTGGACCATTAAAACAGCCCCAGACCGGTCTCCTGTTTCCACTTTCACCCCCCTGCCCCACGCACTTTGTTCACGACACGGCAGCCCAGGCACACCGCTGCTCGAACCCTCCAGCGCCTTCCTACCTCGTTCAGAATGGAAGCCAGGGTCCCCACAAGGCCCTGCCTGGTGTGCCCCCGACCCCAAACTGCAGCTCCTACCCGTCTCCACACAGCTTACTCTACCCCAGTCACAAGGACCATCGTGCAGGTCCTCAGACGCCTCACGCACGTTCCTACCTCAGGACCTTTGTGCTTGCTGTTTCATCTGCCTGGAACGCTCTTCCCCCAGACATACACATGGATGGCTCTGTCACCTGCTCCAGGGCTCTGCTCAAAGAGAGGCCCTCCCCATCCATCCTCTTTAAAATAGTACACACACATCCCCCTCACACCGCTGCCCTGCCTTCATAGCATTTAACACCTCTGGACATCTGCACGTTTCGGTTGCTTCTATCAGTTTCCTCCTACCGGGCCGTGCACTCGACAGAGGCAGGAGTATTAGCGTTTTGTTCACTGCTCCATCCACAGCCCCAGGGCAGTGCCTGGCCCCCAGCACGCCTCAACACACACCTGCTAAGTCAATAAAGGGATCCCTGGTCCCACGCCGGCCCCGGGGTCAGGCCCACCGTCACCATCAGGGGAGGGGAGACGGGGGCCAAGGCCCACGGGACACCTGCTCCTAGGACTGTGCCTCCCTCTCTGAAGTCAGCGCGTGGCCGGGACAGCTCCTCCCAGGAGAGCTTCCCAATCGAACCCGCTGCCAAGCTGTACAAGAGGCGGTTCCCCAAAACCAGTGTGGAAAGAGGTCTGGGGCCAACGCCAGGGTGTGATCACAAGAGGGGTAGGGCAGGGCAGGAGGGAGGACTTGGACTATTTTTAAAAACTCACTCCCAAAAAGACCACGTCCTTGTTCTGATGAGTCAGAGGCATGTGACCAGGAGAGGGGACAGGACCCCAGGGCGCCAAGGGCCGCCCCCCCCCCCAGCCACTCCAGCAGGCAGGTGGGAGACCCTGGGACGCGTGCGGCTTTCCAAGGAAGGGGCAGGCAGCTTCCAGCGCGGCTGCCGGGGCACAGCCCAGCGCTGCGGCATAGGCTGGCGGGCCGTGGACAGTGGGGGAGGCCTCCCTTTCAAAGCCCACTAGAGTCCGCTCTGGCTCCAGCCCTTTCCCTTCAGGCCCAAGCTCTTCCTCTCTCGGGGAGCGGGCTGTCTGTTTTGTCCCACAAGAAAAGTCTGGGCAGGAAAAAAAAAAACCTTTGCAAACTCAGAGCTAAAAATACTCCGTCCACCCAACCAAGGCAGGGCGAGCTGGCCGGCAGCATCTGAAGCCTCCTGAAACACAAGCCCTACACGAGTCCCAAGGGATTCAGAGGCCTCGGTGACATGGCCCAGGATAGCTCTGGCTGAGCTCTCAAAGCAGCCAGCACTTAGATCCAAACCACCCCCCCCCACCCCACCCCCGTGACAACGTGCCACCTTCCCCAAGCAAGATGCGCATTTCCCAGCAGCTCTCTGTTCTCCCCACCTGGGAGGGTGGGACAGAAATTCAGGTCTTCCTACCAGCCCCACAAGGGGGCAGACCATCCCACGAGTCGGTGGGATCGGCCCCATTCTCCAGACGAGGAAACTGAGGCTGAAGAGAGGGAGAGAGATTTGTCCAAAGTCCAGAAGCTCCAGGATTAGACTGAGGTGTGTCCGGATCTTTCCCCTGGGGCAAACTGCCTCTCCCTCATCAGGCCAGGGGGTCCATCCCACCCCCTCGCAATTAACTTCACATTTCGGAGAAGGCACTGCCTGGGCCTAGGGGAAGGGGAACAGAGAGGCTGGGCTGGAAGCGGGGGGGGGGGGGGGGGGGGTGGCAGGGAGACTGAGGGGTGATGTCAACCACAAAACGGCTTTGCCCTGAACCCCGGACCCAGGACACTGACCCACACAGGGAGCTGCTTCCAATCACCCGTCCTCCTTCATGGCCAACTTTAACAAGGTCCTAACTGGTGCTCACCAACCCAGTAATGGGGCTCTCAGGAACAGGTAACTGATGCGGCCCACACCCAGGCCCTACAGAGAAGTCCCCAACTCCCTCCCCTCACTGCTTCTGCCCTTGGCAC
This sequence comes from Felis catus, assembly GCF_018350175.1. NCBI lineage: Eukaryota > Metazoa > Chordata > Mammalia > Carnivora > Felidae > Felis > Felis catus. The sequence goes on along the minus strand of NC_058375.1, from coordinate 12,520,300 downwards.
TGAGAGCTGAGAGCTCACCCCTGCCCCCATCCCGCTCCCAGAGTGGTGGCCACTTGGCCCGTGGAAAATGGGGGGCCTGCTGCGCTCAGGGCTGCACCTGTTCTAAAGCGGTCTCTGGCCCCGTGGTGGTGGCCGGGGGTCCTCAGGTGACCCTTTTTTGCCACCATCATACCCCAGGTGTTGTTCTGAGGAGAGTAACCTCTGTGGCCAAACCTGGCTGGGTTTACCCTCTGTGACAGTAACATTTATTCTACTGCTCTGTCCCTGGGCTCCTCTTCCGGAGGAGAACCACAAGAATCCCTACCCCGTAGGTTATTTTAAGGATTAAATGAGATAATAGCACATAGAGTGCCTCACTGAGAGCCTGGAACACAATAGGACCTCAAGAAATGTTTGCTGGGTGCCCGGGTGGCTCAGTCGGTCGAGCGTCCGACTCCTGATTTCGGCTCAGGTCGTGATCTCTGTGAGATCGAGCCCCACGTCGGGCTCTGTGCGGACAGCACGGGGCCTGCTTAGGATCCTCTCTCTCCCACCCTCTCTCTCTGTTCCTCCCCTGTGCGCTCTCTATTTCTCTCTCAAAATAAATGAATACCGCGTTTTTTAAAACGTGTTTGTTGAATGAATTAATGAACAACTAAGTGTCTCCTTCAATGTGGACCGGCAGTGTCCCAGGTCCCGCGGCTACGGGGGGCGGTGGGGGGCGGCCTCTCGTGCGGTGTCTGACCATGCCACACCCCCCACTGGGTGCCCAGTGCCGTGCTCGGGGGACCGTCAGCAGCTTGCCTGACCCTGAGGCTGACCCTCGGCTATACAAGCTCCCCAAAGCCTCCACCCATCTCGTGCCGCTTTCAAAGTGAAGGTTCCAGGAAAGGGGGTCACGGTCAGGAAAGGGGAGGATCCCAAAGCCAGACAGCAACGCTAAGTTCCCTTAGTTGGCGCGAAACACGCAAACGACCGAAGCTCAGCCCGTGGCATCAGGGAGACATTGCGATTCCCTGAATTCGCGCAGTCAGGCAGAAGCAGGGCTGGGGAGCCGGCTGCAGATGTGGACCCCTCTCCGTAAAGCACCCAGGATGGAGAATCGGCTCTGGGAAGAGCTGCGAGTATGGGGACACTCCCATTCGCTTGCTCGATCTCAAACATATTCTGCTGAACTCGGGGACGGAAGCCACCCCTCCAGGCCACAAAGTTACAGTGACCCCCCGGCGTGCCCAGGGCTCTCACTGGACACAGCACCAGGAGTATCCTCAAGTGACCTACAGACTGGAAGGATGGAGTCCGGAACTCCAAGCAGGTGCTCCCTGCTGGTCAGAGGACGCATGCCCAGATACCTGGCCACTCCTTGCCAAGACCGAGCCTTTGGCCAGGCTCATCCAAGGTCTGTGCTGCGGCCAGGGTGTTGGGCAGAGGACAAGGACCCCACCTCCTTCCAGATCCGGCTACAAACCAAGAAGCGAGTGATGGAGTTCACACACCTACGCGTATCCCATCTGTGTGAGAACCGAGCTCTCCCGGGCCTATTCCCTCCCTCCGGAGACCAGACAGATCAAGACAGAAAAGCCAGGCTTCATCTCTCTGGATCCCCAACACACCCCTGAATCATCCTACAGACATTTACTGCACACTCTGTATACCAGGGACCATGGAAAGTTCCGGAGACTTGCCGATGAGCAAGGCAGCCTTGATGCCTGCCCTCCCAAAGGCCGCGGTCCCGCAGGGAGACATGTACTTAGGGCACACAAATGCGTACATCCCTACGAACCACGGTACGCGCTCTGAGGGCAGGGAGAAGGATCAGTGGACGGCCGCCCACTCTGGCTCTCCCAGGACCGACGCCCGTCCCGTGTACCCCATGGGGTCATTCGATGGCCTGCCCTACATCATGACCACACAGAGCAGGGCACACAAAAACCTGGCAACGGCCGGGTCACCTCTGCCAGGGGCCCCGCCTCCGGGTGGCCTGGGCCAAGGCACACAGCTGTCGGGCCACCGAGAGCCTTCCCACCTCCCAATGGATGTTTGCGTTTTGTGCCAAACCGGATGGCTTAGGCATCCAAGGAATACAGGATGTTGTGGGCTCTTTTTTCCCTCTTTTGCTTTTGTTTTTTTTCTTTTAACATGTGGGGGAGGCAGTATTGGATCTCAAAATTCCCATCCCACCTTGAATTAGGCAATTAGTTGCACCGATCCATCTAAGGCAATGGCTCCCAACTGGGGGTGGTTTTGTCCCCCCGCCCCGCACCCAGGGAGTTTTGGCAATGTCCGGAGACATTTGGCTGTCACAACTTGGCGGGGGAGGGGGCTGCTACTGACATCTAGTGGGTAGAGGCCGGGACCCTGCTGAACACACCCAAGGACGGCCCAGGACGGCCCCTACGAGAGAATGACCCGGCCCAGGTGTCAACAGTGCCAAGGTGGAAGTCCCAGGGCATCTGGTCGAGTCCTCTGAGGATCTAGAACAGATACTGGCCTGTCAACGTGCCAGTCATTACTCACGGGGACACAAAGACCAGAGTTGTTGCCACCGGTCTCCATGGTAGATAATGCCAGGCTACGAGCCTAAAAGAAATCGCATTTCGCTGTGTTCACCCGCCTCTGTGGCTCTCCCACACCAGACTGTGCCTCTCTGTGCGTCCCCACCACCTGGTCCGGCCTCTGGAACACAGAAGGCGGGAGGCAGGGAGGGGGCAGACTGTGACCTCCTGGGGCACAGGCCACACCTTGTGCCTCTCTCAGCACCTTTCCGGCCCCGAGCAGCCGTCTTAGGTTAAGGAATAAACAAGCAGACTGTGAGCTCTCTGAGGCCAGGGGTTATGCCCCACTCCCCCGATGTGTCCCCAAGCCTAGCCTAGCGCATGGCTCAACACTAGGACCCATCTAGTCATCGGTCCCTGCTCCTTGGAGCTCACAGTGTGGCAGGAGAACGGAACAGGTACCACGAATAAACACCGACATGGGCACAGGAGAGCAAGAGAGAGGGAGGCAAGAAGGTAGGAAGGGGGCGTCCAATGGGAGTCAAGGGCATCGCTTCTCTCTTCCCGACGACCAGGCCCAGGCACTCATTCACTCAGGACAAGCAGGACTGCGCCCCGGCACTGGGCACAGACAAGAGGCAACGGCTCCTTGGGTTGCCCCCCGCCACCGAGGAGTGCCCACATCAGGGTCGTAACACCTCACACTTATTAATTGGTTGCTAAGCGCCCAGGCTGATTCCAGGCCCTTTACTCATATAATTACTTAATCTTCACAACAACCCTCTGAGAGAGGGACCGGTATCATCCTCGTTTACAGATAAGGAAACAGAGGCACCGAAATGGCAAGAAAACTGCTCGAGGTTACGTGCTAGATGGGAGGAGTGGGATTCGAACCCAGACCATCTGGCAATGGGGCTGGGACAGCCAGCCACCGGCCAGCAGGGGGCCCTCCCGAGCTGCTTGGTTAGACACCCTGGTGAGCAGATGGGGCCACAAGGACCCTGGGGAGTGGGTGGCAGAGGGCTCCCGTAGGGCAGCATATCTGGAGGTCCTGGGGGACTAGCAGACCGTGCTCTGACCCAGAGCCCCTGGAGACGGTTCTAGCTGCCCTGCGCCCCCTCTCTCCGGGTGCCAGCCCCAGGTCCCCGGAGCAGCTGGATGTGAAGGCGTTAAGTCTCACTGGGCATTCTGGTCTGGAACCACCTGGGGGCTGAGGGCAGGGACATGTTCCGGTGAACAGCCGGGATTCGCCCAGACAAAGACACCCGGACGGGGACAGCCTGTGCCGACCGGTGTGGGCACGGCTACGTGCCCCCCGGCACTGCACTGTGGCTGAGGACGCCCGTGATGTCAGACCACACCTAGAAGGACCCCGAGAACTGGCGGCATCGACTGCCCTCCTAATCCGGGTCCTTAAAAGAGCGCCCACTGGTCCAAGCAGGGGTTACCCACAGGGACCGACGGCACGAACCCACTATTGTTCCTCCATCGAGCATTCTGTATTTTCCCACCCTCCGCACTGTCAGAAGAGGGGTCTTTGGGAGGGTGAAATGCCAAAGAATTCCCTCCTGAGGACCCTGCTCTAAAGACTCAGCACGAGCTCTGCAATCAGGCAGCCCAGGGGCGCATGGGTGGCTCAGCCGGTTGAGCCTCCGACTCTCGGTTTCAGCTCAGGTCCTGATGTCACATTCATGAGATGCAGCCCCAAGGAGGGCTCTGCGCTGACAGCGTGAAGACTGCTTGGCATTCTCTCTCTTTGCCCCACCCCTGCTCAGGCACGCGCACTCTCTCTCTCTCTCTGAAAATAAACATTTAAATTAAATAAATAAATAAATAAATAAATAAATAAATAAATAAAATTAATAAATAATTTAAATAAAATAAATAAATAAATAAGAAAAGAATCAGGCAGCCCAGACTCCAAATCCCGACCCAACGTGAGCAGTTACAGCAGCTGTATGACTTGACCTCTCTACACCTCAGTTTATTCATCTGCAAACTGGGTCTAATGACACTGCTGGGACCCAGCTAAATAATACACGCGTTCATTCATTCAACCCGTATTTCTAAGGCACCTCCGTGAGCCAAGTATTGTTCCAGGTGTTTGGGATACATCAGTGGACAAAAAAGGAAAAGCCCCCCCCACCCCGGGTCTCGCCCTGATGGGGCTCACAGAGCCTAGCCCTGTGCCTGGCACGGAGAGGGTATTCCATAAGCACCTGTGCCTACCCTCAGCCTGAGTCACTGTCCCACATCACACTCCCCTATTTGGGTCCTCCCTCGCCCCACCCTGGAAGGGTCTAAAACCTGCGCTCGGTCTGCCCTCTGGAGTGGCTCAGAAAAAGGCTCCTCCCTCCTACCTAGGACACCCTCCTGTGCCAGCTGTCCCTCCCTCCCCACATCAACCACACCCCCCACTAGGATGTGCTCCCGATGCCACCGCCCCACTTGTTAGTTGAACCAACACCTCTCGGGTGCCCGCCACGTGTCGGGGGCAGGTGGGGGGGTGGACCGCCCTCGGACGCCACCCGGGTTGCGTTTCCTCCTTGCAAAGGTCGGGGCACACATGGGAACGCGGCAGCCTGGGCTGACAGCCGGGCACACTGGCTCACGTCAGCAGCGGACATAGAAAATCAATGCCGTGTCTCTAGAAGCAGCCTCCCCGCCTGGCGGCTAGGAAGCGTGAAATCCCACGGCCGTCATTCACCTGAAGTCCCAGCCGGGCCGCTCTCACCATCCTGGCGTAGTTTCCATTCAAAAAAACGGAGCCCTGCGTGGTGGTTCACATGTGACTTGAGGAGACCCCCCAAGCGTCCAGGTACAGAGCCAGGCCCCCAGGCAAGTCTCCCACTCAATGCGGAGGCCTCAAGCCCCAGAGTCTGTTCACGGCTCTGCCTGAAACGTCCAGCGTCATACCTGGCATCTAACAGGCCTGAACGAATGCTGGTTGGATTGAATGAAGGAAACACGCTCAGAGAGGCAAAGGGACTTGCTCAAGATCACACAGCTGGAGAGCAGGCCAGCCGGGTCTGCGCGGCTCCAAAGCCTCTATCTGGCCTCCCCTTGAACTTTCCCACATTTGGGCCTTTGCAGCCCGGCAGCTGTGGCCGGAGCTGTGCTGGGACAGCCTTCCCCAGGCAAAGCCACAGCCTCTCCAGGCCTCAAGAGAGCTGAGACAGCCACATGAGACCTTATTAGGGAAAAGCAAAAGAAAGGAAAGCGAAAAGTCTCTTGGCAGAGGAAAGGCCAGTCTTGTGAATCGTGGGACACAGAATATTCTGTTCATAGCTGGCCCCGGGGCAGGCCAGGGAGGTCAGGGAGCCCCGCAGCCCCCAGGGACCTACCCCAGCCCGCTGAAAACACAGCGTCAGGATCGGGTGGGCCTCGGGCTGAGGGTCAGCCCGGCTCTGTCACCAGCTCCCGCCAACGCTGGGCACGTCACTTCCCCTCCCGGGGTTCGGATTCTCCCTGACTGTGAAAACAGCCAAAGGCCACGTTAGGGCTGCCTCTGCCTACAGGGCTGGGGGCAGGGAGGGGGAGGTAGGACGTGAAAGCCAACGCGTCCCTCTCTCCCCAGCCGAGCTCAGCCCCACATCCCGCCCACCCCGTGGCGGAGCTGATGCCCCGTTCTGCCCCGTCGCCAGCTGCCCACAGAACCACCCATGCTGTTCCCGGCTGCTGGCGTCGTGGGGGAGGCAGCCTCCACTCACCCTGAAGACCTGCTGGTCACTGCCAGCTTAGACGACTAGCACGTGAGGACCTTCCTGAGCACCTACTATGTGCCAGGGGCTCTGCAAATACCGTATCGCTTCATCCTCACGATGGCCCGAGGAAGCAGGAGCTGGGATTCCCATCTTCCCGAGGGAGCCACTGACGGAGGCCCTGCCCGAGATCACACAGCTAATCAGACACAGGATCCTGATCCAGGTCCTGAAGGCTCCGATCTGTGTCCTCACTCTTACTGGTGTGACAACTCCAGGAGGGCAGAAACGGTGGCTGGGCCCTGGCTGTCCCCGCAGTGCCTCGTGCATCGTCTTCAAGAGAAGGCTTATTTGGTGGCTAGTGAGGTTACGACTCCCAAGCCCCAGCCCAGGCCCCAGCAGAGCTTCGCATGCCGCGAGCGGAGAGACCGCCCTGTGCTCCTGCCCGCAGCACCACGGCCCTCGGCTGTCCTGGGCTTGGTCCTGCCTGCCGGGGACCCCAAACAGCCTGTCCCCACTTTGCAAAGGGGGAGTCTGAGGCCTGGGTTCAGAGAAGCCAGAGAGCAAACCTACGAGACACCAGCATCCTAGCGTGCGTGGTCCTAACGGCAGCAAGGAGGGGAAAACCGGGGGCCGGGGGGAAGCACGGGCTTTGCAGGCAGACCCCTCCCCAGCTCCCACACCAGGCCCACCCCATTGGCCGTGTAAAGTAGCCTCAGTTTCCCCCTCACTATAAACCAGACATGGCAGCCCCTGACCACTGGACGGTAATGGCAATTGAAGGCAGCTACCTCGCTTAGGGCAGGTGCCTTTTCTTCCCCCAGGGGTGCCCACTTATCCCGGCCATCAGCTGGGGCGGGGGACTCAGACCCTGGTAGCCCCCCAGGCAGCCAGCCCAAACGGGTTCACATTCAGATCTAGATATACCTGCTTGAGACCCAGATCTTCCGGGGCCCCAGCATGACCGACCGAGTCGCTGGGCCCTGGGAATTCAAATCCAGCTAGAACGGGAGGTGGGAGAGCAGGGGTGCTGAGCCCCTGACAGGGATCAGAAACCCTGGTCTCCAGGGTGCCTGGGAGGGGCCCGGTCGATTAAGCATCTGACTTTGGCTCGCAAAGCTCAAGGTTAGTCGGTTCAAGCCCCGCATCTGGCTCTCTGCTGTCAGCATGGAGCCTACTTGGAATCCTCTGTCTCCCTCTCTCTCTGCCTCTCCCCTGCTCGTGCACTCCCCCCGCCCTCTCTCTCTCTCTCTCTCAAAAAGAAATAAAACATTAAAAAGAAAAAAAGAAAAGAAACCACCCTGGTCTCTCCAGGGCACCCAGATCTAGCCTGGCTGGGGGAAGACAGTCCCTGCCCCCAGTGCCCCTGCGGACCACGTCCAACCCGCTGCCCCGTGTCACCCTCCTCTGAACACCCAGAGCCCCAGTCACGGAATGATCCATTTCCACAGGATCCCGGAAACCACGGAGGGCATACCAAGAGGAAGGCCACGGCCGAGAGGTGGCACAATAGAGCCAAGACTGACCCCCCAGAGCCTGTGGGCTGGGGAGGCCACTTGTCCACACCACCCTCATCAGGTGGAGTCTTCTCTTCTATCTGCTTAGACCCAGGTTTTCTGACCACAGCAATAGGCCCCATGCAGGAAACGGGCCGTTGGACTCCAGGCTCCTGCCAGCAGCCCCACAGGGCATCAATCCCTAGTTCACAGATGAGAAAAATCCGAGCTCAGAGCCTGAGTCAACTTGGCCAGGATCTCTGCAGGTAGTCGGGAGGTAGAGGTGGGATTCGAACCAGATCTTCTGGCTCCTAGAAGAATCCATACGCAGCCACCCAAGCCACCCAGCACAACTGTCTGCAAAGCTCCACCTTTCAGCTAACATTCATTAGTGTGCCAGGCACTGTCCTGAGCGCTTGACATGGGACAATTCTCTGAATCGGCCCAAGGACCAGGTTGGGAAACAACTGAACCGCAGGGAGACACAGGACACACAGAGAATAAGAGGCAGCAGTGGGGATCAAAACCAAAAGCCAAGGCTCCTAGCTGCCATCGCATCTACTTACGTCCCCACCCCACCCCCAACATTTTGCTGTCTTCTCACCACTACCCCCAACAGAAGCAGAGCCCTTGACCTACGGCAGAGACCCCACTGTTGGAAAGCAGTCATGGGCTCGCCAAGATTTCAGGAGCACCACGGCTCTGACTTGCACGAGGAGACAGCTGAAGGCTGAGGCCAAGGAAGGGTGGGAGCTGGGGAGGCCCCTCCATCCCCCCTCCCCATTCTCCCCTGCCCAGCAGAGGGAGCCCGCGTGAGGGTGTCACTCCCCTGCCTGCACTCTGTCCAGAGCCCCAGAGCCACAAGCTCCTCAGCGCGCCGCATTCACCAAAGACCAATGTTTGCTGAGCGCCTACTATGGACCCAGCCTCATGGGGAAACAAACAGGGAAAACAAAAGACAACCTGAGCTCCAGGAGCAGAGGCTCCCCCCAGCTGCCCCAGCCACAGTGACCTGCCTTCCCAAGGGTACGACCCTTCCTTGGCCCGGAAGCCATGCCCCACCTCATCTGCCTGGGACACTCTCACCTTCATTTTGAGCCTTAACACAAACCGACTTCAGGGAAATCTTCCATGGCGCCCACTGGGAGAGCTGGACACCTAATGCTGGGCTAGAACCATTTGCTTTGTTTTCTGACTCCCCCACCAGACTGTGAGTTCTTTGAGGGCAGAAACAATGGTTTTCATTTGTGTCCCTCCAGTACCCAGCATAGCATTCAGCATATGGTAAGAGATTCAAGAGATGTTGGATGGATGGATGGCTGGGTGGGTGGGTAAGTGAATGAGTGAATGGATGGGTGGATGAGTGGGTAGATGGGCGGGTTAATGGGTAGATGGGTTAATGGGTGAGTTAACGAGTGGACAGTGGATGATGGATGGATGGGTGGATTATGGATAAATGGGTGGGTGGATGGGTTGTGGATGGTGGATGAATGGGTGGGTGGATGGGTGGGTGAATGATAATAAATGGGTGAGTGGATGGATGGGTGAGTGGGTGGATGGGTAGATAGATGGATAGATGGGTGAGTGGATGCATGGGTGGACAAATGATGGATAAACGGGTTGGTGGATGGATGGATGGATGGATGGATGGATGGATGGATAGATGAAAGGATGGATGGGCAGACGGGTAAATAAATAAAATGAGTAAGTGATGAGCAAACGACAGGAGTCCATAGGTAGTGACCAGAGGCCACTGGGCTTAGGGCTTCTACTTCAACCTGGAATTTACGGAGTTCAGCTACCCAGGGATCCCAGCTTTGCCCCAGGTATTTAGTCCAACCCAACCATTTTCTAGACACATGTTCCCCTATCCTGGCCGAGCACTCCCACGTCATCGCAGTCTAGCTCCTTCACCAGGCTGCAGCATAAGTAACATAACGTCCAAGACAGGGTCTGGCTTAACAATCACGTCCTCGATGCCCTCCCTTGGGCCAGGCCACTGCAAGCCTTGACAGATATTTGTTGAATGAATGACAAACAAATGAACAAAAGACCTAGGGAGCCTTCTAAACATAGAGATCTCTGGGTCTCAGCTGAGATCTAACTTGTGTAGAATCTCCAAGGGTGAGACTCAAGAATTCGTATTTTGTTCAAAGGCTTCCTGGCAACTCCAGTAAGCAGCCAGGCTTGGGGAACACTAGCTGATGGGGAAGAGAGGTCTCACCGGCGACTGAAGGCTGTGACCACGGATGAGGGCATCTCTGAACAGAGCCAGACAGAGGCACCACCAATCCCAGCAGATCATTCTCTGAAGCACGTTTTCATTCAAAGAGAGTCTAACAGCCTTTTGCAAAGTGTGGCCCTTGAGCTACTGACTTCAGAACCACTTGCGAGAGGAGGGGTTTTTTTTGTTTTTTTTTTTAAGTAGGCTTCACATCCAGTGAGGAGCCCAACACAGGGCTCAGACTCACAACCGTGAGATCAAGACCTGAGCCGAGATCAAGAGTCAGACACTTAACCGACAGCCGCCCAGGTACCCTGAGTGAGGAGGCTTTTTCAAAAAGGTCGATTCTAAGGTCCAACCCCAATCCACAAACTTAAGAGCCTCTTGGGGTGAGGCCCAAGAATCAGCATTCTTAGTCTGGGCGAGCCTACAATACACAGATGTACGAGAATTCCTGGCTCGTGGGGTCCCCGGGGCACTGAGACCACCTGACGTGCACCTGCGCACACACCTCGCCTCCGGGGGGGGGGGGGGTGACAACTTCAGTGACACCAAGAAACCCCACAAATGACAGGAAGAGGTCAGAGGTACCGAATGTGCCCATTCCTCAGAACGTCAGCCTTGAAAGGAACCAACAGATCACCGAGCCAGGCCTCTCATCTTACAGATGAGGAAACTGAGGCCCAGAGAGGGCTGCGACTTGCCCCAGGTCAGACAAGAGTGAGGGCCAGAGCCAGGATAGAAGGCAGGTGGCGGGGTCCCAGGCTCACTCCATGGTCCCAGGCTGCCCTGGCCGGCAGAGGAGGCTCTGCCCCTCCCTGACATCCGCTCCCAGGTGAGCCAGGCATCCTGGGAAACACCTTCAGCCGAGCACGGGCAGCCAGCCCTGGGCATCTCGGCCCGTCTCGCTGCCCCAGGAAAACATGCCAGCTTCTTGAGTTTAAACGTTTAAAACGGTCCCGAGTAGGAGCAGCTGGGTAGTTCAGTCGGTTCAGCGTCAGACTCTCGATTTCGGCTCAGGTCATGATCCCCCAGTTCGCGAGTTTGAGCCCTGTATTGGGCTTCACGCTGACAGTGTGGAGCCTGCTTGGGGATTCTCTCTCCCCACCTCTCCCTCTCTGCCCCTCTGCCGCTCGCTCTCTCGTGCACTCTCTCTCTCTCTAAATAAATAAACTTTAAAAAAAAAAAAAAAAAAACAGTCCTGAGGAACCACCAACATCAGGGTTTCTCAGGCTGCATATTCAAGGGAACACTGATATTGTCTGGAAATATGCTAATAGGGACCCACAGAAGAAAAGAGGTGTTCAGTGGCCCAAAACTACACAAGAACCAGAGTAGGGCTCTCCCCCCGGACATCAACAATACTCAGCATGTTAAAGGCACTGAAAAGTCCTGCGATTTCAGAATCTGCTTAAATCATGGTACACACGAAGCAAGTTGTCAGTGATGAGGAGGAACGTGCCTTGCCCAAAGTCACAGGGCCCGGAGATGGGGGCAGTGGGACTTGAGCAAGACAGCCAGCCCCGAGTCCTTTCCAGCGACCATTCGCTGAGCATTCAGCGAGATGATCCCCTTTGTTGATTACTATCGTGTCTGCGTTTATTCCAACGGGAAGGAGAGGGGGTGGGCAGGACCCGGCAGGAAGTCACGCCCACGGAAAGCAGCCAGGAGTTGAGGCGGGTGATCCAGCTTCCCGAATCTCCTTCTGTTCCGGGGTCTGCCCTCACTGGGTGTGCAACCTGAGGCAAGTCACAGCCCGTCTCCAGACTAAGACGTCTCCGTGCATAAAGTCAGGAGCCCGGACTACGTGATCCCAGAAGGGCCTTCCAGTTCTAAACGAGTCTCTGACTCCCATCATCCCACCTTCGCTCCTGTTTCCCATTCCTCTCCCAGGTCCCAAGTCCCCTTCTCTGTAAACAGCCAAGACCACTCTCCGGCCGAGCTGCCAGGCGGGGCTGAGCTCTGCCCAGTGGTGGACGCAGCCCTGTCTTTGCTCTCCCTGCCGCTGTCGTTTCGCTGGGCTTCATGGTGACTCACGGAAGTTTCCCCACGGGCCCCTCATGGCCGTTTCTCAAGCGTGGATGGATGCTTGGGGTGGATTTTCCCACCTGGGGCCCCAAAGAGATGGTTTTGTAGAGAGCTCCGTGGGAGGGGACGTGGCGGAGGAAGCGTCTCGCACACAGGGAGCTGTCACTGGACCCTCGGGAAAGTTCGCCAGTCTCTCTGCACCTCACTCCGCACATCCACAGCACAGCCAACGACACCCGGCTCTCTGCTGGGCGCAAGGTGGTGCACAACCCACGCTCTATCATCGGCTGCTCTCCGTCGGGCTCTCACAGTTGTTTCTTCACTTTAGTCTCCCCTGGCTCCCCAGGCGACGGAGGCCGGGAAGCAGGGAAAGTGGCAAATGTCTGACTCATGGATTCCTAGGAACCTGGATCTTAGATTTGTGGGTTACCACGACTGGTAGAGACTCCAGATTCTCAACCTGCCCATTTTGCAAAAGAGGACATCAAGGCTCCGAGCAGAGTCGGGGACGGGATGAGTTGGACTAGATGGGGAGCCCCAAAGTGGGGTGGACAGAACGCTGGGGTCCCCACAAGATTCCATCAGGTGATGTGCCAGGGAAGGGCCCGGCTGAACAGTCTGACGGGGACCGGAGGGCTTGCAAAGGAGGGCTCCAGAGTCAGGCGGATCAGGGGTCCAGTTCTGCCATTCGCCAGCTGTGTGGTTTGGGGCAAACTGCTTACCCTCTCTGTTCCTCAGCTGCTCCGTCTAGAACATGGAGGTAATCACTACGCACGCCTCGCAAAACTGCCACCAAGAACAGAAAGATGAATACATAGTGCCTGGCGCCCTCTGGGCCCTCAGCAAACACTGGTTATTTTTTCAGTCCTTTGCAATCACATTTCATACTATCCCTGCTTCACAGATGAGGTCACCAAGACTCCAGGGAGGCAAGACACTTATCCGCCCAGAGTGTTAGGGCCCACAAGGGGCAGGGCTCTGCTCCCCATCTCTCCCGACCCTCCCCTCCACCCGAGGATGAGGCCTCTACCCCGCGCATGTGAAATACAGAGGCCCTCCCCAGCAGGGACGCCCTCCCTCGCCGGCCACGCGTGACCTAGCCTAGCCCCAGAGGGTTTTCCACTCACTCACTGGGGAGGAAGCCAGTGCCCAGGAAACTGCTAATACAGCCCGTGGGGCTCTGGCTCCGAAGGCCAACTCCCAGTTCCCGGCAAGAGCCCAGCTCCTCCCTCCCACAAGCACCGCCCATTCTCTGCAAGAGAGCCCGGGGTGAGGGGTGAAACATCTAGAAGCACTAGGGACACTAGGGGATGACAACATTCAACTAAAGCCTCCAGTGGGCCCCTCCCAGGGGTTACTCACCACCGGCTTCTACCCTTGAGGCTCTGACTGTTTCCCTCAAAGCACCAGACCCCCAGCCTGGATGCCCTGTTATGCTGGGTGACCGCAGGCAAGTTGCTCAAACTCTCTGAGCCTCGGGAACCTTTTTGGGAAAGGGAGATGAGCTGAGTTTGGGAAGCGCTAAAGAAGCAGCAGGGTCGGGGCTCCTGGCTGGCTCGGTCGGCCGTGCGTGTGACACTCGATCTTGGGGTCGTGAGTTCGAGCCCCACGTAGGGCGAAGTTACTTAAAAACAAAATCTCTGGGAAAAGAAAAAAAGGCAGCAGCAGGGTTCACAGAATGATCTAGGAATCAGAGAGCCTGTAATCTCTTCCAAAGGTCTCCCTGGTGTCTCCTGTCCCTTCCAACGCAGGCTCCACCCAGAACAAAACGTTCTGGTCATGGCCCTCCCTCGCCCCAAACACTTGAATGGCTCCCTCCAGTGCTCAAGATAAAGGGCGAGCGCCTAGTGAGACGTACAGAGGTACAGAGCAACTTAGGGGCATCGGCCAGAGCTCCCTCCCTGGTGGGACAGGCCCTACTATGTGCTCATCCCCAGCCTTGGCACACACCCGGAAGCCTTTTCCCCTCCCTGAACCGCCTCTTGGCTGCTTGGCTCAGACTCTGCCCTGGGAAACCCCTGGGAGCCCCCACGCCTGGGTTGGGCGCTCTCCCATCATCCCATCGGCTACCTGTCCACCTTCCCCACCAGAAAAAGGATGAACCGTACTTCATCCCACGAGCCCAGTGCCCGGCTCCCAGCAGGTGCTCCATAAACGTGGGACAGGAAGTCAGAAACGCCAAGGACAGACCAGTGAAAACACATTCACTGATCCGCTTTGGCGGCCTCCTCTGCGGAATAGGAATGTTGTAGGGGGAGCCGCGGGTGGCCTGGGTGTGGACCCGGGCTTGCGGGCAGGCGTCTCTCTCTCTCCTTCTGTGACGGGAGGGCAACGCGGGAACCTGTGTCGCCCTCGCTGGGGGACTCAATGAGCTCCTCCTCCCGGGTCCCCTCTTCCCTCCAACTGAGATGCCTTTCCCGGCCCCCCCTCACCTACCCAGCATCTCAAAAGCCAGCCACACGTGCTGGCGTCTCGTCTGCCAATGCCACTTGGGACCCCAGCCCCATCACTCCCCCAAAGCTGCTCTTACAGAAGGTCCCACCTGCCCCCGATGACGCGCTAATGGCACCCCAGTCCGAACCTCAGCCCGGGGGCTCCCCGCTAGGACTTCTGAGCAGCCTCTTCACAGAAACGTGACCTGGACCGGACTCTTGATTCTCGAAAATCCATGCTTCCCGCCCTCCCTTCACCACCTTGCTTCATGACACCGCCCACATACTCATAAGAAGATTCCAGGACACGTCGGATTCCTCTTCTTTCCCTCACCTGCTGTGAACCATCCACCAGCGATTCCAGCCGCTGTCTCTCTGACAGATAACCCGAATCCAGCTGTCCAACTGCGCTGCCACAATTCAAATGCGTACCCTCAGTCGGTTAAGCGTCCGACTTCGGCTCAGGTCGTGATCTCACGGTCCGTGAGTTCGAGCCCCGCGTCGGGCTCTGTGCTGACAACTCAGAGCCTGAAGCCTGCTTCAGATTCTGTGTCTCCCTCTCTCTCTGCCCCTCCCCCCACTCATGCTCTGTCTCTCTCGGTCTCAAAAATAAACGTTAAAAAAAAAAAAAACCAATTCAAATGCGTACCACCCACACCCTTTCTCCGGGCCCAGCCCGCCCCCGCCGGTGCGTCTGGTCCTCCCCCCACCACCCTCGCGCGGCCAGAGCATCCTGCCCAAAGCGGAGCCTACAAGGCTCCCGTGGGATGCGGTGGGTCGGAGAGCTGGAACGCAGGCCCCGTGGGCCACCGGCAGGCGAGGCCTCACCTTCCGGGTCTTTGTGACTGTCCCTCGGCCCACAGCGCCTACTCGAGTACCGCCAGGTAACAGGCACTCAGTAAATCATTTTTGAATAAATTCTCTGGGGGAAGGTAAATTTCCTAACAGAGCTATTGACAGCTGGAGTCTTGGGGTTGTATTTCACTGATGAAGGTATATATGTGAAATGAACTGAACAAACTTCCAAGGGCTTCCAGCTGCATCTAGATTAACCGTCCTAACTGCCCGCCTCGATCTGTTTTGCTGTCCACAGCCGCTTCCTGTACTGCCCTCTTCCCCTTGCCCGCTGCAGGCTCTAGACCGTCTGCCGCTTAAACAGGCCAAGACCATTCTGGCCTCAGGGCCTTTGCATTTGCTATACCCCTGCCTAGAATACTTTCCCCTCAGTGTGTTTTTTTTTGGGGGGGGGGGGGCGGAGCGTGGCGCTCTTTCTTGTCATTTAGGTCTCCGTTTAAATGTCTCTCTTCAGAGAGGCCCCCCCTGGACCACCTCCAGCTAACAAACTCTGCACCACCCTTCCCGGGACATACACCGCCCCCCCCAACTACCAACCTGACCCCCCCACTCACCCCCATCACATCATATCTGGTTGTTCCTTTCACAGGACTTATCACATGACCCGCAGTTACTTCATCAATTTGTTTGATGTGTTTGGGATTGTCTCTTCCCCATCAGGAAAGGCCCTCAAGGGCAAAGCTACTGCCGGGTCTCGAGCGTGACAGCCACCAGCACGGCTAAGCTCCTCAGGGACCTCCTCAGGGACCGGGCGCTGTCCCCAGCAGCCCGCCTGCACTTTCCCACCCGGGGACTCAGCTGCCAGGTTACCCCCATTTTACAGATGAGGAAGTGAGGAAGTTGAAATAAAAAGGGACCCAGCGGGTCGCCCAAAGCAGCAAATCCGTCTACGCCCCCCCCACACACACCCCTGCCGCGCCCAACACTGGCCTGACCCTTCAGAAACAGGGGCCCGCCGAACGAGCAAACCAGTCCCCAGATAAATGCCCCATGTGCCCCACGATGTGGAGAGAGGCCGTCTTCGGGTGATGGAATAAAGGGAGATTTTCATTTCCTTCCCTCCGTGGTTTCCAAGTTTCCTTCAATGGTCATGCAATATGGGCATAATTTAAAGTAAGATAAACCCGTGCTTCAAGAGAAACTCAAAGGTTCTGGGCCATGTCTGGGCTCAGGACTATTTTTCTTCAATATCCAGAGACTTTCATTCTTCCATTTCATTTAGACCATTGTTTTTCTAGGGAAATTGAATAAAAAGGCCGCATTTTTAAAGCTCCTTCCAAGTCTGCCCACTTCAAACAATGAAGACAGGGAAGAAATGGGAGCTGGTTCCCGCCTTGTGTGCTAATGGCCGGAGTTCAGGGACGCATACCAATCAGGCAGCCGCTGGAAGGGGGGTTCTGCCCAGAGGCCAGGCTCTCCAGGAGGAGGAGGGGGCCAGAGCCAGAAATGTCGCCTCGCCTAGGGTCCCACACACAGTCACCGGTAGGGGCCACCCCCACCACCCGCCCTGCCCTGGACTGGGGGTGCACCTGCAAACAAGTGGGGGAAGGGGCTAGGTCAAGACCACCCTCCCGACAGAAAGGTCGGTGGGGAGATAAATCCCCTGGCGGCGGGAGCTCAGCACCAGGCTCTAACGAAGAGGGGGGCACAACCCGCGCTTCCGGCCAAGGGGTCAGCTCCGCTCCCCTATTTCCCGCAGCGTGTGGGTACCACTTCCAGGGGACATCAAAGGCACGGCCAGGCCAGGCCCGGACGCTGGGGTGGAGAGCTGGGGCTCCGGACAAGCAGAATGAGGTTGACTAGTGCTGACCCTCAGGGAGGCGGGGCCCCGGGCCTCCACATCACTGGGAGCAAAAGGGACAGGACGACACAAGCTACCTCGCGGGATGGCCAGGGACTGAACAAGCTCCAGCTCCGGTGAGCCACATCCTGCCACTCCATAGATGCGAGAGTTATCAGTACCAGCTCTCTCCGTAAACATAAGCCATTATCATTAGCCCCTCCCCGAGACCAGGCCCAGGGGGCCCATCGGGGCATGTGGTTCTGTTCTCAGCCTTGACCCCAAGCCACAAAGTGAGGAACCCAGCTACGTGGGTTAAAAAAACACACAAGTAACTTCAAACAAAGACTAGTAGAGTGTGTTGAGATTGCCGACCCGTGGTGAGTTCTCTCCCTCCCCTCCTCAAAGGGAAGCAGAAAACAGAAGAGAGGAGGAAATCGAGTGGAGAAGGATCTCAGGGCCTCCCTGGCTCCAATGCTGCCACTTACAGACACAGCGTCCTTGGGAAAGCCGCACAACCTCTCTAAGACTCTGTTTCCTCATCTGTAAGGTGGGATGGTAACACCTACCTGCAGGGTCAGTATGGGAATTGAACAAACATGCAAGAAAAGTGTCGGGCAGGTTTCGACGTAAAGTAAACACGGCTTGTCTTTAAACACATAAGCTCTCAACCGGCTGCCTATCTAAAGGGTAGGTGTAGCAAAGGCAACCAAAAATACTGGGTCACTTAAATATCAGTTACTTTTATCTTTGGCTTTTCTGCTATTAGCGAGGGGTGGGGAGAGCCCCGCAGGCTCACCTTCTCCGTTCTGTTTTGTTTGGCCTGATATTAAAATGAAAATCTTTCTTTTCCTTTTAATTTTTTTTTTAATGTTTATTTAGCTTTGAGAGAGACACAGTGCGAGCAAGGGAGGAGCAGAGAGAGAGGGAGTCACAGAAACTGAAGCAGGCTCCAGGCTCCCAGCTGTCAGCACGGAGTCTGACGCGGGGCTCGAACTCACGGACTGCGAGATCATGACCTGGGCCGAAGTCGGACGCTCAACCGACGGAGCCACCCAGGTGCCCCTGAAAATCTTTCTAAAGACTCCACCGGCCACACAGATAACCGGGCTGGAGCAGCAGCAGGGTGAGGGGACGACAAGAAGGTGCCAGAAACCTTAAAGCTCTGCAGGGGAGGGGGTGACCCACAGAGCACAGCGCCCGTCATCTGAGCTGGTTCCCAGATGACGCAGAGCCTTCCGCCTTGAGACCTCGGCTCTGCCACAAGCCCTGCAGACTTCTGGTTCACCTGACACCTCATCCCCCAACAGCCCGCGCCTCTGAGCCTTTGCAGCTGCTATTCCTTCTATCCGGACCCTTTTCCTCTCCCCACCCCATTCTGCTGCACTCCCCTGCAGGTTAAGCGTGAGCGTGTCCATTTCCCGCCCGGGGCTCTCAGATTATCCAGGGGCCACATGCAGCCTGTCCACTCAATAGTCTGACTCTGTCTCTCACGCTGTCCCCGAACCCCTAGGGATGGGTCACGCCCGCCGTTGTCTAAGCCAGACCCAGACAGCTCTAGCCACCCGTGTCCTGGATGTCACATCTTCAGCCCTGAGCTGTCTGATTTGTCCACAGTCCTCAGGCCCCACCGCCACTTTGCTTCCCAAATGCCTGGGCCACCGTGAGTGGTTATTCAATCAAGGGCAAAGCGGGCCCTCGATTAATTGCTCCTTCTCATCCCATTTCCCCCTCCATCAACCCACTGGGATAAAACAACTCCTTTCTGGACCGGAGAGCTCATGTGAGGGCGACTTATGACCCCTAACGCGGCAGTGGGCCCAGCCCGGCGCCTGCCCCTTTCACTTTGAATCCATGAGGACTCTAAGCCAGCCCTAGGGAAGTGTCACACGAGAGTGCAAGCCTCAGGGAGGGGCAGAGCCCGAGGTGTTCACTGCCAGATCCCCGTGGTGTGCTGGTAAATGTCTAACAACTAGCTCTTGGGGCGGGGGGACCTCTGATTCACAGTACGCTGATTTCTCCCTGTGGCCAATTTCAAGCTAGGGTGACATCGCCGAACAGAGAGCTGGGAAGGGGAGTGCTGGAGCACACCCGTGTGCTGGGAAGCAGGACCCCAAAGGAAGGTGGCTTTGAGGCCGTGCAGCAAGGCCAAGAAGCTGAGCTGGGGCCCAGGAGGCACAGCGGGATGGAAAGAGAACACGGGCCCACCCCGCTCCCCCATTTATAACTCTGATTCCTGTGTCTGGACTTCAGACCCCTTGAGGGTAAGGACAGTGGCTCCTTCACCACTGTCAAGCCAGGTGACAAGAATTCAAAGGCACCAACCACAAGCTCACAGAAGAAAGCAAGGACTGGGCCATCAAGGAGACTGAGGCTTCAGTCCTTCACTGACTGTGACCTTAGGCAGTCGCTTAAATGCTACGCTTCACCTCTTCATCTGTAAAATGGGTGTGAACCCGTCCTCCCTGCCTAATTAGCAGGGCTGTCTAGAAACAAAGAGATAGTGGATGCGAAAGAACAATACGCTATTATCACAATTATATGCATATACATTTATATACGAGACGCTTATATTATGCATTTATGTAACCTCACCTACTTTATTTTTTCAAAGCTGGTCCAAGAAGATTATATTCTTTCCACTCTGCTCTTTTCCACGGTTTAAGAGATCACATTGGCGAAGAACTAGCCCAACATCTATCTGGCACTTACCAGAAACAAATATGTTAATTAATCTGATTAACAATAGGCGTCCCCCTTACACTAACCTGGTACCCGGGCCCGAGGAGTTCACTGGCTTTCCCTCCTCCCCAGACTCCTCCAAAGTGAAAACCTGAAATAGCAGAACTTCCGAACCATCAGTTACCGGACCCACTCAAGTGACAACTATTTATAGACTACCTACTGTGTGTCAGGCACCGTTCTAGGCTGGCTGATCAAGGACGGACATGGTCCCTGCTCTCAAAGGCTTGCCGTCCCCGGGGGGGAGTAGAAACAAGCCGTCCCCACCAGAATGAGGGCCCTAAGAGCATCATGGACCAGAATTCTCTCTTTTATTGTTAAAGCAGGCTCCATGCCCAACATAGGGCTTGAACTCATGACCCGGAGATCATGCCCCACCCCATGAATGAGAATTCTTCGGCCAACCTGGCTGACCAAAGAAGAGACTCCTGAACGAGGAATAAAGAAGTGAAGGATGGGGGCCAACTTAGCAGGGAGAGAGAGAAGAGTGAGTGGAAGGCTCTCTGGCAGAAAAGGAGGGGGACAGGGGATGTCAGGAGGGTAAGTGTGATGGGGCACAGTGAGCACCAAACAGGGGCACAAAGCGGGGCCCTCACAAGCCACGAGGAGGGCTCTGAGCTTCACCCTGAGACCTCGACGAAGGAGGAGAGCCCCCAACCCACAGTGACAGGGAGCCCCGAGATCTCCAGACTGTGCCCTCCTTTCTAGACCACGTCCCTGAGGCCTGGACACCGTGGGGGGGGGGGCCGCGCCGGGCGGAAGGACGGATGGAGGCTGCACCTGATGGCCATTCGGGCAGGGCCGCAGGGAAAGGGCTGAACATTTTAATGAGGGAGCACAGCCTGTCTTCTCCCCCCCCCACCCCGCCCCCAGCATCTGTGGGGGAACAGATGGGGCTCCAGGCAGGCAGGGCATGTCTTTGCCCGGCTGAATCCCTCGGGAAGGCCAAGGACTTTGAGGTGATGTCTCAGCTCCAGAGCCAGTGGAAGAGTACAGCCCACCCCCCCACCCCCTCCCTGCTGTGGCTGGAGACAGGGTCATCAGGCTAAAAGAAGATTCCTGACCCCCGCCCCAGGACCACTCCCCCGTCCCCCAGGCACCCTAGTAGAGAGAGGAAGAACTGACCCCATACTCTCCCACATCAGGCCTGGGCTCCCCCTAGGAGACCACCCCTGGCTAGCCTTCACCTCAGCAGGGCGCACCCCGGCCACACTCCCCGGCCTCCAGGAGCGTCCAGGCCTGAGCAGGTTCCCCCTCGGCCATGGCCTTCCGGCCGACCAGGGCATCCTCTCCTCCCACACACACTCCCTCCTTTGTGAGGCTGCCCCTGTTCCGCCTCTGGGCAGGGGTCCAGGGTGGGAGAGGCCAGCCGGCAACCGAGGTGACAGGAGCATTCCCTGACTCCCGGCCACCCCAGGACCCCCCAAGAGCAGCACAGGGAGAAGTGGACCCCAGCGGCAGCAGGAGCTGAAGGCCCTGGGAATCCCCCGGAAAATGAGGCACAGGCTCTCTCTCTCTCTCGCTCTCTCTCTCTCTCTCTCTCTCTCACTGATGCACAAAGAGCAGTCAGGAGTCATGCAGAGGGATGGGACACCCAAGGGACACAGAGGCTGGGAAGGTGGGGGGGGGGTAGGGAGTACACACAGTCACACGCAAGACGTACACTCACACACACACACACTCAAATGACACAAGGAGAGACCCACACACGGAGAGAAGACCCAGGCTCCGGGGCCTCTCACACACCCAGGGACACGGCCGCGCCACGCAGGCTCCGGGACGAACGGACAGAGAAGACGCCGCTCCTGGAGCGGGGGACACCCACTCCCACCAGGGCCACGGGGAAGGCCCAGGCTCCGGGCTCGCACACCCCGAGGCACAGCGGGACGCACTCGCAGCCACGCCCGGGACCCCGGAGCCGCCGGGGCCCCCAGAGACCCCCGCCGGCCAGCGGGGACGCGCGGACGGGCCCGGCCATCGCGGGCGACGGGGACCGACCCCCCTCCCCCCCCCCACTCGGCCCCGCGGGGACGCCCGCTCGGGGCCACACGGCCGGCCCGCCTCGCGCAGTGCGCGGCCCGCGACCCCCGCCCGGTCCCCCGTCCGCCCGACCACCCCCGCCCCGCGGGCCGCACTCACCGGCTCCGGCCGCCCGGCCGCGCCTTTGTTGTCCGCGCCGCTCACAAAGCGCCGGCGGCCGCTCCGCGCGTCAGCTGCCCCGGGGGCCGCGGGCGCCCAGGGCCGGGCGGCCCCAGCCCCGCGCCCCAGCCGCCGCCGCCGCCGCCGCGCGCGCCGCCCGCGAGGTCGCGGCCCGGCCGGGAGTGCGCCCGCCGCCTCCGAGCGGCCTGGTCCCGCCGCCGCGCACGGCGCGACGCGGCGCCGCCCCCGCCCGCCCGGTCCCCGCTCGCCGCGGCTGAAGTCACCGCTTAACCCCTGGCGGCCGGGCCCGGCGCGGGGCGGCCCCGCCCGCCCGGGCCGCCCGCGGCGCAGGTGGGGAAACCGAGGCCCGCGGGGGGCGGGGCCTCGCCGCGCGCCCCTTCCGCCCGCGGCGGCCGCTCCCGCCTCGCCGGGTCCCGCCCGAGGCCGCCCCTCGCCGTGCCGCTCCCCCGGGGTCTCCCTCCGAAAGGTCGCGCGCGCACGCTGGCCGCTGGCTTCTCCTCTCTCGCTTCCAGGAGTTTTCCAGGGCTTCCCTGGGGAGCGGGTGGGGGGGGCTGGGGGTGGGGGGTAGGTCCCCGCCCAGTCCCAGCCGGCGCCCCTCGGTGACCTGGCCCCCTGGGCTCTGGTGACCCCAGCAGCTTGGGGCGGGGGGAATTTGAGACCATCCCCCCCAACTGGCTACTAGCCCCGCCCTGGAGCCCCACCTTCCCGACGAGACCACTGAGGCTCAGACCCGCAACCCGCCAAAGCTCGCCGAGCAAGGAAGTGGCCGCACGGAGATCCCAGCCCTCCCCTCCCTTCCAGCCCCCCAAGCTGCCAAACACTAGTTGCTCCCTCCCAGAATCCCAGAGAGGGCCTCCGGATGTGATGCAATTAATTATAGTTATCAGGTCATTAATTAAGATTATCCCTGTTGTCATTAAACAGTGCCCTGCAACCTCTCTATTTGCAACGCAACTCACACTCCGGCTTATCAGCAATTACTCCTGGGTTGATAATAATGAGTTCTGCAGCCTCCAAAGGGCACAGGTGTATGTATACGGGCATCTTTGCCAGCCTGTGTTGGTTCATGCAACACAGCCAGAGAAAATGTTTTTCTGAACTACTCCCTCTCTGCCAGGCACCAGCCTTAGGGGCTGGGAATGAAACGAGGGGCCAGAGAGACCCCAGCCCTGCCCCCTTGGCTCTCGCAGGCTAGGAGGAGACACAAATAGACAGGCCTCTACAGTGCCGTGAGACAAACCACACTCAGGCCCCGCTCTCTGAAACCATCTTATTCGTTGATTTGCTTGCTTGTTTATTGTCTGTCTCCACACAAGGACGTTCGCTCCATAGAGCCTGTCTTAAGAGTCGTTCATAGAGTCCCACTTAGGCACATTGGTCTTTTTTTTAATTTTTTTTAACGTGTATTTATTTTTGAGAGAGAGAGAGAGAGAGAGCATGAGCAGGGGAGGGGCAGAGAGAGAGGGAGACACAGAATCTGAAACAGGCTCCAGGCTCCCAGCCGTCAGCACAGAGCCCGACGCGGGGCTTGAACTCATGGACCGCGAGATCGTGACCTGAGCCAAGGTCGGACGCTTAACCCACTGAGCCACCCAAGCGCTCCACCACCAAATTAACTTTTCTCTGTCCTGCCAATTCCTCACGGTCTTTGTTTTTGTTTTGTTTGTCTCTTTACCTGAGAAGTGTAAAAAGTGCCTGCATTAGACATTTTTTAGGTCTCAATTTCATTATTGAGCCTCTGTGTGCACGTAAGAAAACTTAAGGTTTTAGGGGCGCCTGGGTGGCGCAGTCGGTTAAGCGTCCGACTTCAGCCAGGTCACGATCTCGCGGTCCGTGGGTTCGAGCCCCACGTCGGGCTCTGGGCTGATGGCTCAGAGCCTGGAGCCTGTTTCCGATTCTGTGTCTCCCTCTCTCTCTGCCCCTCCCCCGTTCATGCTCTGTCTCTCTCTGTCCCAAAAATAAATAAAAAATACGTTGGGGAAAAAAAAAAAAAAGAAAACTTAAGGTTTGGGGCACCTGGCTGGTGACCCTTGATGTCGGGGCCAGAAGTTCAAGCCCCGTGTTGAGCAGAAAGACCACTTTAAAAAAAATTTTTTTTTTTAACTTTGGGTGTTTTCCTCCTGTTAATCTGTCTCATGTAAATTTAATTCTTAGTCCAGGAGGAAACACAGCAGAAGAATGTTTCCTTCCCTGCACCAGCAAAGCAGCTAGAACGTCTTCAGATGTCCGGTGAGTGACATAACATTAAGCCTTGGGCCAGAATGTAGATGCTTGGGTCCTGCTGGCATATGCAGAGGCGAGTACAAGTTCCTGGACCTGCATTCATAGCTTTTCAGATCCGTTCCAACCTCCCTCCTTGGCTATTTTATTTCCTTCCTGGGCCTCAGCCCCCCTGAGTCCTCCAGTCTGGAATGCCTGCCCCGTCTTTGGCTGCACTAAGGTTTACCTTCCCTCCCAGAACCATCAGAAGGCCCAGAATCCCTGGGAAACCTCCCCACGTGGCCCCTGTTCCCTGACCACCCCTCCTCTGAGCTCTACGGCACTTTGGGCTTTGGCTGGTTCCTCTTGTTAGAGCCTTTGTTGGTTTCGTTAGCTCTGGACATGTATACTAATTAGCACTGTCTTCAGCTTGATGGACGCTGTGATCCAGGCTTGAGGGCAGGGGCCATACCCCAGGGCCCTTATCAGACCCCCAGAGCCCAGCACAGGGTAGGGGCGCACTCAACATCAGAGGATCATAACAGATTCTGAGTGGACACCCTCAAACGTTCATCACATAGACCCTCTGGGTCCCAGGTGACAAGCCACCGGCTCATAGAACCAGTGGAGTCTACAGAACCATTGCGTTTGGCCCCCAGTGGTGGCTCATGGGTCACCAACATTTAACACTCGGGAGATTTTGCAGTAAAAAAACAGACTGTTGGCTTCTCAGCAAACCCGAAGATCTGGTAATGCCGGGCCCTCCTCTCCCCCCACCCCCACCCCAGGGCCACATCCTCCTACATTCTTGCTCTCTCCACCATCTTGCATCCCGACGACACACACACACCCCTCGCCTCTCGCCTCCCCGGGGTCACATTCTAAGCTCCACAGCACAATTCGATGTCAAAGGCGCTTTATTGGCTTTTGCCCATTCATTACTGCTCCTTCTGCCTGGAACGCCATTACCACTCCATCCTCCTGCCCAGGCACGTTGGCTAATGCCTCCTGAGGCTCTCAACAGAGAACACCTTCTCAAGGTCAAGGATCCCTTCTCCAGGGCCCCCACACTGGACTCTGGGCCTCCCACAGTGTCCTATGGTCCCCTCAGGCCATCCATCCTACTGAGTTGTGTGGTGTACATTGACCCTTAAAAAACACAGGTTTAGGGGCGCCCGGGTGGCTCAGTCGGTTGAGCGTCTGACTTCGGCTCAGGTCATGATCTCGCAGTCCGTGGGTTCGAGCCCCGCGTCAGGCTCTGTGCTGACAGCTCGGAGCCTGGAGCCTGCTTCAGATTCTGTGTGTGTGTCTTTCTCTCTGCCCCTCCCCTGTCTGCACTCTGTCTCTCTCTCTCCCTTTCTCTCAAAAATAAATATTAAAAAATTAAAAAAAAAAACAGGTTTGAATTGGGCAGGTTTCTATGTGGATTTTTTTCAATAAAAATGTATTTTCTCTTCCTTACAATTTTCTTAATACTATTTTCTTTTCTCGAGCTTATGCAATTATAAGAATACATTATATAATACATATGATATACAGAAGACATTAATTGACTGTTTATGTTATTGGTAAAGGCTTCTTCGTGGTCAACAGTAGACCATCAGCAATTACATTTTGGGGGAGTCAAAAGCTGTACTGCGTAAGGGGTTGGTGCCCCTAGCCCCTGCGGTGTTCAAGGGCCCCCTGCGTTTGCTCACGTCTCCTTCCGGGGTGTGAGCCCTTGCTGGCTGGGCCTCCGCTGTCTCATTCACAGCGCCTCCCCGCCACCTGGGACGGAGCCCGGTAGAGCACAGGCACGAGACAAATATTTGCTAAATAGATGAATGAATGGTTTTCAATGACCACAAAAGGAACACAAAGGATTTCTGGGGATGTTTCCATGTCCCAGAACATTCAATTAACCAGAATTTTCCACCCACTGAACACGCTGGTGAGTGCAGGGTTTACTGTGGATGCATAACCATCAAGGGTACATCTGGATGGGAAAAGGGTTCTGTTCTCCCTGGTCTCCACCGCTGACCTGGAGAAGAGGGAGGCAGGGAGGACAGGGGTGGCATTTTTCCACTGGCCAGTGAGGCGAAGTGACTCGCCCATGTTGCCTAGCAAGCTGGTGGCAAAGTCAGGATGGGAACCCAGGGCTCCTGCCTCTGCCTTCCAGCCCAGTCTCCCTTCTGCTGGCCGAACCACATAGTGGGTCAAAAAGGAAGTGGGTGGCTGAGAAAGTGGACTCTGTGGCCCAGATACCACGCTCACACGGGCAGTGTGAACAGAGGGCAAGCAGGAAGCAGTCAGGCCCTGAAATTTACTATACCATTAAACCAACCGTGACCAGGCTATTTATTACCTAAGAGAGGCTGGATCGCATTTTGATTACGAAAGAAGACGATATGACACTCTCTTCCCATAACACTCCTGTCTCTGTTTCGTAGGACAGGCATTTTGAGGGGGGCTGGGATACTTTGAGCAACCACCCCTGCTTCAAGACTTCCAGATGTTCCCCCCCCGCCCCGACCCAAGACCTGCATTTGTGGGGAAGCAAGCTGAGCTCAAGGGCACAGCCACAGGCAGAGGGGGTCCTGGGAGCTCAGGTGAAGAAGGAAACTTGACTTCTCTGAGCTATCACTTTATGGGCCTGGGTGTCAGGGACAGACCAGTCTGAGCAGCTCCTTCCTTGTCTTGGGGATGTGGTCTCAAAGTTCACCCAAAACACCCACAAGGGGGGAGGGGGTGGACACTCATGTCCAGTGGGACAAGGACACGACACAGGGCTCTGCTACCCCACGATCTCTGTAGCACCCTGAAAACAGCCCTCAACCTCTTTTACTCTGTCTCACTGCCTGTCAAGTGGGAACAATAATCCTGTTGCCCTCTTCTCTCTTCACAGAAGGTCGCAGGATCAAGTTAATGTAGCCTAACAGAGATTTCCCCACTTCCCACTGACAAAATTAGATCAATATGCTACTTGAGGCTGGATTATTATCAATATTCTAACTGTTATTAGTGAGAGGCAACCTAGTATAGCAGTGGTCAACAGCTTGAACTCTTGGGACTCTCCCTGTTGGAGAAGCAAATTACAGATACGGAAAGGGAGAAAAGTAGAATGATCTCCCGGGGTGTTGGGCTGGAATCGGAAGCGATGGTGTGAGCTCTAGCTCTGTCCACCGCGAGGGCCTGGGAACAGGGACACCCAGTAGCAGTGAGCACACTTAGCAGCCGGATCGTGGTTCCCCAATACCCTTCTCTACTCAAGGGATCCAGAGGTCCCTGGAGAAACGGCTGATTCCAGAGGAAGGACAATTTGAGCCTATAATATAGTGCTGGGCCACAAACTGATAAACTGCTCAAGAAGTGATAAAATTGCTCTGTGTCATAGCAAAAGGACATAGAAACCAGCTCACAGAGGCTCCCACTAATCAAACTGAGGGCAATCTGACATCAGAATAAATCATGATTGGATTTATATCCCGTTGAATACAGTAAGAAACCAAGAGTCCATTCTGATAAGTAAATAAGCAAATGAGTACATTGAAGGCCAGGAAATGACTGTTTACACAGTCTCAAAGCACCGCCCCACAAAATACTTCTTAACCAGAAAGGGGAAGAGAGCAACTTCACAGACAGCTCTCCACCCAAGTGGTCAAACCGGGGACGTGACCAGCAGGGGGACATTTGGACACCCCAAGGGTCCCGATGGGATGCTCGGAGAAGGTCCCGGCCATACCTCACCATGTTCCCGCCAAAGATGCACAGCTCCCATGATCCTGAGCAAACATCACACAAACCTGAACTGAGAGTCTTCCAAAACGCCAAGGTCACAAAAGTCAAAGAGAGACCGGGGATCTTTTTCAGATTGAAGGAAACCAGAGACTGGACAACTAAATGCCACGCGTGATCCTCACTTGATCCCTTCCATACAAAGGCCACTACTGGGACATCTGGTAAGACTGAAGAGGGGCGGCGGCTGAGATGGTGGGGATGCATCACGTGCATTTCCGGCTTTTGATGGTTCTACTATGATGGCGAAGGAACGGGTCCGTGTTTCTCGCAAACACAAACTAAACATCCAGAGAAAAGGATCAAGTCAACGGTTTCCTCTCGAAATGCCGCAGTCAGTTTAAAGACGTTTCTAGGGGCGCCTGGGTGGCTCCGTCGGTTGAGCATCTGACTCTTGATTTCAGCTCAGGTCACCATGCCAGGGTCATGGAGTTGAGACCCGTGTCAGGCTCTGCCCAAGCGTGGAGCCTGCTTGGGATTCTCTCTCTCTCTCTCTCTCTCTCTCTCTCTCTCTCTCTGCCTCTGCCCCTCTCTTTCTCTAAAAAAAAAAATTTTTTTTTAATTAAAAAAATAAAGTTGTGTCTAAAGTCGGATGGCCTGTGCTAATCTCTAGCACATCATGTAATTCTTCGAGCTGTCTGTGTAGTAATTCTTCACCGTCTGTGTCGTAGGGATGGAAGTGATGATTCCTACCTCACGGTTGTTTAGAGAAATAAATGAGATCATAGTTGTGGATATTTGGCACAAAACTGGGTTCATACACATATTCCAAAATGTTGAATAGCTAGCCAATTCTTCTTCTTCTTTGCGCAATTCCCATTTCCAGGCTGTAGAGTGAGGTGGCGAGGTAGGGGGTGACAGTGGAAGAAGCAGGCTGGATGCGCCCGGACAAGGATGACCAAGTTTCAAGACTAGGGACACCACGGGGAAAGGTTGGGGGGGGGGGTCCCTCAGGGCCTGGAAAGCACACGGCCCCCCTGTTGGAGCAGATGCTATGCGTCTACGCTCGATATCCCCAGCGCTTTCTTTCTTTTCCCCCAAGAGAAGCCAGAAGTCCAGAGTTCTCTATGAAATCCCCCGATTTTTAAAACTGACAACGATTTCAAATTGCAAATGGGCCAGTTACTCGTGAGCCAGAGAGGCTCCAAGCGTTGGCAGGCAGCCGCAGTTCTGAAAGCTTGTCCTGATCACTTGGAAGCACCCCCGGGAACGCCCCCTGGGGGTTGGCAGAAAAAAAAGCACCAAGCCACTGTGGGCAGTACTTTCCCCATCGGATAGAGCCTCTGAACAGGCTGGGGTTGACATGCCAGGATGTGCCTCCCTACACCCTCCCGCCCGTGGGCGGGGCAGCCCGCTCCTCGCCAGCGCAGCTGATTGGGGGACAGGGTGAACATCTGACGGCAAGCTGGCCAATCAGCTCGTTTCTCCCAGGAATTTGGACCCGGGGAGGTGAGAGACCCAGTCAAGTGACCGTGGACCCCAAACCAGCCTTCGCACCGCCACACACCCGGCCACGTTCCAACTGATCCTTCCAGCAACCTTACAAAGCAGGTACTTTCCCTCCCGTTTTCGGGAGGAGGAAACTGAGGCACGAAGACGTTCTGTGCTAGCCTGGAATGTCCGTCGGAGCGGCCTGTTGGGTTCCTCCAGATCCCCCTCACGTGCACGTGCCCGAACAGATTTTTGTATTCCTTGAAAGCCCAGAAGCCTCGGAGGGATTGCTAACCAGGCAGCGCCCGCTGCCCATGGCTGCTGTCTCGCCGCAGGGTGAAGGGATTCTGGGGCCAGTTAGGGCACAAGGGATCCCCAACATGCTGCTCTGGCCTTCTTGTACCTCCCAAAGTAGAAAAGGTGAGCGGGGAGGGGGAGTCACAGTCTGGGCTGAACGGCCAGGGGCATCCACAGCAGGTGTGACCGCACCCAGGTCTCCTCCCCACGGGCCCTGCCTACGGTAGGACGCCAGCCTCACCCACTCCTGCAGCCCCTACCCGGGATAAACAGACAGAAAGCTTGGGCCTGTCTGCCGAGCCAAGGGGAGGTTGGATTTCTCCGTCTGGGGCCTGGCCAAGGAGCCAGAAAGGACAAGGAGACAAGGTCTCAGCTTCCTGGCATCAGGTTACTGCCCTTACCCAAGGCTCGAGTGCCAGGCAAGGCCTCCAGGCCTGAAGTTGCTAGTCAGCTGACAGTGAACGCAGGGCCCAAGGCCTGTTCTGGAAGGATCTTCATCCATAAAGATGAAAAAGATACAGCACTGGCTGCCGAGGAAGGGGGAGCAGGGAGGGAACCCCGGGGGACACAGTGAGCCTCCAGCCTTTTGCCAAGCAGACCTGGCCGGGCTGGACAGAGGATCTCCAGGAGGGAAGGTCCCGGGCCTGGGGAAAGGGAGGCCCTGCTGTGCAGCCCCCGCCAGCTACCCTGGCTGTAGGGAGAGGGCC